>NC_090437.1:95284484-95587514 GCF_031143425.1 Pleurodeles waltl
GCCTGGGGTCCCTGTAGTGGTGGACACACTGCTGATTGACGTGTCCTGCGGACAGAGGGATGGGCCCGCGGGGTGGGTGCTGTGGTGGTGTTTCCTGAGGGGGGAGGCTCTGTGGTGGTTTGTGACTGTGTCAGGGGAACCGACTGCCCCAAGGTCCCTGATGGGCCGGGCTGGTCAAATTGATCCAGGCGTGCAAAGCTGCTGTTATCACTGTGGGCCTCTTCTGTGGGGGGACTGGATATGTCTGGCACCTCCAGTCCGGTGACGTTGGGTATGGGTCCTGTTGGGGTGTAAATGCATAGTTTTAGTATCTGTGGGTGCCATCTTGTGCATTGGGTGAGTTACCCTCTACTCCTGTGCTTCCATTGTTGTGTTTGCCATTGGGTGATTACTGTTTTGGGGTCTGTGTGGGTATCTGTACTGGACATGCTTTGGTAATGGGTGTCCATGCTTTTGTGTTGCATGCAGGGATTGGGATGTGTGGGTTGTGATAGTGGGGCATATGTGAAGTGTTGGAGTGATGGGGGTGATGGTGAGGGTGGGGGAATGTGATGGCATGCAGGTGGGGTAGCGTGATATGGTAGTTAAGATATGACTTACCAGAGTCCAGTCCTCCTGCTCCTCCTGCGAGGCCCTCTGGATGCATGATTGCCAAGACTTGCTCCTCCCATGTTGTTAGTTGTGGGGGAGGAAGTGGGGGTCCACCGCCAGTCCTCTGTATATCAATCTGGTGTCTTGATACCACGGTACGTACCTTCCCTCATAGGTCGTTCCACTTCTTCCTGATGTCATCCCGTGTTCTTGGATGCTGTCCCACTGCGTTGACCCTGTCGACAATTCTCCGCCATAGCTCCATCTTCCTTGCAATGGATGTCTGCTGCACCAGTGATCCGAATAGCTGTGGCTCTACCCGGATGAATTCCTCCACCATGACCCTGAGCTCCTCCTCAGAAAACCTGGGGTGTCTTTGAGGTGCCATGATGTGGTGTGGGTGATGTGTCAAGTGCTGTCTGTTGTGATGTGTTGGGGGTGTGTTGGTGTGTGTTGTTTGAGGTGCGTGGATGTTGTATGAGTGATGGTGTGGTGTGTCTGTGGATGATGGTGTTGTGTTAGCTAATCTCTCTCTCTGGCCTTCTTTCAGATTTTTGGTTGTAAGGGTTTGTGGGTAATGTGGGTGTGTGTTTTATAGTGTTGTGTGGGTGTGGTGTGTGTACGTGTATCAGGTGTGTGTATTTCGAATTGTCCAATGTAGTTGTGTTTTGTAAATGTGTGTGTATTTTGAGCGCAGCGGTGTGTACCACCAATGGATTACCACAGTTGAATGACCGCTGTGTTGATTTGTGGGTCGTGATAGCTTGGGCGTAATCTTGTTGGCGTGACAGTGTAGGTTTTGGTATCGCCAGTTTATCACTGACCTTTGGTGTGGCGGACTTGTGTGGATGTCTGTATTGTGGCAGATTCCGAGATGTGAGTTGTGATACCTGTAGCGGAATTCCGCTGCCGCAACGGCATGTTGGCGGTCTTCAGCACGGCGGAAAGCAAGATTTACTGCCAGGGTTGTATTGAGGGCCTTTGTGATGCCTCAGTGAGACTTAAATTTGCTTCTGACTTTCCTAATTTGTATCTCTTTCAAGCCAATGTGCAGTTGCCCATTATGCCTCTTGTCTTTTAAAATGGTCTTTCAGGACACAATTAAATTAGCTTGTCACTGTGAGCTTCATGCCGTCTCGGGCTAGCACTTTACACTACCTTTTATCCAGACAAACTGGTGTTGGGAACCATAGATGCATTCCTGCTGAAGGTCGTGACAGCTACCACCCTTCCAACATCCTTTGCTCCACCTCACCCTTCAAAAGAAGAGGAGAAACTTCATCAACTGGATCCCATTGGAGCACTGAGGTTCTACATTGAGTGTACTATAGACCATAAGGAAGATGATCAGCTTTTTGTGGGATTCTCAGGAGCAAAAAAAGGCAAGGACGTGCAGAAACAGATCATCTCAAGGTAGATAGTCCTTTGTATTACAATCTGCTATGCACTGGCCAAGAAACAGCCTCCAGAAGCTTCTGAGATCTCATTCTACACAAGCTAAGGCTGCTACCATTGCATTGATGTGTTATGCCTGTCCTGGATCCCAAGCCACTTCGTGGGCATCGGTTACACACATTCACAAAGTACTATTGCCTGGACACATTCTCAAAGCACTATTGCCTTGGCAGTTCAGTCCTGCAGCACTTGTTAAACTGAGCCAATCCACACAGTAACCACATTGGGAGGTACAATTTAAGTATCTTTTAAAAAGGTGAGGAATTTGAAGTTAGAAGTATCCATCAAAAGAACAAGATATTTACCTTTAGTAATGCTCTTACTGGTGGAAACTCTATTTAACCTCAGATTATTCACTGCCCTCCCACCTCCTTGTTCTGTAGAATGGACTATTTGCTCATCTAAAATGGTCACAATTTATGAATCTGAACACTGGTCCTTTTAATTTGTTGATGAACTCTGTCTGAAGGCACATACATGGCTGTAAAAGAAACTGATGCCAGCATGGATTAGTGGTGCCTATATGCGGCTCCATTTTTCACTTCCTGAGTGGAACAAAGTCAGCGCTGAGCCACTTTGCACCACCTACGGTGCATATGGAGCACTGCTTATTGGTTTTCCAGATCCAGTCTGGAACAAGGAGATTTACAAAATGAGAGGAATCTGCGGACAAATACAGTATCCATCAAAAAGAGCATTACCAAAGTTAAGTAATTTGTTCAACAGTGATGTAGGGCTTCCACCATTAACACCTTTACACTTCACAAATAGGTAACCTTGTAGATAGTCACAACTTTGAAAATGGATCATATTCATTTTATTACATGATTTACCATTTATGTCAGTGCAAATGCAAGCAGCTTGATTCTCAAACTTTTTTGTTTACCTAAATCTAATTTATAAATTCAGAATAAGGCCAGGATTTGCAGGCATTGGAAACATTGGGGACCGCTGCCAAATCTATATATTTCTGGTTATTCAACTCCAGATTTTAAGTAGTTCCCCACTCTGGCATTGTAAGCAGATTTAGAGCCTGTTTCAGGGTTTGGGCAAAGAACAAAGGGAACACCTGCAAACCTGATGAGGGTGGAGGAGTAAAGATGAAGGGGTTACTCAATGGACAAATAGTTTCCCCATGGAAAAATAATTAGAAAACATTTCTACTAGGGGCGTGGCCTGCCGAGATGGCTGGTTGGAGGTGAACTCTTGCAGCTCCAGTGGTCCCAGAGAATCCTACATAATGCTAAACACGTACGGATGCTACAAGGACCGGAACTTGTGGCTTTCACTCCCAGGGCTCGACTGCTAAGAATGGCAACTTTAAGACAAAGTGAGGGAGCCCAGAGCTGGAATTGCAGCTTTAAAGCCCCTTAACTGGAGATTCAGTGGGCATCTTGGTGGTGCAACAGGGAGAGAAAAAATGGGCCTGGGGAAAGCTGTGGGGGCACAGCAGAGGAGACGACAGGGCCCGTCCACCTCCTGCCATCACCTGGACTAATGGAGAAGCTGTGCCTAGATCCACATGGGAGCTCTAAGCAGCATGTATACAGTACAACAAGCAGCACGGCGTGGTACAAGGATCCCTGAAGCTGGCACGCTGATCGCTGTTGAGCCCACTACTTGAGAGGCCTATATGGCAGCCACAGACTCTGAATAGGCAGTGACAGGGCACTGAGCCAGTGAAGCATTGAAAGACTACAGGTGAGATGCTGCGGTGCACTACAGCCACCTTGAACCTCATGTGGGGGCACAGCGGTGACTGGACCTGTGGGGCCTAGGAAGTGGAGGTCCCAATGTGAGAGAGAAAATCCAGGTGACTACAGACAACAGACTTGCAGCCTGCTCATCTGCCTGCCACCTACTTAAGACTGAAGCAGGAGTACTTGGGGTCTGTGTTGACCTGCTCTGGCAGAGACCATACTGACTTAGATGGTTAGGGGTAAGTGAATTGCTGGAGGTCCCCTGCTGCCAAGATGGGGAAAGATAAAACACCCAAACTTGCCCACAACAATAGCATTACCACATATATCTCTCTCCATACCCCCTCTTTGCGGATCACAGAATAGACTGACCCCCAAAGGGTACCTAAGCAGAAGATGCGGGATGAGGAAACTTGATGGATGATCTATTAGGAGTGATCCATGACTCACATACCGCCCTTGAAGGAAACACTTTGAATCCATCTTCACTGATGTAAAACTACTGCAGGCAGACCTCTGTAAAGAGGTGAACATAATCCAGAGGATGGAGGGCACTGTCTCAGACCTACAGACTGAAGTATAAGCTCTTTCGCACAGTTCACTATGGATACAAAGATCCTGGAAGAAAGGGCAGAGGATGGGGAGGATTACTCCTCCTGCAACAGCCTGCACCTTTTAGGTTTTCTGGAACAGGCAGAGGGAATTTTGCGCGATCCTGGAGAAATTGGTACACAATGTGTTGCACACAGAAGAGCTTTCGCCATTGTTCCCGGTGGAGTGGGCCCAAGGGTCCTGAGTGCATGACCCCTGCTTGGAGTACCCCTGAGTGCCCTGATTGCACAAATCCTGCATTATAAGGATAGAGACTGTATCCCCATAGCAGCCAGATTGGCGATGCAGTGTTCCTTTGCAAACCACACCATAGCCATTTACCCTGACTACACCAGAAAAGTGCAAATGTAACACAAGTCCTACATGGAGGTGAAACAGAAACTCAGAGTGCTGGATCTCCGGTACATGCTGCTATTTCCAGTGCACCTGAAAGTGATACCCAATGGCAAAACACATTTTTTAGCAGTCCGAGGATGTGTGTGTGTATGGCTGGAAAGATGGAACAAAATGGGCCAAGATTTGGCAGAGGTTTGAGGAAGGAGGCACCTCAAACCTGGGGAACAGAGGATCAGATCTCAGCAAGCTGGCCAGGGTGGAAGACTCCTCTTCAGAGGGGCCGGGCCTATCTGCACACCATCCGGCCATCATGTTGAAGTGGAATGGATTGATCAAAGAGGGATGGACCCCCAGAGTGAACTGGTAGAGACTGATATGTAATGGAGATCCTGCTGCTCTGAGCCAGTGGCCGTCCTGGAGACTGTGCTTGACGTGATGGACTGGATCGCCCAAAAGATGGGCGGCCATCTGAGGCATAGAGTGGCATTCTGCTGAGAAACTGGTAACTGAGAGGTGAGCAGCTCCCAAGACAAAACATGCGTTCACCTCTTGTTTTCCCCCACTGGAGAAGAGGTGACACAATATCTCAGTGGTTTCTCCAGGTGCATCTGAGCTGGTGGTGTTGGTACCAGGCTTGGTTAGCACAGTAGGGGACGACCTGAGCTGGTCAATGACTGCCTGTGAGTTCATTACTTTTAGGGTTTCTTTTACTGTTGGGATTCAATTAAGGGCCTGTGGGGTGGGGGTGACAAGTGCTCATTAATTCATGAGGGTGGGAAAGATGGTGTTACTCTTAGATGGGCCAACAGTTGGGGTGGGACTGGCATCTGTACAGATGGAAAGGGTGTTGGGGATTAGAACCCTAGTTGAGGTTCAAAAGCTGTTGGAATTGATCTTAGTATGGCAGTCAGTGGACTTGTGGATCGAAACATGCATTGTGGGGGCAACTATACCACTACGAACCATATGTAGATAGTTATTAACATGGAATGTTCGGGGCTCACAGTAGGTTGGACCTTGTGCTTGGATGCAGAGAGGATGCTGGTATTTATAAACAGACCACTTCACGCTGCTCCTGACACTGACTTTGGGATGGTAGAGACCCAAAATACCATTGTTGAGTTTGCAAACAGAGGCTCTAGCAGATGCTGCCATTCTAGCACACATCAGAGACTACATAGAATCATTCTTTTGGGAGACTCAAGGCTCTGTGAGTAGGAGAGTAATGAAGTGGGATGCATTTAAAGTCGCCCTAATAGGGGAATGTTTAGCACACGTACCTGGCATACGTAGGCTTCCTGAGGGTGAACTGACTGACTTGGACAAGCAAATTGGTGTACTTAGACAAGTGGAGCACTAAGCAGTTTTTTGACACGCTGGAGTTCACTGCAGAAAAGAGACTGGAGACATGTGACTGAGATTGGAATTTATTTCTTGCACACATTACAGACAAAACCAGTTCCAAGAAGGAGACAAATCCGGAAAACTGCTGGTTGAAGAGAGACAGGCCAAACACTCACATACTGTTGCTACAGGCAGAGGGAACTCCCGATATTATTGACAGGAGAGAATAAATATTTCCCACTCGGCTTACTTAATGCGTGGTTTTGCCCACATGGGGGCCATTCCAAAGGAGAAGATGGAATACAACCTCTCTGAGACAGAGCTGCCTCTCCTTACTGCGGAGCAGCATCACTTCTTGTACAAATCGCTTAAGCCTGAAGAATTTAAAGTTGCCTCAGCTGAAATTTCACAGAGAAAAACACTGGGAATGTCCAGGCTCCCAGCAAAGCTGTACCAAATGCTGTCCACCTCTATACTAGAAAAGCGCATAGCAATATTCCTGAAAATGAAACAGTGATATTGGCGCCTTCCCTGAGAGAAGCAAAGAAGGTCCTCATCCAGAGGGAGGGCAGAGACCTATTGGATCTGGCCTTATGTAGGCCACTGTAGATGAACCCTGAACTCAAATCACTCTGCAAGGTCTTAACCACCAGGCTTTTGCAGGTGGTGCACACCTTAGTGCATGCTTATCAAACAGGTTTCATCCCGGACAGAAGTACAATGTACATTATCCACACTTAAATCATCTGGTGCATGCACTAGCATTCTCTAAAGATGTTCATACACTAGTGATTTTGGATTGTAACAACGCATTTGATATGGTTGATTGGGAATACAAGTTGGAGATCCTCTGGAAGATGGGGCATTGCACCGAAGTTCATCCAAAGGGTTCAACTTCTATACATGGATCTTGTGGCTAGAGTGCACACAGGTGGCATTGTCTCAGAGGCCCGAAAGATAGGAAGAGGCACTAGACATAGTTTCCCCTTCTCCCTAGTGCCATTTGCAGTGAAACCCTTACTCTGCAGGCTACAGTTGAGAGTAGAGTCATGGGAAATCCGACTGGCATAAACACAGCATGTTGTGTAAATATATGCGGATGACACCCAGGTATATCTCCCGGAGCCTGCGCTGTCAGCCCCCTCCTGCTGTAGGACTTGGGAACTTTAGAACAGATGTCAGGTCTGCACATGAACGGGAATAAATCCAACCAGTTCCCTCTTAGGTGACTGAGACACCCTGAAACAGACCTTCCTTGTGTGTTTTGGTTGCAGTGGGAAACTCAAAAGTTTGAACACCTGGGGATTTGGGTGAAGAATTACACTGCAGCCCAAAATTACTGAAAGGCATGTCATGCTATGGACAACCTTGTCACATTCAATAATGGGCCGGGTGGCATTGGAAAAAATGGTTTACCTCCCGCGTTGCCTGTATGTGCTACAGAGCATGATGTGCTTAGTCCTGAGTCCTACATTTATCCAACTGAGCAGATTACTGGCGAATTGGTGTGGGCTGGAAAATAGAGCGGAGCGAGGCTGAACATTTTGAAGCTTACCTGGCTTGGAGGAGGCTGGAAACACATGACGTGTGCTTGGCCCCAATTCATTAATTTCTGGGTGGAAGTAATGAAACAAGTTAATCACATGGTGAGGCTAGAGCTGGAGAACTCTGTTAAGCTATGCCTACTGGGGGTGGTCCAGGAAGGAAACACTCTAAAATGCAGACTCTAATGGTGGCATTGGGACTGGTATTAGCACAGTGATGAATCACAACAGACTTGGTGGCAGCTAAGGCTTTGGATACCAACTATTGAGTTGCAAAGCAATTGGAGTGGGAGATTGCCGGCGAGTAACATATACAGCATACCCAGAGGGATGAGAAGGTGGCATAAGACTTAATGAACTGGGGAGCCATCTTTGGCAGGATAAATGAGACACTTGAGGACCTGGCCAGGGGTACTGTAGTTCAATACCTGAATGATAATGGAGGAGAGGTGTGCATGTGAGCGCAAGAATTAGGGGAGAATACAAAAGACGACATTTATTGATTTATCGTGTCAGCCTGCCATGGACAGTCCATTCAATAACCATAACAAAATATACACACTTTTAAGATTTAATAAAATACTTCAATAATTAAAAGACAACATTCACAATAGGCCAACACTGAAAAGCTGTGAGCAGTGCTGATGAACTTTATTTCTACAAGGCAATGCATGTGTAGGTGGAGATCTGATGGCTCCTCACATGGATGATTGGTTTATAACAGTTGGAAAATTCAATAATCACATCAGTAAAAAAGAATTCGCTCAAATGTACGCTTAGCACCTCCCCCCATGCAACCATTTGGAATACTGAAACATTTTCTTTATTACTTCTGAAATTCTTTGGGGATTCCAAAAATATTTGTATGTATGTGCCACACTAGAATAACCCTTATGAAGGAGATTTCTGACTTTCTCAAAAAAGTCTAATTCGGATACTTACATTTACATTTTTGTATTTCGAATGCTACAAAAATATTTCAGAAAATTAGTCATTAATCCAATTGAGTTGATTCTTTGTTTCAAATACTATTTCACTGTGCTACAATCAGACATTCTAGTCTACCTATTGGCTCTTTCAAAGTAGATGTTATTGGTAAGCGTAGGGTGATTCCCTACGTTGTTCAGAGCTGGACATCTCTGTTGTGATTATTGCTGAAGTCCTCATATGGTAGGATCACTAGATGCCCTAAGGATATATTTAAAATCTGTGAATTGGGCCTTCCACTTTGATTTGGCTACATCTTTACCAAAATTAAGTGAAAAAATGGTGATGTTAGTACTTCTTAATTCTAAGCTTGCGTTACCTGATACAGCTTGCCTGATGTGGGTTTTTTACAGAGGAGTATAGAAAGTCATGCAGAGTTACCTTTGTGGAATTAATAGACCGGGCATACTAAAAGAATTGCAGATCCTCTTAACCAGTTGTGAAGGAGAGTCATTAATTTACTAAGGGCAAGGGAGACAAGAATTATGCAGTCTCTTCTATTGCTGTTTATGTAGCACTTCATTGCACCTACAAATCCCACAATCCTATTCACAAAACAGAAAGTCTAAACCTAAAAGAAACACTTAACACATAATATCATTAGAGCAGACTTACAAGTTGTTTCCTCTTTTCAGGATTCCCAAAAGTTTTTTCTCATGGTCGATGGGTAAATCTAAACTACAGAAACAATAACAAGAATCCCAAGAGTAGCCACGTGCATTCCTCTTGTTTTTTGTTGTCTCCCAGATATTTTTTTCATTCTTTCCTTCATGGAACAGGAAAGAACTTCCCGAACAGACCCAAATGTTTCGGTTTGTTGTTGATTGGATTCCATTTGTGGTACCAAAAACAGAAACAACCATTATCAGCATTCAAAAGGGATAACAACACTCAGAGGAGGGGTGATACTGACCTCTCTTGTCTTATATAAAATCAGGTCTCTCCATCACAACTAGCTAGGAGACTCTGCAATTTTGTTGCAAGACATGATGCTCATACTACGCAGAGTTCAAGGTAAATTAGCAAATCTTACAGAGGTTTGCTGAATCATACCCTCTCGAAAGAGACCAAACACAGCAGCATCACTAACTTAGGGGACAATAACTCAAAATATAACATTTCATTGTCCTTTCAAGTTTTAAACAACTGCAGAACCACATTTACAACCCACATGGAGGCATATCTAGATTTTGGTGACACTAGAAACCTAATTCCTTTCAGCATCTTACACAAAAAAGGAGTGTGCTCTCACTGGTTTCCTATCAATCTTGTCATGAACAGCAGAAACAACCGATCTGTACCCATTTACAGTCCTGTAAGATTTATTTGAAGCTGCCAAAGATGCAAAGAAGTTAAGCACTTCTACAGCAACTAAGTTAAAATGGCTAGGGAAATACCAGAAGCTGGATAGGATAATCTTTGCACAACTCCAACCACACTGGGACCCATGGCTGGTTCTTTCATAACAGGGTCATCACTACTACCAGCGCCCATAGCCTGTGAATTTGAGCCAAACATCTAGATATCATAGCAAAATGATGAAAAGTATAATGATTCCCCCAGACCAATCTTGGAGAAAAGTGTCTATTGCCATCCCCTCTGGATCTGGCCTCTGCTGGAAAACCTGCTTAATTTAGTGTTTAGCCTGGAGCTGAACAGATCTATTTCTGTGGGATCTCACACTTCCTTCAAGATCTTGAACACCTGCCCATCTAATCTCCACTCACGGCTGTCCTCCAGACTTCTCAAACACCAATATGCCACCTTGTTGTCTTGACCCAAAAGATACATTGCTACAAGAGCTATCTCCCTCAGCATGCTAAATTTTCACAGGGCTTTCACAGGCTCAGCTAGCAGTTTTCACCTTTGTAGTAGATCCTATATAGGCCCATATTTATACTCTGGCGCAGGTTTGCGTCAAAAGGTATAAATATGGGCCTTAGTTTTAATGAGAATCAGGAATTTAGCTTAGCCTTCTGGCTGGCAGGCATGTTCCCCCATCACCTTGTCACTTTTACCCTACTTAGGGCCTCATTCTGAGGCTGGCGGGCGGCGGCGGATGCCATTCTGGTTTTCCCGCTGGGCTGGCGGGCGACCGCCAGAAGGCCGCCCGCCAGCCCAGCGGGAAACCCCTTCCCATGAGGAAGCCGGCTCCGAATGGAGCCGGCGGAGTGGGAAGGTGCTACGGGTGCAGTTGCACCCGTCGCGAATTTCAGTGTCTGCACAGCAGGCACTGAAATTCTTTGTGGGGCCCTCTTACAGGGGCCCCTGCAGTGCCCATGCCATTGGGGCCCCATGCCAGGGGCCCCACGACACCCCACACCGCCATCCTGTTCCTGGCGGGCTAACCGGCAGGAACAGGATGGCGGTATGGGGTGCCATGGAGGATTCCGTCGGGCAGCGGAAAACCGCGGGAGACCGCCGGTTTTCCTCTTCTGACCGCGGCCAAACCGCCGCGGTCAGAATGCCCTGCGGGGCACCGCCAGCCTGTTGGCGGTGCTCCCGCCGACCGATTAATTTCATCATGCTAGAGTATTAGGGTCTATTTCACATCTCATGTTATTGCAAGATGGTGGGGGTCTTTGTATTCATGATTCTTGTTTTTACAATTCTGTTTCTTGCATTGTTCATTATCCTAATCATCGCAGCCTATGCAGTCTACAGTAGAATGCAGTCTTGTTAATAAAACCTATTGAAAACTTTACTGCATCGCTTGTATTGCCTATGTGTGACTGAGACTCGCTCATGTGAGAAAAGGGTAATCTCGGTTTAACCGCGACTCCCCTGAGATGTCGCACTCTTCGGTCCATGCATTAAGATGGCCACAAATCACCTTTTACTATTTGGGTTTTTGGTGAAGTACTGCTTGTGAGCCGGGAGGGTTGTGCTGACACTTGGGACTTGTAGGATTGGCTTAGTCGCCTACAAACAAAAGTGCTGTCATCCCTAAACCAGCAGTCTTGCCTAGAGCAAGAGGCCACATATGACACCTTGTTCCATTGAAATTATTTATATGCCTTAGCGCAGCGAGTTTGCCCATTCGCAGAAGCATTGCACAACTCACCCTGTCTTTTGTAGTGCTTTTGATCATAAAGGAGCCTGCAAGACGCTCTAAATAATTTATGTGCATTGAACACTCCTTCTCCGACCTTCCTCTCCCAGTCGAAAAGGTGTCACTCCTTGTGCTCCATCCACAGCGGCTTGTATCTGATTCTAAAACAAGATCTGGGAATGTAGGGAAGATGGCTGTTCTGTTCCTAGGTGGTCTAACCACCATAATACCTCCTTTCTTGCATTGCTAACTCTGAAGGGTCCTGTAAAAAGGGGACCTGTGAAGATGACTCTTATGGAGGATCACAGGAGACCCACTGGTCTGGCTTCAGGGCTATGTGTGTTTGGGACAAGGCTTTTCTCAACTTCTTCTTTATCATTTTTAAGTTGGAATCCGGTAGGAGAAAAATTCCTTTTTCTGCATCTATCAGGAATTGTAAAAAATCCATTCTCCTTTATGGAATTAAATCCAACATCTCCACATTAATGAGAAATCCCAAACCCTGAATAAGATCAACCCCTTTCTGTACCTGACTTACTGGAACAATCTTCGACTGACCTGGAAATATCAGGTTGTCAAGGTAAATCACCATACATACTCATAGACCATAGTGCAGCTGTTACTGGTTTTAACAGCTTGGGGTAACACCAAGGAGCAGAGTAGAGACCAAAAGGTAGATACCCAAACCTGAACATCTGTCCCTGCCAGAAGAAATGATGAAACTCCCTGTGCTCCTGACATACTGAGATTGTCAAATAAACATCCCTCAGATCTAACCTAATCATCCAATCCTCTCAAATACTTATATTCCCCATGTTAGAAATGGGGTTTTTGGTTGGCAGTCAGGTTACCCTTTGTCCAAGCAAGAACACTCACTCTAGTCAGGGTAAGTCACACACAATCCAAAATTATCCTGTGAACACCCTCTGGTAGCTTGGCACGAGCAGTCAGGCTTAACTTAGAAGGCAATGTGTAAAGTATTTGTGCAATAATTCATACAATAACACAATATAGCACCACAAAAATACACCACACAGTGTTTAGAAAAATATATAATATTTATCAGGATAATTGTAGGTCAAAACGAATAAAGATGCACTGAAAAGTGATATAAAGGCCCTCATTCTGACCCTGGCGGTTCTCTACCGCCAGGGCCAACGGGGGCGGGAGCACCGCCGACAGGCCGGCGGTGCTCCCTTGGTCATTCTGACCGCGGCGCTTTGGCCGCGGTCAGAACGGGAAAACCGGCAGTCTCCCGCCGGTTTTCCACTGACCCTTAGAATCCTCCAAGGCGGCGCAGCTCGCTGCGCCGCCGAGGGGATTCTGACCCCCCTACCGCTATCCTGTTCATGGCGGGAAAGCCGCCATGAACAGGATGGCGGTAGGGGGGGTCGCGGGGCCCCTGGGGGCCGCTGCCGTGCCCATGCCCATGGCATGGGCACGGCAGGGGCCCCCTAACAGGGCCCAACTAGGCTTTTCAGTGTCTGCGATGCAGACACTGAAAAGCGCGACGGGTGCTGCTGCACCCGTCGCACGCCTTCCACTCCGCCGGCTCGATTCCGAGCCGGCTTCCTTGTGGAAGGCGCTTTCCCGCTGGGCCGGCGGGCGATCTGAATCAGATCGCCCGCCGGCCCAGCGGGAAAGTCAGAATACCCCTCGCGGTCTATTGACCGCGGGGCGGTATTCAGGCGGCTTCCGACGGGCGGGCGGCAACCGCCGCCCGCCTAGGTCGGAATGACCACCAAAGTGTCTTAAGTCTTTAGAAAGCAAACAAAGTCTCTTTCAAGCACAAAGTACCTGGTTTAAAGTGGAAAATCTCCCCAAAGGGCCGCAGAAGAAGAGATACGTGGAAAAATGGTGTGTGCGTTGATTTCTCCTCTGCACACACGGACTTCCGTCGTTATTTTTCACACAGGGAAGTCGGGCGTCGTTTTCCAGCGCGCGGACAGTCTCTTTCTGTGGTTTGCGGGATTACCAGATGTCCTGGGGTCTGTGTGTGGATTCTTCGGCTTGTTTTCCGGCTGCTCGTTGTTCCGGGAGGCTGTGCGCGGAATTTCCGTTCTCACGGCAGGCGGCGTGTCGATTTCCTCTCTGGAAGTTGGGCGGCGTTGTCCTTGCGAGGCCGTGCGTCGAAGTTACGGTCGCCCCGAAGGCGGCGCGTCGATCAGCGTCGGTGTGCGGCGATTTTCTCGCCACGGAGCAAGCTGTGCGTCAACATTTTCAGCGCACGAAGATTCCGAATGAAAAAGAGAAGTCTTTTTGGTCCTGAGACTTCAGGGAACAGGAGGCAAGCTCTATCCAAGCCCTTGGAGAGCACTTTTACAGCCAGACAAGAGATCAGCAAGGCAGCAGGCCAACAGCAGGGCAACAGTTCTTCGTAGAAAGCAGACAAGTGAGTCCTTTGAGCAGCCAGACAGTTCTTCTTGGCAGGATGTAGTTTCTGGTTCAGGTTTCTACTCCAGCAAGTGTCTGATGAGGTAGGGCAGAGGCCCTGTTTTATACCCAAATGTGCCTTTGAAGTGGGGGAGACTTCAAAGAATGGCTAAAAAGTGCACCAGGTCCCCTTTCAGTTCAATCCTGTCTGCCAGGGTCCCAGTAGGGGGTGTGGCAGTCCTTTGTGTGAGAGCAGGCCCTCCACCCTCCCAGCCCAGGAAGACCCATTCAGAATGTAGATGTATGCAAGTGAGGCTGAGTACCCTGTGTTTGGGGTGTGTCTGAGTGAATGCACAAGGAGCTGTCAACCAAGCCCAGCCAGACGTGGATTGTAAGGCACAGAAAGATTTAAGTGCAAAGAAATGCTCACTTTCTAAAAGTGGCATTTCTAGAATAGTAATATTAAATCCAACTTCACCAGTCAGCAGGATTTGGTATTACCATTTTGGCCATACTAAATATGACCTTCCTACTCCTTTCAGATCAGCAGCTACCACTTCAATACTTTAGGAGAGCAGCCCCAATGTTAGCCTATGAAGGGAGCAGGCCTCACAGTAGTGTAAAAACAAATTTAGGAGTTTTACACTACCAGGACATGTAAACTACACAGGTACATGTCCTGCCTTTCACCCACACAGCACCCTGCTCTAGGGGTTACCTAGGGCACACATGTGTGGAGAAAGGGGAGGTTTAGGCTTGGCAAGTACTTTTAAATGCCAAGTCGAGGTGACAGTGAAACTGCACACACAGGCCTTGCAATGGCAAGCCTGAGACAAGGTAAAGGGGCTACTTAATTGGGTGGCACAACAAGTGCTGCAGGCCCACTAGTAGCATTTAATCTACAGGCCCTAGGCACATATAGTGCACATTACTAGGGACTTATAAGTAAATTAAATAGTCCAATCAGGTATGATCTAAGGTTACCATGTTTTAAAGGGAGAGAGCATATGCACTTTAGCACTGGTTAGCAGTGATAAAGTGCACAGAGTCTAAAAGCCAGCAAAACAGAGTCCAAAAAGTGGAGGGAGGCAGGCAAAAAGTTAGGGGTGACCACCCTAAGGCATGTCAGGTCTAACATGTGTCCCCCCCAGCTGAAAGTGGGGAGAGCTACCCGACCTCCTGGGAGCTCTCATCGCTAAGGCGGAAGTATCTGGAGAGACCACCAGCATTGGCGTGGTCAGCCCCTGGGCGATGCTCCATCGTAAAGTCCATCCCCTGTAGGGAAATGGACCACCTCAAGAGTTTTGGATTCTCACCCCTCATCTGCATGAGCCACCTGAGGGGCCTGTGGTCTGTCTGAACCCGGAAGTGAGTCCCAAACAGGTAGGGTTTTAGCTTCTTCAGTGCCCAGACCACAGCAAATGCTTCTCTCTCAATAGCACTCCACCTTTGTTCCCGTGGTAATAGTCTTCTGCTAATAAAGACTACTGGTTGGTCTGAGCCCTCCTCATTTAGCTGTGCTAGAACAGCCCCTATGCCATGCTCTGAAGCGTCTGTCTGCACAGTAAATTCCTGGGAGTAGTCAGGGGCCTTGAGCACGGGGCCGTGCACATGGCTTCCTTCAGAGAATCAAAGGCTTTCTGACAAGCCTCTGTCAAATTCACCAACCTAGGTCGTTTCTTGGAAGTGAATTCTGTCAAGGGGGATACAATGGTACCATAGCCCTTGACAAATCTGCGGTAGTATCCAGTGAGGCCCAAAAAGGCTCTCACCTCAGTCTGTGTTCTAGGTGGTTGCCAGGCCTTGATAGTTTCTATCTTGGCCTGGAGTGGCTGCACCTTGCCACCACCTACTAGGTGTCCCAAGTACACCACGGAACCCTGCCCAATCTGGCACTTACTAGCCTTGATAGTGAGGCCTGCCTGTTGCAGAGCCTGAAGCACCTCCTTGAGGTGGAGCAGGTGTTCCTCCCAGCTGGAACTGTAGACAGCTATGTCGTCCAGGTAAACTGCACAGTAGGCATCTTTACCAGCTAGGACCCCGTTAACCAACCGTTGGAAGGTAGCGGGCATTTTTCAGTCCAAATGGCATTACCCGGAATTGGTAATGGCCATTAGGGGTGGAAAATGCTGATCTTTCTTTAGCCCCCTCAGTTAGGCCGATATGCCAGTACCCTGAAGTAAGATCGTACGTACTCAGGAATTTGGCAGCACCGAGTCTGTCAACGAGCTCATCAGCTCGGGGATGGGGTGAGCATCAGTCCGGGTGACTGAGTTGAGACCCCGGTAGTCCACACAGAACCGGAGTTCTGGCTTCGCACCTGGGGCAGTAGCCTTAGGAACCAATACCACCGGGCTGGCCCAGGGACTACTGGATTTCTCAATATCCCCTAAAGTCAACGTCTTGGAGACCTCCTCCTTGATGCTGGCCTTCACCTTATCCTACAATCTGTACATTTTGTTCTTCACAGGGGGATGTCACCTGTGTCAATGTCATGAACACAGAGGTGGGTCAGTCCAGGAGTAAGGGAGAACAGGGGGGAGAACTTCTCTAACTGCTCATAGCAGTCTCCTCTCTGGGTTAGAGTCAGGGAGTCAGAGAGAATGACACCCCCCAGTGACCCATCCCCTTCTTTGACAGAGAGGAGGTCGGGGAGAGGTTCACTCTCTTCTTCCATGCCCTCATCTGTGACCAGGAGCATACTGACCTCAGACTTCTCAAAGTGAGGTTTGAGCCGGTTGTGATGGAGGACCCTTAGGGGGTGCCCAGGGGTCTTGAGGTCCACTAGGTAAGTGGCCTCCCCTTTATGCTCCCTGATCTCAAAGGGGCCAGTCCAGCGGTCCTGGAGAGCCCTGGGCTCTACTGGCTCCATCACCCAAACTTTGTCTCCAGGTGAGAACTCAACCAGAGTGGTCTTCCGGTCATACCACGCCTTCATCACCTCTTGACTGGCCTCGAGGTTACTCTGGGCCTGCTTCCAGAAGCGTTGGGTTTGGTTGCGGAGGGCCAGCATGTAGCTGACCACATCCTGGGGAGGTGACTTGGGAGCTTTCTCCCAGCCCTCCTTCACAATGCTTAGGGGTCCCCTGACAGGGTGACCATAGAGAAGCTCAAAGAGGCTGAACCCCACCCCTTTCTGTGGCACCTCTCTGTAAGCAAACAACAGGCAGGGTAAGAGGACGTCCCACTTACGCCTCATGGCCTCAGTCAGGCCACCAATCATGCCTTTCAGGGTCTTGTTGAATCTCTCAACAAGCCCATTGGATTGAGGATGTTAAGGGGTGGTAAACCGGTAGGTCACCCCAGACTCATCCCAGATGGACTTCATGTATGCAGACATGAAGTTTGTGCCCCTGTCAGACACAACCTCCTTAGGGAATCCCACTTGGGTAAATATTCCCAACAGTGCTCTGATTACCACCGGTGCAGTCACTGTTCTCAGAGGGATGGCCTCTGGATAGCGGGTGGCATGGTCCACCAAAACCAGGATAAACCTGTTGCCCAAGGCAGTTTTGGGGTCCAAGGGACCAACAATGTCGATGCCCACCCTTTCAAAAGGGGTGCCAACGACTGGGAGTGGGAGCAGGGGAGCTTTAAGCCGTTTCCCTGTCTTCCCACTAGCCTGGCAGGTGGGGCAAGCTCTGCAGAAGTTATCTGAGGCTGTCCTCATTCTGGGCCAATGGAAGTGGGTGTCAAGCCTGTTAAAGGTCTTGTCTTGGCCCAGGTATCCTGCCAGGGGGATGTCGTGAGCCAGACCCAGTAGGAAGTTCCGGTAACCCTGGGGGACCACCAGCACACGGGCTGCCCCAGGACCTGGAACCTTACACTCACTGTAAAGGAGATCATTCTCCCAGTAAATATGGTGAGTGCCAGAGGCGTCACCTGCTGCTTGGGCTGTGGCTTGTCGCCTCAGACCCTCAAGGGCGGGGCATTCTTTCTGCGCCTTGCATAATTCTGCTCTGGTTGGCCCCCCCTCTACTTGCCATCCAGCAAGTTCAGGTAGGTTACCCAGGTCAGCTATGTCTTCCCCAGTGGGCTCAGGGGCCTCCTCCTCCTCAGGGGCCTCGTCCACCACCGTGGGAACATTCGAGGCCGGTTTCCCGCGCCTCTTGCACTTCCTCTTTGCAGCTGTCTGGGCCATTTTTCCAGGCTCCAGACACCATTGACTCCCTTCCCGGGCAACCATGGACAGTGTGGTCATGCAGACCCACTCAGGTAACCCTAACATCTCCAGGTGAGATCTGAGCTCTACTTCTTTCCAAGCAGTATGCTCAAGATCATTGCCTAACAAACAATCTATAGGCATGGCAGGACTCACAGCTACTTTCAGAGTACCAGAGACCCCCCCCCACTCAAAGGGAACCAGAGCCACCGGTAGGTGACTCTCACGATTGTCAGCAACTATGACCTGGTGGAATGTATTAGGGACTATCTGCTCTGTTGACACCAGCTGACTCTTGATAGTAGTCATACTGGCTCCTGTGTCACGCAGAGCCTCCACATTTTGCCCATCAATGGTGACCCACTGTCTGTACTTGGAAGTATTGTGGGGCATGTGGGCTTTGGGTACCATTTCTCTTTCTACCAGGGACACTAGGTAAATCTCTACCTGCTCCCCAAAGCTATCTGGGTCCATCTCCCCCGAGCGCTACACTAGTCAACCCAGGTGTCTGTCCAGTAGTGGACGGTGCCCTCTTGGAGCACTGAGGGTCGCCTTTATAGTAACCATACTGGTAGCACTCTAAGCATTTGGGGTTGGATCTCCCTGATTTATCATAAGTCCGTGGCTTTTTCCCAAATCTGGAAAAGGAATGGTTGCCACCCCCTCCCTGGGAATTCTTTTGGGGGCCTTTGGAGAGTTCCTTATCTGTAAGTTTATCTCCCCCCTCTTTCTTCTGTTGGGAACCCTGACCACCTTTGTGGGTGTCCCCCCAGGTACCTTTTTGGACACTCTGGTGCTAACCCAGAGGTCCGCCTCCTCAGCAAGCTTCCTGGGATCAGTCAGCTTACTATCTACCAAGTGCTGGCGCAACTCTTTATAAGTAGTATTGAGCATATGCTCTCTCAGAATCATGACATATAACCCTTTATAATTATCTACTTTGTTGCCCCGCACCCATCCATTCAGTGCCTTACTGGAAAAGTCAAAGAAATCTACCCATGTTTGTGTGGTTTGTTTGGTGCTGTCCCTGAACCTCTGATGGTATCCCTGAGGGGTCAGCCCAAACTTGGCAGGTAAAGTGGCTTTCTGGAGTGGGTATGTGTTTTGATCAGGTTGATCCAATGTGAAAAGTGTGTCCCTCCCCAATGGCGGCACATAACCCCACATAGCTGCTCCCCATTGCCCTTCAGGAACCTCATGAGCTCTTAGTGCAACTTCATAAGCAGCTAACCATTTATCTATGTCATCTCCCACCACAAAACTGGGCACCACATTTTTGGGTATACAAACCTTCTTTTCTCCAGTACGTCCTGTCTGTATGCTGCCACCATTATTGCTGGATTCAGACTGTCTCGCCTTGATCTCCAGCTCCTTGAGACTCAGTTCATGAGCCAACAATAGTTTCTTTTCAGCCAAAGCTCTTTCAGCTTCCACTTGTTTGGCTTCTCTCTCTGCCCTCTTTTTTTCCTGTTGGGCCTCAATTTTCAGTTTTGCCATTTGCAATTGGAACTCCCTTTCTTCTCTCCTTTCCTCTGCGGTCAGGCTTTGCTCAGAGACACTGCTCCCTGGTCTGGAAGGGGGCATAATTGCAGTGGTAACATTACCCACTGATGACAATAAATCCTCTGAGAGGCCATTTTCTGGCTCCTCTTCCTCCTCATCCTCCTCTAAATGGGCATCTGCCCAGGCCCTCAGCGCCACTTGAAAGTCCTCCTTTTTGGAGGCCCCTTGGGTGGGTACTCTCCACACCCTGCAGAACCCTCTTAGCTGTTTGACAGAATATGTCTCCAACAGGGCTAGGTCCAAATCTCCTACTTGAGACCCAGCCAGAGACATGTTGAGTGAGGATTTCGTTTTTGCAAATTGTCAGGAAAAACGAATTTGCAAAAAGAGATAAAAATCAAGTTGACCTTCAACTGTGGGTAGGTAGTGAAATACTTAGCTACTGTATGTTACTGCACAAATACAAGTCCTATCCTCACCGCTGATCACCAATCTTAGAAATGGGGTTTTTGGTTGGCAGTCAGGTTACCCTCTGTCCAAGCAAGAACCCTCACTCTAGTCAGGGTAAGTCACACACAATCCAAAATTATCCTGTGCCCACCCTCTGGTAGCTTGGCACGAGCAGTCAGGCTTAACTTAGAAGGCAATGTGTAAAGTATTTGTGCAATAATTTATACAATAACACAATATAGCACCAAAAAAATACACCACACAGTGTTTAGAAAAATATATAATATTTATCAGGATAATTGTAGGTCAAAACGAATAAAGATGCAATGTGAAATTGTAGAGGTATCACTGAAAAGTGATATAAAGGCCCTCATTACGACCTTGGCGGGCAGCTTCAGCCGCCCGCCAAGATCGGACCACTGGGCGGCCGCCTGTGCGGCCGCACTCCCGCCGCAGCCATTTGGAGATCCCCGCCGGCCCAGCGGGGATCTTGGCCGCAACACAGGAGCCGGCTCCAAATGGAGCTGGCGGTGTTGCGGCTGTGCGACGGGTGCAGTTGCACCCGTCGCGCTTTTCACTGTCTTATGCAGACAGTGAAAAGCTCCATGGGGTCCTGTCAGGAGGCCCCTGCACTGCCCATGCCGGTGGCCCACGGGCCCCGCCACTCCCCTTTCCGCCAGCCGTTTCCTGGCGGTTCAAACCGCCAGGAAAAGGCTGGGGGAGGGGGACTCGTAATCCTGTGGGCAGCGCTGCAAGCAGCGCTGCCCAGGCGGATTATCACCGCCGGGGCAAATGTGGCGGAATTCCGCCTGCCCCGGCAGTGCGACTGCGGCGGAATACCCCAGGAAGCACCGCCAGCCTGTTGGCGGTGCTTCCGTCATTTTAGCCCTGGCGGTCTCATACCGCCAGGGTCAAAATGACCCCCAAAGTGTCTTAAGTCTTTAGAAAGCAAACAAAGTCTCTTTCAAACACAAAGTACCTGGTTTAAAGTGGAAAATCTCTGCAAAGGGCCGCAGAAGAAGAGATACGTGGAAAAATGGTGTGTGCGTTGATTTCTCCTCTGCACACATGGACTTGCGTCGTTATTTTTCACGCGGGGAAGTCGGGCGTCGTTTTCCGGCGCGCGGACAGTCTCTTTCTGTGGTTCGCAGGATTACCAGATGTCCCGGTGTCTGTGCGTGGATTCTTCGGCTTGTTTTCCGGCTGCGCATCATTCCGGGAGGCTGTGCGTGAAATTTCAATTTGCACGGCAGGCGTCGCGTCGATTTCTCTTCTGGAAGTTGGGTGGCGTTGTCCTTGCGAGGCCGTGCGTCGAAGGTCCGGCCACCCCGAAGGCGTCGCATCGATCAGCATCTGTGTGCGGCGATTTTCTCGCCACGGAGCAAGCTGTGCGTCGAAAATTTCACCGCACGAAGAGTCCAAATGAAAAAGAGAAGTCTTTTTGGTCCTGAGACTTCAGGGAACATGAGGCAAGCTCTATCCAAGTCCTTGGAGAGCACTTTTACAGCCAGACAAGAGTTCAGCAAGGCAGCAGGCCAACAGCAGGGCAACAGTCCTTTGTAGAAAGCAGACAAGTGAGTCCTTTGAGCAGCCAGACAGTTCTTCTTGGCAGGATGTAGTTTCTGGTTCAGGTTTTTTCTCCAGCAAGTGTCTGATGAGGTAGGGCAGAGGCCCTGTTTTATACACAAATGTGCCTTTGAAGTGGGGGAGACTTCAAAGAGTGGCTAAGAAGAGCACCAGGTCCCCTTTCAGTTCAATCCTGTCTGCCATGGTCCCAGTAGGGGCTGTGGCAGTCCTTTGTGTGAGAGCAGGCCCTCCACCCTCCCAGCTCAGGAAGACCCATTCAAAATGCAGATGTATGCAAGTGAGGCTGAGTACCCTGTGTTTGGGGTGTGCCTGAGTGAAGGCACAAGGAGCTGTCAACCAAGCCCAGCCAGACGTGGATTGTAAGGCACAGAAAGATTTAAGTGCAAAGAAATGCTCACTTTCTAAAAGTGGTATTTCTAGAATAGTAATATTAAATCCAACTTCACCAGTCAGCAGGATTTGGTATTACCATTCTGGCCATACTAAATATGACCTTCCTACTCCTTTCAGATCAGCAGCTACCACTTCAATACTGTAGGAGGGCAGCCCCAATGTTAGCCTATGAAGGGAGCAGGCCTCACAGTAGTGTAAAAACGAATTTAGGAGTTTTACACTACCAGGACATGTAAACTACACAGGTACATGTCCTGCCTTTCACCCACACAGCACCCTGCTCTAGGGGTTACCTAGGGCACACATTAGAGGTGACTTATGTGTGGAGAAAGGGGAGGTTTAGGCTTGGCAAGTACTTTTAAATGCCAAGTCGAGGTGACAGTGAAACTGCACACACAGGCCTTGCAATGGCAGGCCTGAGACAAGGTAAAGGGGCTACTTAAGTGGGTGGCACAACCAGTGCTGCAGGCCCACTAGTAGCATTTAATCTATGGGCCCTAGGCATGTATAGTGCACATTACTAGGGACTTATAAGTAAATTAAATAGTCCAATCAGGTATGATCCAAGGTTACCATGTTTTAAAGAGAGAGAGCATATGCACTTTAGCACTGGTTAGCAGTGGTAAAGTGCGCAGAGTCTAAAAGCCAGCAAAACAGAGTCCAAAAAGTGGAGGGAGGCAGGCAAAAAGTTAGGGGTGACCACCCTAAGGCATGTCAGGTCTAACACCCCAGGTTTATGATTGTCTCCATTCTGAAACGCTTCTACCAAATGAAGCAATTGAAATCCTTTTAATGTGTTAAAGGCCTTAACAGTTTGTTCTTCTTCTAAACCAGAAAAATATTGCTGACAATCCATTCTGAATGCCTGTGGCACATCTCTATTCCCCCTTTCACCAACAGTTCATGAACTTCTTTTGAAATTAGGGATGCATTTTCATGAGATAAATGAATCAGGGATGGGAGTCTTAACTTGACTGGCACAACATACAAATCTCTCCTGAATCCTATCACAGTCTGAAGAATACAAACATCCATTGACACTGATTACCGTACATTAGAAAACAAGGCCAGCCTGTTTCCCCTATTTACAGAGGGAAAGGAGCGTAGACTTAACTTAGGCACACCCCGTCATTGCCTGTCCACCATAGAATATGAAATGCCTGGCTCTTCTCCGAATTAAGAACATTGGCCTTGTGTACCTAAACTGGCAGCTGAAGTAATATTTAGGTTTGAAGTATCCTGTATGGCCAGCGGACCACTGTATTACGAGTCATGCGGGCCTATGGAGCAAAAATGGCCGCAGTTCCACCAGCCCCGCCAGGCAGCGCAGACCACTGGCAATGTGATTGTGGTGGTCCAACCACCATGTCTCAGCATGCGAAAACGGAGAGCACAAAGGGAGCAACTCACTTTCAGGTAGCATTACATGTCCTGCGCTGCCATAGAGCCCATCACACACGTCCTGTTGCTGCTGCTCATCGAAGATGCTCAAAATCCACACCGCCATGGACGCAATTGACTGTAACTACACATACCTCTGTCATTAAGCTGAACAACAGCTCATCGCACCGTCATCCAGATGATATGCTGGTCACGCTACGGGCACCAAGTACACTTGTCATAGTTTACACAGTTAGAATCATTCACAAAGAAGGACAAACTCACAGCCATAAAAAACACCCCCGTTAGCAAATCACTCACACTTCACCGCCACGCTACACAAAAACACACGTCTGCACATCTTAGGCACAGGAACAGTTAAGTGCAATCAACATTGTGTCACACAACAGCAACATCACATCTACCAATACAACTGACATCCTCACATTGCACCTATGCCGTGGACTGTCGTCAGATTCAACTCACATATGTATGGTTGTGTCATGGAACACAAACACCACTCCCATTAACCAGCCCTGCAATGGGCCCACATATCACCCGCATTACAACACAATGGAAGGACAATGAGATGCACCAGTCATCAGAAAGACAAATATACAAAGCTCACTATGCAAACAATACCTGCACAATAGGGATGGGGTCATCAGGGCACTCAGTGAAGGATGCTGCACTGGGACATATCACACTTTGCACATTCCCCTAAAACAACATTTTCACAGGAACTCACCCTCTATGTATCTCTGGGACAAACAATACTAGAGCCAAGCGACATACCTATCTGCAGAATGCGGACATGCAAGTCAAGAAAGCACATACAACAGCAGCTGCATGGGACATAAATCTACATGAAGTAGCTGCAAAGTACACACAGCAAAATGGATACATGCACAGTCAGATGCAAAGGAAGACAGCACAACTGAACACCCTCTATGTCTTCACTAAGAAAATTCAAGCTGCTACATATAAGACAAATATACCATCCATATCAGGCAGACAGGTCTAATACCATACATGCTCACATTGGACCGCACAAAATGAAATACGTACCATACCAGACAGAACACAATGCAGTGACACTCCATTTGGAGTAACACTCCATACCCATACAGTCAACATCTGCCTTTGTCTTGGGTGACACCAGCACTGCCCACCAAGTCAGATATTGCAAACAACAGCAAATGGATTGGCAGTCAGGCTGAAACTCACACAACTGTAGGCATACAACACAAGTTACCCATGAACAACATAAAGGTAGAAAAGGAATTGCAGGAAAAATGTGTACCCTAAAAAACAATTAGTTGGGTTTATCATTTACAAAATGCAAAGTATCAAAGGCCATTGGCCAGTCCAGCAGATTGTCATTGCACAGTACTGTGCCCAAACCTGGCTCTTATTACTGACAGGGAACCTCCACAGGAAGGGGCATCAAGTGGGTAGGCAGGCACATCAGTGATCATCTTTGGAGGTAGGGGGTCAGATGTGGGATGGGTGGACTGTTTCTTAGGAGGGATGGGACTCTTCTTGTGGTGGAGGGGTATGGGTGTTTGCAGGGGGGGCAGGTGTGACAGTGGAGGACTTGGATGTGGAAGGGATGGGTTGAGATGTGGGCCAGGGCTTCTTGGGTATGGGATAAAGGGTGGAGGGAACAGGGGAAAGGGAAAGTCCAAAAAGGAAACTTTCTTTTGGAACATGGGGACAGACAGAAGGGGTTGGGGATTTGGAGTTTGAGGGAGTGGTTGTCTGGTGTGTCTTTGTGAATGTCTTGGGTGTGTGTGAGGTATGCTTATGTTTAGGTGGTGTCTGTTATATGTGTGAATGAGGGTGTTTGCGTGTCTTGGGAAACTGGGAGGTGGAGGTGCTGGGTGATGTGGAATGGTGGATGTGTGTATGTCTGTTGGGGTGGTGTCTGCAGGTATGCTTGTAGAGGTAGATGTTTGTGTGTTTGTTGGGGTGGTGCCTGATGGTATGCCGGATGTGGTGGATGTCCGTGTGTCTGTTTTGGTGGTGCCTGTGGGTATGGCAGGTGTGATGCCTATCTTTGTGTCTGTTGGGTGTGGTGGGTGTGTCACTGCCTGTTGTGGTGGTGCCTGTGGGTATGCTTGATGTCGTGTGTGCGGAAAGGCTGGTGGGGCTGTCTGCGGAAGTAATGGCTGCTGTTGTGTGTGTGGGTGTATATTGAGTGCTTGTTTGCCAGTGTGTCTTGTGGTGTTTGTGTTTTTGTGTGCTGCCTGTGTGTGTTGAGGTGGGTGTGTACAGATGTGTCTGTGTGCTTGAGATAGCGAGTGAAATGGGGGATTTGGATTGGGAAGAGGGAGGTGGAGAGGCGACAGAATGTGAGGAGTGACTGGCTGCCATCAGTGAGGAGACCAGAGCCTGAAAAGCTCTTTGTAGGCCAGACATGGCACTATGAATGCCTTCCAGGAAAGCACTGGTCTGTTGAAGTTGGCTGGCCAACACCTGGATGGCATTCACAATGGCAGTCTGACCCACGGAGAAACTCCTCAGGAGGTTAATAGCCTTCTCACTCAGGGCGGAAGGAGTAACAAGGGCTGGGGCAGAGGTGCCTCTTGGGTGAGCGGGCATGGTCAACTGGGTAGGGAGCAACAGGGAAGGTGGCAATAGAACTGGGGGTGGCGGACAAGGATGGTACAGGAGCATGTCCTGCTGAGTCTGTAACCACTAGAGAGGGGCCACTGGAGGTAGAATCATGCTGATGATGTAGATCCAGTCTCCTCTGTGGAACTCCCATCACCGTCCATGCTACTGGGTCCCTCTGTGTTGGTGGTGTCTTGACTGGATGTGCCGTGGCCAGATCATTCCCCACTTGGCTGTGCCCTGTCTCCTTTGCTTGCATGGGCTGATGCTGCAAATACAAAGGGCAATAGGGTCACCATATGTCTCTGATCACACTTAAACAACAACTTTGATTAGCAAACATTACCATGATGTCAAGTAGTCCCCAGCAACAAACTCCACCTAAGTGGCCCCTACATGTACCATACCATATGCATGCATGCCACAGTAACCATTGAACAAGTAGAAGACCACATCACTTTCAGTACTTTGCCTCATGGAACATACCTCACTTACCTGCTGTCATACGATAGTAGGCCAATGCCAACTGCATTTCCACAGATCCCACACAAAGTCATGCCGACATTTATTTGTCACATACACAATAACATAACAATGAGATATGATGCACCCAGAACATGCCATGTTACTGACAACAGCACAGTAGACTGGAGAAGGTGATATGGAAATACTCATGTCACACTGGAAGTATATCCACAATGTACACTTCACCAAGTGAAATTTGTCCCAATTGAGTCGTGGAGGTAGTACCAATGTTGCTTTGATATGCCACACGTTTGGCATGGAAATGTACACTGCAGATATCTTGTGTTAATTGTCAGCGAGATATGTCCCAAAAATCCACAACACAATGAATCAGAAAGCCCCAGTGAAATCACCGCTAATGTCTAACACACCTTACAATTACATCAGTAGAAGCCATTAACCCTTTGTATGTTGTAGAGACACAGAGATTTGCAAGTACCTGTACAAGGCCCTCGAACATGTTGCCCAATGGGAAGCTACATCACTGTCTCCATTTTGATCCTGGAAACCCAGATGTCTGTGGATGAATTGTTGTACCCAACCATATGTGATTTCAACATAATTGCCAGTCATTCCATGATGCATGGCAACAGTCAGGTCAAAAACCTCACCCATTGCACATGTGCAGTGCACTTTGCTACATGATGCCAAATCAATGGCCTGGAAATGCACATTATGGCTAAAAAATCTAGTCACATACATCTTGTCCCTCACTGCTACTGCAGTTGTACATGCCAAATGACATGCAATGACGGCTGAGGGTATGTGTCTGCCAACAATCAATGGTGACACACTCCTGTCTGTGGCACCACATGAAATGTACTCCCATTGGAAATGTCCTATTCCATACACAGGTTAGCATACACATATATGTGAGGGAATACAGAAATTGTCCCATAACCACAGGTAGACCATGCACAAAACAACAGTGTCCACATTTTATCAAAAGAGAAAAGGACACATGCTAACATGTTGGCACTAGAAATGTTGGCAACAGTGATAGCACATAAGTCATGTCCAAGGACATTGCCCACTTTCCAAGGGAATGTGTTGATCTGTAGCTAAACCCGAAGAGCAATGTATGCTCTGTCACATGTATGATGGCCATCTTCACATTACAGACAGTGAGGCACCAGCGCCTGTCACTCTGAAGACAAGTAGCCTCTGGGTGGCAGATGCCAATGTACTCATGTAACCAGACACATGGCTGAGGATAGTGATCAATCATTTCCTTTCATTTGCCCTGTAACGCTGAAGAGTAGTGGTAAGTTGCATCGAATTTACACCCACTAAAACAACAAACAGTACTTGATTGGTCAATGTACACAGCCATATGCTGTCCCTGGAGAGCAAATTGTTTGTGCACACAGTTGTGTCCTAGGTCCCTGGGGCAATAAGCAAGGTACATCAGTATACACCACATTACATATCTACACAAACAGTCACTCGTCTACCGTGTCACACATAGTACATCCCTAATCGTTAGGGAGGGATGTCAGAATGTAACACATTAACATGGCAATGTGACAGGCAGGATTATGCCCTGTATTCACATGTCATGGAGGGTACAGAAAGTGTATTCCTTCTGCATGTGTGGACATTTGGCATACCAAATGTAGACTCATGCCACTTCAGGGGGTGTGTTTTGTGGTATGTACCTGTACCACAGACACTCCTTTGGAAATATGTGTCTATCCTACAGAGATGGCATCCAACATACAAAGGTATGCGTTGTACAATTTTGGCTATGTGACCAAGATACTGACTAACACGTCATGGCCTCACAGGAATCAACACACTGTCGGTACTGTGGGACTGTCATCAGTGCAATAGGCCTGTACAGGACAAATATGACTTCTGTGAAGGTGACAACATTGCTGTGGGGGTAAGGGACCTATCATGAGTTAAAGGCACACACTGACAATGATGCTAAATGCACATATGGACTAGTTCATGGATTTACCTCAGTATCCATTCCTAGTCTAGTCAATGGACTGAGACATTCAGGGTCATTTTTGCCACTAGAGCCTCATATTGGCCACATGATAGGATCTGCAGGTGTGTAGGGAGTGGGCACAGTGCCACAGCTGCATGGCCACAGTGACTCTACCACAGCCTGGACTATGTCCCATACTGGGAGATACATTTGATAGGCTATGGTATCTGCAGGCTGAGCATACAGAACCTGCATGTCACTCTATTTCCATCACTTCCATGCATGACAGTACATCACGTGGCCATGAGAAATTAAACATGTGGTGTGTGTGTGGCAACCTGAAGGGCAGAGTGAGTTAGGATATCTATTCCAGACAACAGTTTGGCAAGGCCAGATGTGGCTTGAAAGATCTGTGGTTCTATACTGATGCTTACAAGATCATCACATGACTCAGACAAGATACGTACACAGCTCATGCTGCCATGCACATACATGTTGTCTAACATTTACAAACGTTGTAAAGAAAAATATGTCAGTGGATGGCAGTAAAGTCTGTTTACCTAGTTATGTGCATCCAACACAAGGAGGATCTAGAACCTCAAAAAACTCGCACAACACAATGTGACTGAACTTAACATATAGTACTGGCCACCAATACCTGCACCATGTACATCCCATTGATGCAACACAGACTGCAAGAACAGGCATACAAGAGGTCTAACTGGCACACACAGGTATATTGTAGCCTGTGAGGAGGGAAAGGATGGTGTCAAACAGTATCAATTATGCCTATGAGATTCTTACCTGCTCCTCTGGTGAGCCATAAAGATGTCCATACAAGGGTAGGACCTCATCAACAAGATTTCCAGCTCCTCTAGAGAGAAAGCAGAGGCCCTATCTCCTCCTGGATGTGGCATGATTGCTCCCAGAGGTGGCACACAGCAGCTCAGGTCGTGGAGGTCTTGCTGGCAGCAGTGTCAGGAGTCAAGTGAGTGAATGTGCACAACATGGTGGTCACATCCACCACATACGAGATCACCGCCGGCAGACACAGCCATTGGGCTACGACCGCCAAAGACAACAATGTTAGCCTATGGCTGCTGTGGTTGTGACCGTCTACTGCCCTGACGACTTCCGCCGGTCGTCGCGTGCGGTTCCTAATGCCCAGTGGAGTAGGTCGTGCATCTATCATTTTGACAGCCTGAAATTCTGTATTAGGCTTTATAAACTGCATCACACCTACAAGATATATTTTGTTGCATCACAAACATCCGTATTCCTTTGTGACATATAGATCCATCTTCTCAACCCCAGTGTAGTTTGTTGCAGGGCAGAGATTAAATTTAACTGGAGTGAATGGGCCACTACTGCTGATGGTCTTTTTGGCGGTTAGAATACAGAGTAACATTTCTAGGGGAAATTGTGAAGCACATCTTTGAGCTTCGTCCAAATCCATGCTGTGGACACGTGTGGAAAAGCATGGGGTCACATGTGACCCTTGTAAAAGTTGCCAGCTGTGATGTGTACTGGCAGTCATGGCTATCCAGTCAGAAATGCTTTCTCACGTGATATTATGGGCATGCATCATGTATGTTGCTGTGGACACACTGATTAATGTTCCAAATCATGTCTTGTCACACATAGGTTACCTGGGAGAAGGAAAATGTGACAACCTCTTGTCTATCGTCCACTGCCAGACCATCAGACCATAGAAGAACACCACCTCATACAGCTGTACCATCTGAATGAACAAACAATAATCAACATATGTCGTCAGTTGCAGCCTGATCTGATGCCAGCTATTAGTTATCCATCCAGCATTACACCCATTATACAAGTCATGTCAGTATTTCACTTCCCACTCCAAGGAGTTTGTTGTGCAAAGTGATGCCTCATAGCATGGTATAGGAGCAGTGTTATCACAGCTAAATGAAGAGGGCTTAGATCAACTTGTGGCCTTCATTAGCAGGAGGTTACTTCCCAGGGAATGTAAGTAGAGTGAAATTGAGCATAAAGCTTTTGCTGTGGTCTGGGCGCTGAAGAAGCTAAGACCCTACTTTTTTGGGACTTTATTGCGGGTTCAGACAGACCACAGGCCCCACAGATGGTAAATGCAGATGAGGGGTGAGAACCCAAAACTGTTGAGGTGGTCCATTTACCTATAGGGGATAGACTTTACGGTGGAACACCGCCTTGGCACAGAACACACCAATGCTGATGAACTGTCTAGATTCTTCCGTCTTAGTGATGAGAACTCCCATGAAGATGGGTAGTTTCTCCCCACTCTCAGCTGGGGCGACACGTGTTAGACTTGGCATCCTTGGCGGGGTCTCCCCTAACATTTTGCCTCTGCTTCCCAGATTTTTGATGTGTGCTGGACTCTGTTTTTGCTGTTTTTGATTCTCTGAGCACTTTGCCACTGCTAACCAGTGGTAAAGTGCAAGTGCTCCTATGTAAAATATATGTGTAATTGGCGTATCCATAAGTGGCATGTTTGATTTACCAGTAAGTCCCTAGTAAAGTGCACTAGAGGTGTCCAGGGCCTGTAAATCCAATGCTACTTGTGGGCCTGCAGCACTGGTTGTGCCACCCACTAGTAGCCCTGTAAACATGGCTCAGACCTGCCACTGCAGTGTCTGTGTGCGCAGTTTTAACTGGCAATTCAACTTGGCAAGTGTGCCTACTCGCCAGGCCTAAACCTTCCCTTTTCATACATGTAAGGCACCCCCAAGGTAGGCCCTAAGTAGCCCCATGGGCAGGGTGCAGTGTATGTTAAAGGTGGGACATGTACTGATGTGTGTTACATGGCCTAACAGTTAAATACTGCTAAATTCAGTCTTCACTGTTGCAAGGCCTATCTCTCTCATAGGTAAACACGGGGACTGTCTTTAAATAACTTTAAAGTGCACATTTCCTTCGGGAGCAAATAGGTATATAGAGTTTGGGGTTTCTGAACTCACAATTTCAAAATACATCTTGTAGTGAAGTTGGTTTTTAGATTGTTAATTTGAAAATGCCACTTTCAGAAAGTAGGCATTTTCCTGCTTAAACCATTCTGTGACTCTGCCTGTTTGTGGATTGCCTGTCTGGGTCACTTTGACAGTTGAGCTGTTTGTGAATCCCTTCTAGACAGTGAGACAAAGGGAGCTGGGGTGTAGCCTGCATATCCAGATGAGACATCTGTGCTAGAGTGCCTGTGAAAGGGGACAAAGACTGGACTTTGTGGTATATTGCTGCTTGTGAAGAATCTTCAAGGGCTTGAACTGAGCTTGCCTCCTGTTTTGAAGTCTCAGGGACATCAAAGACTTCCTCTGCTAACATTTAGACTCTCTGCTGAGACTTCTGCCCTGCCATGTGGTGTCCTAGCCAGTCCCTGGGCCCTTGATAGGTAAATTTGGCAGACAAGAGCTGAAAATCCATGCACAGAACGCCATGTGGGGAAATTTTCGACACACCATCTGCAACGCAGCTGATAAACGATGCGCAGCCAGTTTCGCAGCTAAAATCGAAGCTCCACCTGCATCTCGGCAGGAAGTCGACTCATCGCGTCTGGGGAAAACGGGCAACACCCACCTGCAGCTGCTGATGACGATGCAAACCCTCCTGTAGTGCGGTTTTCTAACAAGGTGTGACAGGATTTTAGACGCATGCTCCCTGGTCATCAAAGTCAACCTGACTCTGTGTGGTTCTGAGGTGCCCCGTCTGGAAATCAACGCATCGCTCTCTTGCAAGGGAGAAAAATGCTGCATCTCCGACCAGACCGGAGAAGAAACCACGCAAGGCCTCCCTTGCTGGAAAGGAATCGACGCATCGCTGCCTTTTTCGACGCACACTCGCTCGCCCGTGTGGCTTTATTTTTGATGCTAACCAGGTATTTTGTGCAAAATCGTTTCCATTGTTTTCTATGGAGTAAGACTCTTAGTCTTTTGAAAATTCATATTTTAACTTGTGTATGTTGGATTTTTATCATTTTGGTCTTGTTTGATTTAGATAAATATTACCTATTGTTCTAAACTGGTGTGGTGTCCAATTTGTAGTGTTTTCACTGTATTATTGTGTGTGTTGGTACAAGTACTTTACAATTGCTTCTGAGTTAAGCCTGCCTGCTCGTGCCAAGCTACCAAGAGGGTGAGTGGGGGTTAACCAGGTGTGTTTCTCCTTTGCCCTGACTAGAGTGAGGGTCTTTGCTTAGACAGGCGGTAACCTGACTGCCAAACAAATACCCCATTTGTAAATTGGTGATCAACGGTGAGGATTGGACTTGTATTTTACTTGCATACAGTGATTAAGTGTACACTGCTGTTTTCAGTCGGAGACCACTACGTAACCACATACTACTTGTTTTTGCTTTTGTTCTTTTTGGACTTTTTCCTGCTTCCATATTTTTGGTGATCTTTTTACTTGATTCTTGAACTTTTCATTGGGAACTCTTTTTTCTGTCTTGGAACTTGGCACTTTTGATTTGCCATCATGTCCCAATCTGGAGATGCACCAGCTGGAGCTGTTTTTGAATTAGGGAAACTGGAATGTTACACAGTTGCTCAATTGAAACAGTTCTGTAAGGACCTTGCCTGTCCCATTAAGAGCTCCACCAGGAAGGAGGAACTGCAAAAGGCATGGGGGCCCGGGTGACAGCCAAGGAAGCTGTTGGGCACAAGATGAAGAGTTGCAGAGTATACACAATGATGTAGTGGGTGGACCTGTTATGCCCAGGGAGGAGGGTGTCCAGGGCAGGTAGCAGTGTGTCATCCAAGGATCTGACTCCTGAGGAGTTGCAGGACAGACAGGCAGAGAGGAGTCACCATATAGAATTAGAGAGGCTCAAAATGGATATGGAAGGGAGGAGACTGGCCATTGAAGAGAAAAAGTTACTGCTGGCTCATGATCTCAGCTTGATGGAGCTGGATCAGAGCAGCCAGTCCAATAAGGATGGTGGCAGCAGTACCTCAGTGCAGTCTAAGAGAAGGGAACACATTCCTACAGACTTAGTGAAGGACTATAAGAGGGAGGATGACATATAATTGTGGTTCAAAGGTTATGAGCCTGCTCTCCATATGAACCTGGTCCCTGAGGCACATTGGGGGGGCGGGTCTGTGGAAGCACTCTGAGGTAGAGGGGAGGGACACTCTAACATCCTTAGGGCATCCACATGGACTCACCTACACCATAATGAAGGATACCCTACTCAGAAGATATGGTCTGACCCCTGAGCAGTATAAGGACAAGTTTAGGTCCTACAAAAAGAAAGAGTCTCACACTTGGTTGGAGTGTGTAGGTTCCTTTTGCAGGTTACTGGAGTGTTGGGTGAAGGGCAGAAAGTTAGCAACATATGAGGGGCTTTATAATTTAATTGCTTGGAAGCACTTGTACAGTCTTTGTTTTCTAGAGCTGTGACAGCACCTGATAGACAGCAAGCTCACTGACCCCAGGAAGCTTGCGCAGGAAGCAGACCATTGGGAGAGCACCAGGGTCCACAAGAAGTATGGGGGAGACCACGCCAAGTGTGGGCAAGGTCCCTCTCAGAAGAAGGGGGGTAAGGGTAAACAGGGGGAGGTCTCTAAAGGGCCCCAACCTAGTTCCCAGGGTAAGGATTCCCAGCCCCCCAGTGAGAAGAAACCATGGTTCACCAAAGGGAAACCTGCGGAGGGGGGTTCCCGTAAGTGCTTTGATTTTGACCAGGTGGGTCATGTGAGGGGGGACCACAAATGTCCAAAGGGACACCTGTATCCACTGGTGCTCAGTCACAGGGCTTGGCTAGTGTAGTGCTTGGGGAGGAGTTGGTTCCAGGTGGGTGGGAGCTAGATGAGATGACCCTTGGCTTACTAGGGGACAGTGAGATGGTCCAGAGAACCCTCGTTCCTGAGAACACAAAGAAATACAGGCAGTGGCTGACCATTAATGGACAGAGGGTGGAGGCTCTGAGTGATACAGGAGCCAGTGTGACTACTTTGAGGAGTCACTTGGTGTCTGAAGAGCACATAAATCCATGTGTACCTCTCTAAGTAGTTGCAGTGAACAACTCAGAGCACGTGTGCAGAGTGGCACAGGTTCCCTTTGAATTGGGGGGCGGTCTCAGGTTCCTTTAAAGTAGCTCTGAGTCCAACCATGCCTGTGGATTGTTTGCTTACCAATGACCTGGAGGATTCCCCTTGGAAGGAGGTGGAACACAGGTCACACTTGGAGATGTTGGATCTGCCTGGGTGGGTATCAATCAGTGATTTGTTAAGCATGCTACTCACCGGGAAGGGTCTCAAGGCGCTGGGGGGGGGGGGGGGGGGGGGGTGGCGAGGGGGTGCTATTGCTCGAAGAGCCAGGTCTTGAGGTGCTTCCTGAAGGTTCAGGAGGTCCTGGGTCAGACGTAGGTTCACGCGGAGGGAGTTCCAGGTTTTGGCGGCAAGGTGGGTGAATGATCTGCCGCTGGATGAGGTACGGCGAATGCGAGGGGCGGTTGCGAGGGCGCGGTTGTCGGAGCGGAGCTGGCGTGTAGGGATGTGGAAGTTGAGATGCTTGTTGAGGTAGGCCGGTCCGGCGTCATGGAGAGCTTTGTGAGCGTGGATCAGGAGCTTGAAGACGATCCTTTTGTTGACGGGGAGCCAGTGGAGGTCTCTGAGGTGGGCCGAGATGTGTTTGTGGCAAGGGAGGTTGAGGATGAGTCGTGCTAAGGCATTCTGGATGCGCTGGAGTTTCTTCTGGAGCTTGGCCGTTGTTCCCGCATAGAGGGCGTTGCCATATTCCAGTCTGCTACTGACGAGGGCGTGGGTGACCGTTCTTCTGGTTTCCACGGGGATCCATCTGAAGGTCTTGCGGAGCATGCAAAGGGTGTTGTAGCATGAGGATAAGGTGGCGTTGACTTGCTGGGTCATGGAGAGCGAAGAGTCAAGTATGAAGCCGAGGTTGCGTGCGTGGGTGGTGGTAGTGTGTATCTACCCTGTCAATGGCAGCCCACCAGGGTGGTTGGAAGCCTCTGTAGCCTGAAACAGTGGCCCAGGGGTCTGCTCAAAGGAGGAAGGACAAGGGGCATGGGAAACCAGCCCCAGAAGTACCCACGATCCGGGAGGAGGCTGAACATGAGGGTGAAGCCCCAGAACCTACAGGGGAACAGGTAGCTGAGCTGGGGGAGGTCCCTGAGCTTCACAGTAATGGAGCTCACCAGGGAGTCCTTCTGTGAGGCACAGAGAGTATGCCTTACACTGGAGGGTTTGTGGCAGCAGGCTGTAGACCAGGCGGCTGGCAAGGAGCCAGGATCACACCTGATCTATTGGGAGGACGGCCTCCTGTATAGTGAGCCTAAGATTGCAGAGCCTGGGTCAGCCTGTGTGCTGGTAGTACCCGAGTGCTTCACAGCCTTCCTACTGGGTCTGGCTCAAGATGTGCCTTTAGCTGGACATTTGGGGCAAGACTAGACCTTTGACAGGCTTGTCACCCACTTTTACTGGCCCCTAATGTGGTGGCACTCAGATACACATTGTAGGACTTGCCAGACTTGTCAGTCAAGTGGCAAGAGTGGGGGGAAGTACAAGGCTCCCCTCCAACCTTTTCCAGTGGTTAGTAACCCTTTTGAAAGGGTTGGTATTGACATTGTGGAGCCATTGGATCCCAAGACAGTCATGGGCAACAGGTTTATCCTGGTCTTGATGGACCATGCCACCCGGAACCCAGAAGCCATTCCGCTGAGGTCAAGCACCTCCCCCATGGTGGGACGAGCATTGATGGGGTTTTTTAACTGCATGGGGTTCCCCAAGGAAGTGGTATCTAAAGCCACTCGGCGGCGTACCGCGTTCCATGTCAAGTCCGTCAGTAGGCTGGATTGGGGCGCAAAGTAATTCTTGGGGAGTTTGAGCGGCAAGGCCGAGAAGTAGTATAAGATCCGAGGTAATATAATCATTTTAGCTACTGCCACTCTCCCCAAGGGTGAGAGTGGAAGTGAACACCAGAAGGGCACACGCAGGGGTAATCATATAGCGCAAACCTAGCAGTAAAGCCACAGGGTACAGAACAGTGGGTCGCCACTCAAGAGTATGATATCGCTGACTTGCAGGATGGCCAGGAAAGTTTTGATGTCAATGGGGATGTTTTTCCATACCTGAGAGTATAGAAGAAGTCTTGCCCTCTGGTTTTCCCTTCTCACTTGTTTCCGTCTCTAGAGTGGTGCTGTCCTGGCTTCTCGTGTGGCATTGTCCATCTAGTTAAATATGGATGAGGTTGATGCTGGATGCTTTCAAAGACTTTTCCTGAAAGACAGAAAAACATAGAATTGCCAAAGTACACCCATGTAACTGAAAATGTAGAAATCACAACATAGTACAGGTGGAGCCTGTGCTTTTTCCAAGGGTTTGCATTAAACCTACTTACAGTGCTAAATCTTCATGACTGGCAACTGTAAGGCTATTGACATGTTCTTACATTAAGTTCATGCTGTGCTTTTTGCTTCTTCGCAATAAAACTGCGAGTAGACTGAATGAAAACCATTAATCTTCATCGCAAAATCTTGAAATGCAGTTAGGATTCAGGAAGTGCACAGGTCAGAAGTGAGGAAACGCTTGTTAGCAGAGCAAAGGCACAAGATCTGACACGTCTATGCTGTTTTAGCAGTAAGCGTTACAGAGTATTTGTTCTGAGGACATTTGGCCAAGATCTAATAGGGCCTAGAGCCTCCTTGTGCCACATTGGTGTCATTTTTATGACGTTAATGTGGCTGAACCAAACCACATTTTCCACACCATATTTACAAAGTGGCACAATACATGCGTTGCGATACTTTGTAACCCCTTGCGCCACATTATGCCTGTGCTAGGCATAATGTATGCATGGGGGTGGCATTCCCCCGTTAAGGGGACAGCAAAAATGGCACAGTGGAATCTGTTAGATTCCACTGTGCCATTTTTAGCTGCTATTTTTAATGCCTGCGAAGAGCAGGCGTAAAAAGGGGGCATACCATTGTTTTCAATAGGCCCCTATGTACTGTGCAGGATTAGTGCCAACATTTTGGCACTAATCCTGCACAGTACATCAATAGCGCAAAAAATTGTGATGCTATTGCCCCTACCCTGCACCATTGTGCGACGTTTATTAAATACAACGCATATATTGTGGCGGTAGGATGTGCTAAGGGGCCCAGGAAAAGTGACACTGCATTGGATGCAGCACCACTTTTTTTTAATTTGGGCCTTTGTTTTTACTGTAGAATCACAATGTAAATCAGAACAAACTTTACCCATAAGGCAATATAGAGAGGGAAGAGATGCTAAATGATTAATTAACTCTATCCAAACTTCCACAGATTTGTATATTCATTTCTTCATAGGCAGAGAGTTGCAACATTCTTCTTGAAATTCCTCTGGTGCTCTCCTTTGGTTAGTTGGCAGAGACTAAAGCATAAAATCACTCATTACTAGTGGCTTGGGAAATGAGATGATATTTTCCCACCCCAGAAGTACATATACCAGGTTCTACTGGTAAATCTGAGGACAGAGAAAATATGGCAGATTATAATTTGGACACTGAGGATCCACAACACAAGTAGAATCCCTCACCAATGTTGAAAATTGAGTAAAATTAACTAAATTATTTGAGACCAAAATGACAAAATCAAATCATTAGAACCGGAAATATGTGATTTTGAAGTTCAGGGGAACCACAATGGAGATCCAGCTGTAAACAAGGACCAAGTTAGGCCTGTTGAACAGGGTACCATAAATCCTGGCTGTGGAGCCTTGTGAGATTATGCGTCAAGGTTGTGTTGTGCAGCTGCGGTTCTGAGAAGCTGTGGTTGCAGTGAGAAGTCTCGACTCAAAAATCCGTCATGAAGCAGTGGTTATAAGGAAACTCCAGGCTGCAATGCGAGGCCCTGCATCAGAGATGCGAAGCTGCGAGGAGATGTTAAACTGTGTTGGTTCTGCCCGCAAAACCACAGCTGGGCTTGGAGAGCCACTTCGGGCCGACTTCCACGGGTCTAGAACTGGGGAAGCACCACTTTGGGGGCATGACACAGCAGACAGAGTCCAGCTGCTGGGATCAAGGTGGTTGGAGTCTTTTTCTTATGAGGCTCTGACCAGAAGGCCAACCAACTAGCCATTGGAGTCAGTCTGGTGGTACTGAGTTCAAGATGCAGGTCCAGTCCTTTTCACTGAGGCAGCAGAGTAGCAATACTTCTTGCAGCAGAGCAGCAAAGCAGTTCTTTTGAGTATTTTAATGGTCCAGAGGAATACTGAAGATTTGGGTCTAAAGGTCCAGTATTTATACTTGGTGCCAACTTTAAAATAAGAGAGGTTTCTAGAGGGCTCCACCACTAGAGGCGTTTGGAAATTCCTGCTTTCCAGCCCTGGCCTCTTCTTATCTGGGAGCACAAAGACTAGTGTGAAACCCTTTGTAAGTGCGCTGAGGCATGGGCTTTGTGATGTGCAAGTGCGTTAGGCAACAGCTCCTCCCCCTCATCAAGTCAGAGATGCCCCAACCTGCCAACATCTATTCCGCATCTGTCACACTGTCCAGGAGCAATACACAGAGACCAACTGCCAGCTACACCTAGTTATGTGACCCAGGATACAGACTACAGGCACCACCTTTTTGGGTCAAGAAAATTGCAACTTTCTAAAAATGGCATTTTCAGAATTGTGATTTAAAATCCGACTTTACCATTAAAGAAGGTTTTAAATTACATTTACTTAGACATCAGACTTGATATACCTTCCAGCTCCCAGCTGAAAGTTATCACTTATTAAATGTAATGAGGAAACCAAATGTTATCCTATTTGAGAGGCAATCCTTGCAGTAGTGAAAATGGAATGTAAGAGTTTTTCACTACCAGGACATGTAAAAGTTAAAAAAGTACATTCCCAACTTTTTAAATACACTGCACTCTGCCCTAAGGGCTGTTTAGGTCTATACTAGGAATCTCATATATGTTTGGAAAAGGAAGCTTTAGGTCTGGCACAAGGTTTATTTTAAGATTAAAACCACATACACAAGCTGCAATGACAGGCCTCAAACATGCTTGACAGGCTACTTAAGTAGGTGGTACAATTTGTGCTGCAGACACACTAGTAGTATTTAATTTACAGTCCCTGGGTACCTGTAGCACCTCTTTTCTAGGGACTTATGAATAAATTAAAGCGCCAATCAGGTGTAAGCCAATGTTTTCATGTTTTAGGGATTGGGCACAAACACCTTAGCACTGGTTAATAGTGGTAACATTTGCAGAGTCCTAAGGCCAACAAAATGAGATCAACAAAAAGTAACACAAAAAGTTTGGGGAAAGACCTCCCTCACAGCCAAGACCCTAAGACATACATAATACATAGAGACTGGGATTTGGGTCACCTCTCGTCAGTCACTAGCACCTTTGACCTGCAATTAGGACATTATTTTAACAGTAAGACGAAGCTACTACATATTGGATTTATAATTTGCATTTATTATGTTAGCATCAAAGATCACATATCATTACAATAAAGCAAAAAAAAAAAGAATATCAAAGGAACGCCAACAGGTACTCATAAGTCTTCTTCACCCAGTTAGTTAACTTCTCGATCTGTAGGTAACCTTTCAGTGTTGGACAGGCTTGTTGGACAATCTGGCAGTGCCAAATGAGCTGGTTTGAAAGGACCAGTGTGTGGGCCATTTTTGATTCTGTGGGACATGACTGCCTCAATATAGAGGCAGGTTTTGGTACTAGAATGGAGTAGGTGGCTTCTCATGAAAGAACTGGTAAACAAGTGGGACCTGGTCACAAAAGCACTTTTGAGTATGGGATGTAGAACTACTGCTTTATGTACTCACAAGTAATGTCCAGCACCCAGACACTCCTGAGTAGCTGTGGGCTTTCTAAATCTGTGATTGATTGATTGATTGATCCAAGAATCTCAAGTTGGAGTTCTCCTTCTGTGCCTGTCCTATCTATTACATGTACAGTTCTCTGCCACAAGTGCAGAGACCTTGGCACACAGAAAAATACATTTTTGTAATAAATGTGAAAGTGACAAAGGGGAAAAGTAATATCTACTACAAAGTAGGTGGCATAAAGAGAAATTTAAGGACAATTTTAGGGAGGCATGTTCAAATACTAAAATACACCCACATTGAGTAATGCAATTGCTATTTGTAACAGATGCACTTAAATCTACTACAGTAGAATGAGTGACAAAATAGGCTCAAAATAGCTAAGGCTCGACTCAGGTTTGGAAACATATGAGGTGGGCACAGCCAACCCCGTTACCAGGTATTGGTGGGAATATGTTCAGCTGAAGGTTGTCATGTGAAAAGTAAAAACTGCCATTTTTGTGTACCTCAGCCAGCCCAGAGACAGGCACTGGTGTAAGGAGGTTCATCAGTGCGTTGCCACGCAAAAGGGAAACTCTGCCACTAGTGCGAGCCTTAGTCCACACTGAGATACGTAAAAAATCTCTATAATTATGCTATGCCTGTTCAGTTGATGATCGGTGGCTAATTCCCGTGTACTGATACAGTACTGGGGGAGTGATATGACCCCGATTAATTTAATCTTACATGAGTGTAAGTCATTATAAGGTGTAATTATTATAGAGCCTGCATGAGCTACCATTAACTGGCTGACTGCCAAGCATTATACTATTATTAGTGTGCCTCAGGAAGGTTTCTCTATTGTACTGTAATTGCAGTCACATAGCGCTTAGAACTCTGATAACAGATTGAAGGGCTTTACGCCGGGCAACACGCTGCCTTGCAACCAAAAGTGTTTTTTACTCAGTGATAATTGTTGGTTATTGGGATTAGTCTTGTCCTCTTAAGGAATCAATTCCGTGCAGTTACTTCAGTTTCTGTGTGGTAGATTATGGTAATAAGAGTTAGGTGTTATCTTTAGTGAGGGGCGCTATGTAAATTAATGGAATGGTTGACAGTATTAAGAAATAAGCTACAGAAGATTAGATAGTGTTAGGTTTCAACAGTATGTCATAAAGAAAGAGGTGCTCTTTGAAAGGAGATCTGGGTAATCAGAAGAAATATAATAATAGGGATTAAGGTAAACATGCACCTGATTTACAGTAAATTGTGCTCAGAGATACGAGGCATGCTGAGGATGGAAAGTAAGCAAATGCCCATTTCTAAGAAAAGCAGAGCAAGAATTCAGGGTTTTTAATCAAAATGAGTTTTCATGGGAATACAGAGGATACTTTTGTGATGTTGCAAGCAAAACTGTAGAACAATACAACATTATTTGAATATTAGATAATACTATAAAAGGTAGTGTTGATAAGCTCTCGAATCAGGTGAACAGCCTAGCCCCTGAAAGGCTATAGCTTGTTCGACTGCTTTAGCAGGAACTGCTGATCAGCTCAAGGACTTGAATCATAATGTAATGTCTAGCTCTTTACATTGGGAAATATTGGGAGAGTTATTTAGGGCTCAACGGCAGCAGTAACCTCATTACCATAGCAACATGGGAGAGTATACAAGGTAAATAGTGCAAACACTAAAAAGGAGACGGCCAATGTTGTAGCAGTTCTCGTATGTTGATAATCCCTAAACTTTGGTCCCCATTATCAATTACAAAAGAGATGTGGGTTCCATTTTGGCTGCTCCTGGTGTGGCATGGTTTAGGATGGTGCGGGGACTGCTTTCTCAGACATTACAAATGTACTGCCTTTATCCCTGTGGCTGGAGGATGGAGACCCAGATAAGAGTGAGGATGATAGAGACAGGGCTTCTTTTTGCAATGTCTCGACCCTTGTTAGCAAGTGGGTGCTGGATAGTTCTTGGTTAGTTCTGCTAGTTTGTAGATAATTAGGGGTGAAGTGTGGGACTGTGGTTTGTTTTGCTCAAGGTAGACATTTCTAAGTCAGGCCTGCCCTTTGTCTGTCACTAATTACTGCTTCGGAAAGACTAGTGGCACCCTTACAAATCATTGTACCTACATTGTGGGTACTACTGCTCAGTGCTAATCACAGTGCTACCTGCTGTGAGAAGCATCACTCTAGAAAAAGGCAGAGAGCCTGAATAGGACACTTAAAAAGAACCAAACCAGTTCTGCAGCATGAGACAGTGAATATATTCTCCTAGGTGCCACCTATTGTTTACACGTGTTTGCCTGTTTCACACAGCACCTTTCTTTTCACTACCCTCTCCTGGCTTTCATCTCTTTATTCCTACCTCCCTTTCACCTCGTCCCAAGGCACGACCCCATTATATTCCATCACATGTGGAAAGACATGCTACTGCCTCTCTGACTGTTCCCGGACCATTATGCTACCTATGCTCCCTATGCATTGATACTCAAACACGGAAAAAAATACCTCAGCTGCAAGGAAGGCTGAAAACAACAAAAGGCCATCAAAATAAATCTAGATGCATTTTCCTTTGAAACATATGCAATTTTTGAAAGTGCTCATTTTGAGACTCACAAGCAGAGTCGGATTGGGAAGGTGGGCATTTTGGCATTGGGTGATTGGGCGGTGCCTCAGGTGCACCTGTGGGCTAGTTGTTTGGGTCTCTGTAAAGTTGCCCAAGAGACTTAGGGCGTGATTTAGAAGTTGGCAGACAAGTTACTACGTCACAATGGTGACAGATAGCCTATCTGCCGGAATCTAAATCCCATTATTTCGCATGGGATTTAGATTTCAGGGGACACGATATCTCTCACCGTTGTGACAAAGTAACCCATAACCCATCTGACAATATCTAAATCAGGTCCTTGCTTTCTTCCCCAGTCCCCACCAGGTCACTTGAAGGTGGCGCCAATATGATGGGCACTCCCCTGCAATGCTGTAAATTGGGTCTGGGACACCAGGTTTTGTTTGACCTTTGGGGCATTCTCAACTCGACACCCTGCCCTGCCAGAAACAGTGTCACCCTCTGCTGGGCCAGCATGTGTAGGCCATGGTGGATATGTGGAGGGTGGGAGTATGCAGGGGCGTCACTGGGGGCGGGGCAGATGATTTCATGCCACTCAGCCATTCTCAACTGAGAAGCAGCAGCTGTGTGCTTTTCTTGATCTTCAACCCTGCCCGCCCTGGTCAATCCACTGAGGCTATAGTCGGCTCGGGAGGGAGTGAATAAGAGAAGTGGCCTCCCTAAAAGCTAGGGGTTGTCACCTCGGCCCCATTGAGTTTTAGGCCTTTTTTGCGAGTGGGGGTGCATCAGTAAGCCTTTGTGTCACGTCTCCGTTCCCATTGGAAAAATAATTGGATGCAGCATTATGTTCAAAGCTGCCAACAATGAAACTAGGTTCAAGTCCCAGCATTAACTCAACATCCTGTGCTTCTGGGCAAATCATTTAATCTCCCCTAAAATAAAATAATCTCACCTAAAATAAAAGTAAATTTGATCTTGTGTAATGTAAAAAGTGCTCAAGTACATTGCTTCAGTGCCTTTGGGTTCACACTATATTAAAATACCCAAAACATAATAGAAAAAAATAACCGGACAGATTCCAATGACACTAACCATATGGTGATCCATGAAAGGGGTGATCCATGAAAGGGGCGATTCGTGAATCTGGGCCATTTTGTGGGCGTGCCGCGGCATAATTGTGATCCCAATCCGACCCTTCTCACACGGTCTGCTTTTACAAACAAACTGCTTGCATTTCAACTGTCAACACCTGCAAGTTTGTTTCGTCATCAGGTTGTCAGTGAGTCAATGAGAGAAAGTGGGGTCACTACTGCTGTCTGTGTTTCTTCTTTTCTTTCACAGAATGCCTTACTCTGTCTGCTGCTGTGTCTGCATGTCTCCATTGATTGTCACTCACACGGTTTGTCTCTGTCTAACTATCGCTAGTACTATATCTTTCTCTCTCTCTCACTATGCTTCAGTACCTTGTTGTTTATTTTAAGGTGCCTTTCATTTTGTCTCCATCTGCTCGTCTCTAACTTTGTGTCTTTCTCTTGGTTTTCTTCCTTTTGTGTGTCTGAGGTAATTTATAATGCCGAGTTATAGCCAGAAAATTGAAATGAGAAATAGGTGCAATTTGTAAGGAGATCTAGAACATTAGAATGTTGAGCACTACACTGAAAACGATTGTGTTTCAGAGTGTGAATGAATAATGATCAGTGTAAGCCTTTTGCTCTTACATCCTAAAGTTACAGTTTCTCTCTATTTAGTTCTAAGCACGCTGCCCTCAGTGGATGAACTCTTAAGTACTGCCTCCCCCCATTATAGGCAATGCCTGCTTTTTGGGTCTATACTTCAGGGAGGGAGGATTTTTATGCCAATAGAGCCTTTGGTAGCAACTATAAAGAGTTCATTTTCGGTTACAAGAGTTTGCAGTATATGTCAGGTTTCCCTCAATTACCCACGTGAGCTTCTTAAGACTGTTCCACGTCTTCAGGCTTGGACGTCATTTAAGGGTTGCCAGGGGTTAAATCAGTGCCAGGAACAGTGGGCCAACTCGTCGAGGACATGTTTGGAGCTCCAATTTCCATGTTTTTTTCAATGTATTTATTACAGTAATAGTGAATAATATTCACTATTATAATAAAAAACGGAGTACAAATAGCTGGAATCTGAAACTTTCTGACAGCTGAGGTAAGTAACAAATGCTTTTAAATGTATGTTGTGTGTATGTATGCATGTGAGAGCGCATTTATGTGTGAGAGTGTATGTGTGATCGTGTACGTGTGTGTAAGTGAACATTAAGCTCAGAGGTGTGGGATGTCACTTCCGCTACCACTGACCTTTTGGTGAATTGACGCGCAAATGTATTTCTCGACATTTTTCCCTTGATGGAGAATGTTCACCTGGATCTTGGTTAAGTCTTCCATTCTCAAATGGCCTACAACAACTCTGACATATGAAGCTAATGGCAGAGTGTTGGTGTAGAAAATCTGATTTGTACATACAGTTATGTAGGGCTTTCCAGCTTGATTGTAAGTATGTTTCTCAGCAGACTATTGTTTAAGTTTGTTTCACATTATTAAGGGGAACAAAAGAAGAAGCAAAACAAGTTTTTAACCAGTTAAAAGGTTCTTGCTGTGTGGTTGAGGGGAGTGAGTGTGCTTCTTACATACATAAACGTTTCCTTGTTTGAAAAAACTAACTTTCATGCGTCATTTGCAAGGGTTGTAAAAGTTGATTCTCTATCGAAATAAGATTACAGTACTGCTCCTCTTCCCATAAGTAGCTATCACGGAAAGAATCGCGAAAAAATATATTTGCTGAAGGAATTAAAGTCGGTATGATACAGAATGTCAAATGTCTGCAGTTGAAAATTAAGTTTGTGGAGGAAATTATATGGCCGCTCATTTTATGATGATCATATTATCACCCTTCCCTAAGTAAGGTAATTGCCAAGCACATAATTTTTGGTGCTGTAAAATGCCTTACAGTTAAGGTTATCGAATCTCTTAATTTAGATCCAGTGAGTGGCCACTCATTTTCATTATTTAATTGAATAGTCTTCCTGCTAAATCCTGCTGTGATCCACGTGCATAATCAGGATAATGAAATTCAACACATTTTTTATTCTATAGAGAAAACCCCACCTTAAAAGATTTGGCTACAATGATCGTGACTCACATTTTCGATCCATTTAATTCAGTTTTATGAAACCCTGCATATTTAATAGGCTAGAGCAATATGTGTACATCCATATATTAAGGGGCATATTTACAGTTGTTTGCACCGAATTAGCGTCATTTTATTTTTTACTCTAATTCAGTGCAAAACTAACTCCATATTTATACTTTGGTGCTAGACCCGTCTAGCGCCACATTTATGGAGTTAAAGTCATTTTTTGAAAGTGGAAACCGACCTTGGCTTAATGAGATGCAAGGTAGGCATTCCCGTGCAAAAAATGACTCTATGGCCTTAACGCCATATTTATACTCCCGTGCAAAAATTGTGCACAGGAGGGAGGAGGTGTCAAAAAATGGTGCAAAGCTTGCTTTGCCACATTTTTTTAACGCCTGGGTCAGGGCAGGCGTTAGGGGACCTGTGGGCCTATTTCCATGGTGGAACACCTTGCAATAAGCCCACAGGTGCCCTCCCCAGGCCCCAGGGATGCCCCCACCCACACCAGAGGGACAGCAGAGGATGAGGTCCCCATCCCAGGTAAGTACAGGTAAGTGTTTTATTTTATTTTTTAAAGTGCTATTGGGGGCCCATACATGGCATTGGGTGCATTGTCCATGCCCAGGGGACCCGGGTCCCCTGTGCTGGCCACGGGGTGGTGGGCATGACTCCTGTCTTTTCTAAGACAGGAGTCGTGGTATGGATGGTTTCGCGTCAGAAAATGACTCTAGGCAGGTTAGAGTAATTTTTTTTTTTACTCTAACCTGCCTAACCTAATTTTTTGGTGCAAAAACCCCTTCTCCTATATTGCCAGCCCTTGCCGACTAAAGTAATTTTTTTGCCGCTAGCCTACCCTTTGCACCAGCTTGCACCATTCCATAAATATGGTGCCCGGCTGGTGCACAGAAATGGTTAAGCCGGTGCTAAACGTTTAGGTGCAAACCTGAGTTGGTGCAGTTTTGCACCAAAAAGTATAAATCAGGGCCTTAGTATCCAGTAGTTTAGTGTAGTTAAGTACAGTTTCAATGAGAAAACCTAGGCGTACCGCTTCCAGTTATGGTAGAGAAGCACAAGCTTTTCCTTAGAGCAAAGGGATTTAAGTGTTTAAAGATGTAAGAAGTAGGTTTGGAGGTTCTGCTTACTGCTTTGTGTGGCCCATACACATTGCAGCACTCCTGCTAGAGCTGTTTTGACTGAATCTGTAAGCATGGAGGATGTGCAGCACAGCTGTGTGCTGCAATGAACGACGCAGCAAGGCAGAAATTCCTGTGTGTCCCTGAAAGATAGTGGGCAGCATGAGTTATTGGGTACAATGCATCTCTTGGATCACTGCATACTTTGCTAGACAATCATGGTACAATATTGCGGCAACCAGGATTTTGCTACCTCGATTCTGGACTTTCTTGAAAAGACGTTGCTTTGTAAAGGATTGCTTTGAATGGGCTGTCAAATTACAGGGACGTATCCTCAGGTTGTGTAGTTGATGAAAATAAAATGTGTACTATTCTCTTGATGCGTTTACCCTGTAAAGAAATAGGGAGAACTCTTTAAGTGAAATATTGCCTATATGTGTTATGAATGGCATGTATAAGGTTTCCAAAAGGCATCCTTCACCGAAGAATGCAAAGTGATGAAGCTTGAGGCAATTTTCTTAGACATTGGGAGAAATACTAATGCATCTGTATATTTGAGATACTTATGCTTCAGTTTTCAGGAATTACCAATCATATATCAAATTGCAGTGAGTTAGTTACACAGAAATAGTGCTTATGTATATCCATTTACACGTACAGATGTGCTCAGTTCTCTGAATGACAAAACAACAAAGAGGGTTTTGTCTTGTGGGATTTGTGAACATTTCTCAGACCTTGCTGAGCTGCAAAAAGACAAGACAAGAATGATGGAACCCCTGGGTCTTTGTTTTCTCTTTTATGTTATTCCCCTTTTCACGCTTCTACCACTTGCCTTTCTATCCTTGTATATATGGTCACAGGTGTGGATGATCAAAATCAGAAGCCAGCATTGGTTTTGTTGGCTCCTGCACACAAGGGTAGTGCACCCTGACAAAGGAACACAAAACCAATTAGAAAAAGTCACAAATCACTTTTGTAAAAGGGAGACAAATATAATGAGAAAAACAATATCACATAACAAAAAATTAATAAGGGGGTCTGGAGTCATGCCTTTATGAAAAACATGTAAAAAAAACACAGATGGTGTGGGACACCAGGACTTTTTGCAGCGTCCTCCCCCTTTTTGCCCGCTATTTTGACCACCAGATGCTGGTTTTCTGACTCTGAGGGTGCCCCTGGCTCAGCTAACTTGATCCAGGGCCTGTGCCCTGATAAAAAAATGTATGCAAATTAGGTACAGTTATGATTGGCATAACAATCTACCTGTAAATCCCTAGTATATCGTAGGGCAGCTAAGTTTAGAGGCCCAGCAGATTGAATGCACTTAAATAAATGTGCACTGCTGTGTGGCCTGCTGTCACTTTCAGGGTGCTTTTAAATTAACTGTATATGCAAATTGGACTTTGGAATTAAAGTTACTTCCAAAGTCTTAAACTACCTTATTGTTGCAAATAAACCATCCCCAAGGTCTCCCCTATTTGCCCAGGGACAGTTGCCTTGTAACTATAAGCAGGAATGTTATAAAAATATGTTTTATATGCCCTGGTGATGGGAAAAACTTCCAATTTTGATTTTCTGACTGTAGAACATTAGTTCCATAGACTAACATGGGAATACATTATTACAATATAACTATTGCTAGGAAAGAGCTAAAAATGTCATTCCAACAAACTGCCAATGTTAGATTTTTTATAACTGTCATAGAAAAGAAGCTATAGGACTTGTTTTTCTGATGAGCCAAAAACTCTAGGCTTCCAGCAGCTTTTGTTTGATTGGCCAGCCTCTGCCAGGCTGAGCCAAGTTGTCTTAGTGAAGTGTGAAGTAGCCTCCATTGTGACAATAGGACATCTGGTGGGTGGAGATCTGCAAACTGCAGAGCAAAAGGCAGGAAGGGGGCTGGTTAGCCAAAAAATGGTCTTCAAAGAGGGAATGACAGTTAGGATACATGCACACCCCTACTTCCTGCCACCCCAGCTAGACGAAAGCCTCAGTAATTAGATTAGCAGAGGTGCTGAATGGGGAATCTTAAGGAAACTTAACCACACCAGTGAGAGAGCTAGCCAGGTCTTAACCTCCAGGAGAAAGTTTCTCCATTTTGGATTTTGAAAAAATAGTGGTTTCTGGGACAATAATTTGTCCCACTTTGGGGGAAATAGTTATACTTCTGGGTGTCACCCTGCACCCCACTGGTCAGTGGTGCTCCCTGCTTGTTACCCAGGAACAATGGCTAAATATGGCAGATTTGCCCAGCAACTCAGATCCTTGCCTGAAACCACGAGGAGAAGGAGGGCTGCCCTGCTGGAACCCTGGTCTGCACCCCAAAAGACTGCACTCTGGATGACTGCACCTGCTGCACACATAGGAACTAAAGACCTAAGGACTTTGCCTGACTTCCAGAAGTGAAGGAGTGGACTCCCTGAATGCAACAGGTTAAAAGAGCTTCACCTGCATCATCTCCACCACAAAAAACCCTGCTCACCACCTTCAACTGGACTTTTAAGGATTTGACAGGTGCATCCTGGGAAATGTAGTCTCAACATCTCAAGGACCATCTCAGATTTCTAGACTCTTGTTTTGGCGCTGTGTTCCGATCTAGCATGAGCAGATGTTCCAAATTAGTGCTTTTGGCTTTTAGGTCCTAGAAAACATTTAAGGTCTCAATATGACCCACAGCCTCGGTCGGACATTACTACCGTGGCGAAAGCGCCACAGTTGGACCGCCAGCACCACCACATTGCCCCCAGTCGACAGCCTGGCAGTCTCAGTGGTTGTAATCCGCTGGGGCAGCGCTGCTTGCAATGCTGCCCTGGGGATTACGAGTCCCCTTTCTGTCAGCCTTTGCATGGCGGTAGCCCCACCATGCACAGGCTGGCAGAAAGGGAGTGCCAGGGGTCCCGTTGGGCCACCTGCACTAGCCATGCACTTGGCAAGGGCCATGTAGGGGCCCCCATGGACAGTCCCGAAATACGGGCAGTGTAAAGCGCGTCAGGTGCTGCTGCACCCACCGCACCACCACATTGGCGCCGGCTTGATTATGAGCTGACGTCAATGTTGAGGCCCTGTTCACCGCAGGGCCGGCAGGCGGAAACGCTGTTTGGCCATACGGTGAACTCCAATAGGGCCAGCGGTGTTCTGGTCGCACAAGCAGCCTTATGGCGGTACAAGTTTGGTAGACAACATCCGCTGCCTTCCAAACTCGTAATGAGGGCCTTAATCTTTAAAAATTCATGTCTCTGGTTCCCTACATTGGATTTTTGTTGTGCTGGTGTCATTTTACTCATACAAATATTTCCTACATTTATAACTTGATGTGGGATTTTTATTCTGTGTTGCATCTTATTTAATGTATTGGTGTTTTTAAATGCTTTACACACCTGTCTCCTAAGTTAAGTCCGCCTGCTCGTTGCCAGCTACCAAGGGTTGAGCAAGGTATTAACTTATTGGGACCTTGACTGGATCTTATATTGTGATTGTGGCCTTATTACTAATGGAGGGTACCTACCAACCCCTACTAATAAACCACTTTCCAACAAATGGGAACCACGAGGGAGCAAAATCCAATGTTAGCCTATGTACATTACCTAAGTAGCTATTGGAGGCTTCTTGCACCAAGCATTTAAAAAACAGGTACCAAGAAACTGCACTACCCAACAAAGGTCAGAAGAGCAGGGAAAGTGCCAGTTACCTTGCAAGATGGTGTAGTCAAATACTTCAAAACCTCTTAAGTGGATAAATATGTTTCTCCGGGCAACTCTATAAGCTCACAATTGGAGTGACTGCTTCCTGAATACCAGAGCACAGATAGCATGGGAGGACAGGCTCAATCACACTCTTCTGCAAGGGCTTCAGCACTGACTCCAGTTTCCAGTGGTTTGTGGTTCTTCGGAGAAGATGGTCTTATTGTCCATCATGTTCTACAGCCAGGGCTTCAGTGCACAGTTCCTACTGATCTTCTGGTTCTTTTGCCATTCTCATCCTTTATGCTTCTGGGAATACAGGAGGGAATACATGATGCCAACTTGTCTGATCCTCAAGAAGCACTTCCAAAACATGTGTGCAACAGAAAAGCAGGGCAGGCCTTATTCCTCTCTTCAGACAGATTCAGACAACAGGTTCCTCTCAAATTGCACTTGCTTCCTATAGTCTCAGTACTGGAGCTTTTCTTGTAGTACCTACTAGTGATTGGTGTTAAGATAGTAACATCTCCAAATACTATTTCCACAATTGAGTTGCACCCTCATTTGCGGATGTTCCTGTAATTGTACTCTAAACAATCCCAGAAAACCTTAGTCTGGGGTCCTTCAAGAACACATGAATCCAGACCGCTGTGTGGAGCTATCAAAAGTCCTTGCAGGTGCTAGCCAGAGGAAACTGTAAACAGTAGGAAACCTGCTTAAACTCGGTCTGATTCTAGTACCTTCTCCAGTGATTAAATGTGGATGTCTGTGAGTTAGGCATTCCTCAAAGGCAGCCTCACACCAGATCCTGTAGTAGACATACCACTAGCAGGGTTCTGTCTGTTCTTGTGGCCAGCTGTTCCTTCCCTTCCCCTAAAACTCCTACATAAATCGGGCTAGATGTCCTTTAAGTAACTTCCTGCATGCTTTTTTGCTAGCTATTTGCAAGCAGGCAGACCATCTCCTTACAGGATCAGTTGTTGTTCTCATACAGCCACCTTCAGCAGAACTGGAGAATCTAAATAGTGTCACAATATGGTACAGAACCTGCCATACCCAGTCTGATGACTGCCCAGGCTTGAGACTGAGTTAAACAACTTCTTTATAAACCACCGTTGTGTCATCATTACCAAAAATCCATGATCACTAATATATGTGATTTATGACAAACAGCACACGTGCAGGCATGGGTTTTCTATGCTTTTTCAAAGCAAATTACTGTATAATTACTTTTTCCTAAGCAGGACTTTACAATTGACATTAATTCCTACTTTCCCTTATCCTTGATTGAAGGATATTATGGGTTGGCCTCCTCTTATGACTGTGCCTTCCCTTTTTGTTCACTAGACAGTGCAGAGAAATGCAGATTAAGGTGCTAAAAAGAAAGGAAAGTGGCTCAAACCGGAAGCCTTTAGCAAAACATGCATAAACTATTTTTTCATGTGACAACATTACACAGAAAAGGTTAGTTTGTGTCCCTCTGAAGCCTAAAAAAGGCAGCGTGTGCAGGGACAAAAGAGTAAATAATTGGTCGTGCCCTACCAGACCCTAGAGCCCATGTGGACTCTATGGGAGGCAGAGAAAGGCAGGCAAAATTTGAAAAAAACTTTTCAATACTTGTGGGTGCCCCGTCAGGGCCTGTTGTGGGGACTCTATGTGAGACAGAGGTAGGCAAAAATTGAACAAAACATCAAATAGTTGCGGTGACCCACCAGGGCCCAGTGGTACTCTCTGGGAGGCAAGCAAAAATTGAAACAAATACATCAAATAATGGCTGGTGCTCCACCAGAGCCCAAGGGGGCTTTATGGGAGGTGGGGGCTGACAAAACTAACAATACATTAAATAGTTGTTGTGCCCCACAGGGCCCATTGAGGCTGTATGCGAGGCAGGCAGAAAAATCCACAAAATGAGTAAAAACAGCAAAACTGTACTACAATCAGCAACATTTATAGAGAAATACATCAGGGAAAAAGAAAAAATAATAAACAGAAATGTCATATACCGCTACTCTCAATTGTCAGAGGAAATGGCTTTTAAAAGGCTTTTAAAAGTGGAATAAAGGTATTGAAGCACATACTGGCTGCACAAAATGGTAGAAGCTAGCTCATCCACCACATGGCCACTGAAGAAGTGGGCATTGAAGACTAAGACAAAATGGCCACCAAATATACACACATTATCTGGCTCCACAAAATGGTAGTCACCACATGACCAGCATAGAAGGAGGCAAAGAGAACAAAGACAACATGGCCACCATGAACACACACAAACACACACACACACACACACACACAGAAAAATTATGTTTAACTCACGGCCTCTACCAACAAAAAGTGCAAACATTTCCCCTTTAAAAAAGTACATCACACATGGACTCCCCTAGTCAAGCCCAAACTCCAGGCCACCCACCAATAAAGATACATAATTAAAAAATAACACATAAAGGAACAAGAAAATAGTGTTGCATGCCCTCGCTCAAACGACAAACCTTTTGCAAATTGCTGCATTAAACATACTTGATTTCTCACAAAAATGTAAGATTCCAATGGTTTGGATACAGCAAGAATTGCAGCCAACTGGAGAAAGTTTTGGCTTTCCTCCAAAATCCACATCAACAGTGGCCAATGGCTGGACAAAGCAGAGGTAGGAGTCTTGAGGACAGGAAGAGGAAGTTACTTCTGTATGTACAATAGTGTTTGTGTATAAAGTAGGCCTGGGCCGAATTCGCTTAGTTCTCCGTAGAGAAAAACACTCTGCTGATGTACGCAGAGTTCTGTCTCCGAGTCTCTATAGTGCTTTCTTCCTGTTTAAAAAAAAATGCAGTTCATGCTGAAAAAACACTAAGAAGTTCTGTTGTGGTAAAATATCAACTAAAAAATGCATTTTGAGTTGATGTACCGGCCCCTTGAGTAAAAAATCTACTTGAATGTTAACCAGAGACCACCGATGTCAAAGGACTGCCACTGGCTTCCTCGAAACCACCACTGAATTTTCTGATCGTGTTTGCCAAAAGGCAAACTTAAGGATTCAATCTCTTGCATTGTTTCAGTACTTCTTGTACTCTGATTTTCCCCGCGCAGGAGAATAGGCTATGCAACATGGCGTCATGGCAATATAATTGGTAATTCTGTGTCACAAGAGTAGCGCAGATATGCTGAATTACTCGAGTTTCTCCAGAGTAATTAAAAGTCCACTTAGGCCTAATGAAAACTGTAAAGGAAGTCAACATCAAACAAAGGGGCACCAAGCTGAAGTTCACACCAGGCCAGAAAACAATGTGTTAAAATAATTAAAACCTTAAAAAGGGACTTAATGCATACTATGGCCCTCATTACAACCCTGGCGGTCGGTGTTAAAGCGGCGGTAATACCGCCAACAGGCCGGCGGTAAAAAAAATGAAATCACGACCATGGCGGAAACCGCCAACATTGACAGCCACTTTAACACTCCGACCACTACGGTGGTAGAAACAAACACCGCTGCGGTAACCGCCAACAGACAGGCAGAAGACAAGGTTCCGCCCACTGTATTACAACTCGCTTATCTGCCACCTTTTCCGGGGCAGTACCAACACCATCAAAAGCGCGGCGGAAACAGTACTTGGAACGGAAACCACTCACCTTTCAACACTTTACGAACAACCAGGACGCCATGGAGCCCGAGTTACAGGTCCTGCCGATGCTGGTCTACCTCCTCTTGTATCAGGAGCAGCAAAGACACCAGCGACGACCACAGTGAGTACTGCACCTAGCACACAGGGGGGGGAGGGGAAAGAGAGTGACACACACACGCAACACCCCCACCACACCCTCACCCACAACACCATACATACAAATACATGCAGCAACATTACATATACACCCGTCACCCCTGGAAGAACGCAAGGACAAAAGGAAATGATTGTAATGAGTGTAATCGTTGAAATATCAGATAGGCGAAATTCAAATATCAGTATATACAAATATGTACACCAACTACACAAGTCCGGATATGAATGAAATCATTATCCGTGGATCAGTGTCCCAAAATGCATGGGTGAAGCTCACACAAGATACCTGACTCGAAACGGAGAGAACACTGCAGGGGCATCAGATGGAAAATAAACAGGCACCTCAGGGGGAGGGAGGACACCTCAGCCGGATGAACGGATGACGCCACTGCTCCACGAGGGGGCTCCATGCCCACTGATTGGTCCTGGGGAGTGCAAAGCCACAGTCTCACAAGTCTCTCCAGTGGGTGGTTTGCCCACTGCTTTATCCTGGGGAGTGCAAAGCCACAGTCTCACAAGTCTCAAGTGGGTGTTTTGCCGACTGCTTTATCCTGGGGAGTGCAAAGCCACAGTCTCTCAAGTGGATGTCAGTTTCCACTGGTTCTGGAGGGGGCATTTTGCCCAGGGTGCTTCATCCTACCAAGGACTGAGGTAGTGGATGTGAACCTCCACTGGTTCTGGTGGGGGCTTTGTGCCCAGAGTGCTTCATCCTGCCAAGGACTGAGGTAGTGGATGTGAATCTCCACTGGTTCTGGAGTGGGCTTTGTGCCCAGAGTGCTTCATCCTGCCAAGGACTGAGGTAGTGGATGTGAATCTCCACAGGTTCTGGAGGGGGCTTGTGATGCTATTAATTGTGTTTGACCAATGACTTTGTGTTTCACCACTGCGCATATTAGTTGCTCAATGTTCACCAGTAGCACATTGTATGTTTTTGTTCAGTTTAGCCGCCTATTGGCTTTGACATGGCATTAGCCATTACATTCTGTATTCTGCCTATTGGCTTTAACATGGAGTTAGCCATTTCATTCTGTATTCAGCTCAGCTGCCTATTGGCTTTGACATGGCATTAGACATTACATTCTGTATTCAGCTTAGCTGCCTATTGGCTTTGACATGATATTAGACATTACATTCTGTATTCAGCTTAGCTGCCTATTGGCTTTGACATGATATTAGACATTACATTCTGTATTCAGTTTAGCTGACTATTGGCTTTGACATGATATTAGACATTACATTTTGTATTCAGCTCAGCTGCCTATTGGCTTTGACATGATATTAGACATTACATTTGATATTTAGGTTAGCTGCCTATTGGCTTTGACATGACATTAGACATTACATTTTATATTTAGGTTAGCTGCCTATTGGCTTTAACGTGGAGTTAGACATTGCAGTTGAAACATCGCAGATGTCTGTATTCTTCCAAGCTGTGTTTTTCCACAAGATGGACCAAGCTGTTTTCTTCACACCAGACTAGACCTGTTAAGAGAGAGTACATTTGGTGTTTTCCTTTCTGCTCAGCCTTGGGAATAGGAGAAGTCTAGGAGATCTGGCCAGTCTCCAAAGGCTTGCGTAGTTTTCCCGAGTCTGAGAGGAGGGGGCACGCTTTTGTAAGGATGACTCTGGACTACAGTGAGTTAGATTCGAATCTGCTTGACTTCAGGCTGGAGCTAGACGTCAGTTGCCAGTCTCCCGTGTGGGTAGATAATCTCTTTCTCGCAGTTGACCGGAGTCATCAACTTGCAGACCCCAGAAAGATGAAGCTGAAGATAGGTCCTACTTGCTCATACGGTGATGAATTTTGACGTTTATGCTTTGCTTTGAATATATTATATATTTGCTGTGTACATTGCAACTGAGAAGTACTGTGATATATTTTGTTTTCTTGCTGCGACTACTTTGTGCTTGAAATCTACTAATTCGTCTCTCAAGAACTTGTGGGTGGGGAAGAATTAACAACAATAAAGGTCTTCTTTGAACTCAGAAGTGCATTCCAGAGAGGTTCTGTAAGCTCTGATATGAGATATGTAGGAAAGCAGAACATTTTGGCGTAGCCGTCAGTCTTGAAAGTCGAATTATAAATTTCTATGTGCACAATTTAAAAGTGTAATTGTTTTTTGTTGTGTAGAGAATTACAGAAGCACGGCAGACCATGTTTGAAAATGCATGTGTAGTTAAGCTGCCTGATGGTGCTGTGAGAAACATGTTTTCTTGCTGTGATAAAGCATATTTAGAAAATGTGCCTTTTGGAAGCAATGATGTTCCTTTTGTTTTTGACAGAAGGGTTTGGATACTTTTATCTGCTTACAGAACAATGCAGGAGAGATGTAGGCAGTTAGAACATGAAAATAAGAATTTACATGAGCAAATTAGCCTGAATACATTAATGCAAGATAATGCTGAAAGTTAAAAAAATGCTGTTTTAGAAGAATCTGTCTTTTCCCATTCCAGTAATGAGGGGGTTAAGACAGCTGTGAGCCAGTCTGAGCCTCTGTGTGAGCCAGGTTTTTTGGCAGTCCAAGTGCAGTCCTTAACTGATAACACGGAGAACAGAGCTCACAATGTGATTTACAAGGTACCCTCGCAAAATGTGCAGATACTGGCACAAGTAAAACGAAAGATTTTAGAGTTTCTTACTGTTTGCACTAAGCAAGAGACACCGAGTTTCATTAGCTTGTGTGAATTTTGGAAACAGAATAGCCCTCATCTGAGTGAAATCCTAACACTTTGGTATATGGTCACTAGGAAAAAAATATATAAGCATCTGCGCGCTTGTGATTTGGCAAATGAAATAATGACTTTAGGTTTCTGCGCAGTGCAAGAGGGAAACACTGATTTACATGTAAATCAGGAACAGGGGAAGAATGAACAGGTGCCACAAGCCCCTTTTCAGGGTGTGAAGAGGGTGCAGGGAGTACCACAGGTAAAAGAGTCACCAGTGAAATTGAGTGCACCATTTGAATTTGTGTCCACTGAGGATAAAAAGCATGTTTGTTTGACTAATGATTCATTGACTGAAGAGCTGTTTTCTAGCACAGGAGAAAGAACAGCGTTGTACAATGTGTGTCAGACTTTAAAGCAAGAGCTGCGTGAGATCTGTCATTTTTACACTGATTCTTGGTTCATTGCCAATGGTTTAGCCGTTTGGTTTTCCACATGGCTTGTACCTAACTGGTTCAATTCCCTTGCAGATGGTAATGAGAAAAATTCAGAGTCTGAAGTGTCCACCCAGAATTCTGACTTAGTGGGGATGGCTAAGTGGGTGCACCAGAAATGTGAACAGCTGGGAGAAAAAGCCACTTACAGGTGGGCAGAGATGAGAGAGATGCACATTCCCCTAGATTTGATAAAAACTGTGCAGCACGCACAAGAGAAATCTGTCCCACAAGCAGTCACAGAGCAGTTGGGGAGATGAAAGTTACCAGAACTGAAATGGCAAATTGATCAGGTTTTAGGGGGAGTGATTGCTGCAAATTACCAAGGAGAAATCAAAATTATGCTGATAACTAGAAAATAATCTGATTCATTAATACAAATTGGAGACAGAACGGCCCAACTTGTCAAAAGTGCAGTGAATGGAGGTTTGGTAAAGAATGAGTCTGTCCCAGCCCTTCTGACAGTGCAAGAAAAGGGAAGCTGTGGTGCAGCAGATAAAAACCTCAGTGCTGAGGTGTGGGTTAAAGCCCCAAGTGACCCTCCAGAACCTGCAGAAAATATAACAAAGGGACCCAAAAACGTCCTGCTGATTATAAAACAGGGAAAGGAAGAAGAAGGGCACATTTCAGGTGACAAATGTTATTTGCAAGAAAAGTCATACTTTTTTCTTTTGCAGATCCTACCACGTTTCGCCACTGTCCCAGAGTGCTGTGTGGTCCCCCTTCGGGTGTGTGCGTGTGAGGTCGGGGAAGGGACCGAACCCCCAACCTGAACCTGATTAAGTAAAGTGCAAGCACCATGGATCCATTTTGCGCAAATGGCGCCTTCAGTTCAAGTTCAACTTGTTTGATTGCATTCTTCCACTGGAACTAAGCAACCTTAACAGTTAACTGTCTGTGTTTTTTCGTGTGGAACTCTGACTTTCACTTACCTTCCAGCAAACCTTTTAGGTGGACCGTGCACCTTTACATGAGTAGAACTCATGCTACATCAAATTGCTATTTCAGAGACACTATAATCTCATTCAGAGTATAAAAGTTTCAGTCTTTTCTGTGTAGATGTATCTGATGTGAAAGGTTATGAGATCTATATGTTAATCCACTTCCATTGCTTTACAGTGATTGCTTTTATCATTCAAATCTGACTTGCTGATAATGTTTTTTTTGTGTTGATGTTTTTTTTTTTTTTTGAAACAAGAGATATGTGAAACAAAAATTAATTGGTCATAGGGTGGAATGTGATGCTATTAATTGTGTTTGACCAATGACTTTGTGTTTCACCACTGCGCATATTTGTTGCTCAATGTTCACCTGTAGCACATTGTATGTTTTTGTTCAGTTTAGCCACCTATTGGCTTTGACATGGCATTAGCCATTACATTCTGTATTCTGCCTATTGGCTTTAACATGGAGTTAGCCATTTCATTCGGTATTCAGCTCAGCTGCCTATTGGCTTTGACATGGCATTAGACATTACATTCTGTATTCAGCTTAGCTGCCTATTGGCTTTGACATGATATTAGACATTACGTTCTGTATTCAGCTTAGCTGCCTATTGGCTTTGACATTATATTAGACATTACATTTTGTATTCAGCTCAGCTGCCTATTGGCTTTGACATGATATTAGACATTACATTTGATATTTAGGTTAGCTGTCTATTGGCTTTGACATGACATTAGACATTACATTTTATATTTAGGTTAGCTGCCTATTGGCTTTAACGTGGAGTTAGACATTGCAGTTGAAACATCGCAGATGTCTGTATTCTTCCAAGCTGTGTTTTTCCACAAGATGGACCAAGCTGTTTTCTTCACACCAGACTAGACCTGATAAGAGAGAGTACATTTGGGGCCAGATGTAGCAAACGTTTACGACTCGCAAACGGGCAGAATCGCAAATTGCGACAGTGCAAAATCGGAAATGGGATGCAAAAAGCCCATTTCCGACTCGCAAAAAGCGATGCGACCCGTTTGCGAGTCGCATCTGTTGCGACCCCATTGTGCGACCCGCAAATTGCGAGTCGCAATTTGCGAGTCGCAACCCATATGCAATTGCAACTTGCAAATTGCGACTAGTCGCAAAAAGCCCAGTTTGCATGTCCCATTTACCACTAACTCAGAGCAGGTGGTAACCATTACCAAAGTATAAAAGGAGACCCAGAAGCCATCTGGGTTACTCAAGATGGCGGAGATATACCTGATAGCAGTGAGGAGGAGAGTCTACGCAGCCCAGCAGAGGAGGAGGAGGGGCCACAGACTGGAGAAGATATATAGAACAAGGCAGACCCTTTTCCAGCAAACTGAAGAGGAGATCTATGATAAATACCGCCTTAGCAGCGCAGCCATTCTAGAATTAATAGATTTACTAAAGCCACAGCTAGAACACAAGACCCTGCGTGGCTGCGCCATCCCTACGCATGTGCAAGTACTATGCGCACTGCACCTCTTGGCCTCAGGGAGCTATCAGGGGGTCATTGCCGTGGCAGGTGGGGTATCCCAAAGTGCAGTGTCAAGGTTCCTCAGGGCATTCCTAGATGCCTTAGTCACGCACAGGTCTCACTTCATATACTTACCAAGGAATGAGGCAGAAATTAACAGCACCAAGCTGGACTTTTACCGCATTGCCCACTTTTCCCATGTCATTGGATGTGTAGATGGGACACACATTCAAATATGCCCCCCTGCTAATCTGGAACACATTTTCCGCAACAGAAAGTGTACCCACTCACTCAACATACAGGTCGTTTGTGATGCCCATTACGTCATCACGGACATCGTAGCTAAGTTTCCAGGCAGTACCCATGACTCATACATTTTTAGGCATAGTGGGATACATCAACGCCTGGAACGTGGGGAATTTGGAGACGGATACCTCCTAGGTAGAGCCACAGACACTTGCAGACATACACACAGGTCACTGTGCACGACTATCTGGACTTCCTAACAGTGTACTTTTGTGCCCAACAGGTGACAGTGCATATGCTCTAAGGCCATGGATCATGACTCTGTTTTTAACACCAAGAAATGAATCTAAGAGGCAATACAACAGTGCGCATAAGAGGACCAGGAACCTGATCGAGCGCACCTTCGGACTCCTGAAGGCAAGATTCAGATGCCTCCACCGCAGTGGAGGCGCCCTCCAATACACCCCCCTTACCGCATTCAAAATTGTGGTCGCATGCGCCATCCTCCACAACATAGCCACCCGACGTGGGCTACCTCTCACCCCTGCAGACCCAGATCCTGATGATGAAGAGCAAGAACAACCACATCGCCATCATGGGGATAGGAGTCTAGCTAATCAAGGCAGACTGAGACGGGACCACATTGCAACCCAATATTTTGGACGGTACGTGTAAACTCCCACCATACTCACCCATTAACCAAACACTCCTTTTGTTAAGTGGAAGTAAAATAACTGTCTTAATAATGTAATGAATGAACTATATACAAGATGAAATTGTCCATGGGCAGGGAAATGCCAACCAGTCATGTGGCACATTAACGGCATGTGCCACATTTATTTCTCCTGGCTGTTCTCTAAGATCTCCTGCCCCTCCTGCCAGCCTGGCTGGTCCCTGCTGCGTCCATGGTGCTCTGCCTACCACTCCTTAGCACCCTACTGTCAGTGGCAGATACACTGCTCACTGTGGAGCCCTCTTCACTGTCTTGGGGTGTTTCCCCGGTGGCCCTCGACATCTCCTGTGTCTCCATTAGTTCTATTATGTGTGTGAGACGTCCCAGGCCCCTGGCAACATCCCCAGCAAAATGGCCCATCTCTATTTGCAGGCCAACTGTCCTCCTCGACAGGCCTGTTGTGTTGATGGCTAGCCTGCCGATCGATGTGGCCATCCTGTCCAGTCTTAGCATTATCTGGCGATCTCTGCGCCGCCCAGCCTCTGCCTGGCCCAGCAGTCCGCCCGCCAGTTCCCTGATGGCAAAGGCAATGTCCCCAGTGTTCTGGCACATCAGGTCCATGCGTCTGTTGAGGTGCTGCATGCTTGCATGGTTGTGTCTTACAAAGCGGTGCAGCACCCCACTAATCCTGCCCAATATTCTGTTCTGCAGGCGCTGACCCCGCAGCAGATGTGTCTCACTGCTGGTTGGAGGAAGTATCCAGGATCCAGATGCTCTTGCCCTGCGACGCCTGCGCAGTGGTGGCTGCCCTGTGCTCCCACCTGTATCCTCCCTGGCTGTTGCTGGGGCAGCTCCTGGCGTTGTTGTTGCAGCAGGCGTTACCACTGCAGGAATGCTGCTGACTGTGCAGGTGGGGGTGCTGGAGGGTCCTGGGGTGTCCTCCTGGGCCTGGGTGCTTGGGGTGTTGGGGGTGTCTTGCTGGAGACCTGTGGGACATGGGGAACACACTGTCAGTGTCTAGTATCTATTGCACAATTCCTAATAAACATTTGCCTATGAACTGCCTATTTGACTACATTTCCCATAATGCATCATTCTGGCTTTTTCTACCCTGAAATGGAGCTAATTTGGTTGTGCATGCACCTGTGTACATGGTGGGTGGGGTATGACATTGATAGGGGTACAGGCTTATCACATGGTACTCACCGGTTGATGTGCTGGGCTCTGAGGTGTCCAGGTCCCCAAATCCACACACTGCCTCCGGCTCAAATGTTTCCTCAATCCTTTCTTCAAGGGGTGTGGGTGGTGGCACAGATGATGGTCCCCCTCCAGTGCCTCTCATCTCCCGGAGCCTTTCTGCCACCCTCTCCTTGGTCCGGGAGCGGAGGTCATACCACCTCTTCCTTATGTCCTCAATTGTCCTGTGGCTCACACCCAGGGAATTAATTTTTTCTTGCATTTCCTGCCAGATTTTCTTTTTGGTGGCCTCAGGAACAGTGAGGGCTGCTCTCCCAAAGAGCTCATCATGGTGCTGACAACATTCCTCGGTCAGCACCTCAAGCTCCCTCTCAGAAAATTTGATTTTCCTTTTTCGTGGGGTTCCCTCCATGGCTGCTGCTGCTTGTTTAGTGTGATGAAGACTGGCAGTTATAAAAGGGTGTGGTCCAGCCTCCTCCCAGGTGTATTAGTAAACTTCCTGGCTGTGATGTCATCATCATGTGCCAGGAAGTGTTTCCAGAGTGTTCTGGTGTGCTTTCTGGAGTGTTCTGCTGCACCTGCAAGCAATTTTGAAGGTACTCGCAATTTGCGACACTCACTCGCTAATTGCGAGTTCGTTTTTTGCACACTCGCAAACAGCGACCTCGCAATCTGCGGACTCGCACACAGCGTTGCGAGTCCGGCTGCGAGTCGCTAAATCGGACCGGTTTATTTCCTGGCATACCAAATTGCGACTCGCATTTTGCGAGTCGCATCGACTCGCAAAATGCGAGTCGCAATTTTTATTTTTGCTACATCTGGCCCCTGGTGGTTTCCTTTCTGCTCAGCCTTGGGAATAGGAGAAGTTTAGGAGATCTGGCCAGTCTCCAAAGGCTTGCGTAGTTTTCCCGAGTCTGAGAGGAGGGGGCACGCTTTTGTAAGGATGACTCTGGGCTACAGTGAGTTAGATTCGAATCTGCTTGACTTCAGGCTGGAGCTAGACGTCAGTTGCCAGTCTCCCGTGTGGGTAGATAATCTCTTTCTCGCAGTTGACCGGAGTCATCAACTTGCAGACCCCAGAAAGATGAAGCTGAAGATAGGTCCTACTTGCTCATACGGAGATGAATTTTGACTTTTATGCTTTGCTTTGAATATATTATATATTTGCTGTGTACATTGCAACTGAGAAGTACTGTGATATATTTTGTTTTCTTGCTGCGACTACTTTGTGCTTGAAATCTACTAATTTGTCTCTCAAGAACTTGTGGGTGGGGAAGAATTAACAACAATAAAGGTCTTCTTTGAACTCAGAAGTGCATTCCAGAGAGGTTCTGTAAGCTCTGATATGAGATATGTAGGAAAGCAGGACAGGGCTTTGTGCCAAGAGTGCTTCATCCTGCCAAGGACTGAGGTAGTGGATGTGAATCTCCACTTGCTTCTGGAGGGGACATTGTGCCCATAGTGGTTCACATGCAGTGTGGTAGGTCCCATTCCCTCACCTGGGTGTGTGTGCCACAAGATTGCCTGGGAACAGGTAGCATGATATTCCATGAAGGCAGAGGCACACTCCACCCTACTGCGACCTCGCCTGCCACCTGCAGGTACAAACAGTGCTGGGTGTCGTGCCACATGTACGCTGTGCAGGGTCCAGGACGTCTCCTGCAGCCTCAGACAGCTGGCCACTGGGGATGATTGCCATGTCCGCTGTGGTGGCACTGTCTGAGTACGTCGCGGGCTGGTGGCGATGGTTGTGGCGGTGTCTGTGGCAGAGGTGCTGGCGGTGGTGCATGTGTCTGCACCAGTGGAGGGACACAGCAGGATGTCTCCTGCAGCATCGGACAGCTGCCCACTGGGGATGATGCTGGGGACTGTTGCTGAGGCAGGTGGCGGTGCTGGTGGCGGTGTCCACCGCCGTACAGGTTGATGTTCTGGTTGACAGAAGCGGTGACTCTGGTCCCTCAGCCGGAGCCTTCGTGCCATGTCCTGTCCTGCTCTTCGCCTTGTGTCCCTCCCCCACCTTTGATGTCGCTGCTGGTCCCTTGCCACTGTCCCCTTTTGGCTTGGAGGAGCCCTTGCTTGGTGGTTGGTGTGGCTTCTCCCCCTGGCATGTGGGCACCTTCTTCACCTTGGCAGGTGGCAGAATGGCCTGTTCCTTGGCCTCGCTAGGTGGCACACTGGCAGCCTTGATGGGTGCCGCCCGCGATGTGACCGGACTTGCTGAGACCACTGTGCTAGATGATTTGGTGGCTGAGATGCTGGGCTGGGACCTGGACAGCCTGGCCCTAGGGGAAGGACAGGGGGGAGGTGTAGGGAAGAGGTCAATGTTAGCTAGGAAGAGTTTCTTAGACACCCTGGGACGGGAAGATTGAGGGGGTTTGGGAGTGGAGGAAGAGGTAGTGGTTGTAGGAGGTGTATGTCTGCTGAATTTGGGTGAAGGTGCATGGGCCAGAGGCTTTTGTGAGGTGGATGGCTGTTGGGTGGGTGTGTGTCTGCGTTTGTGTACTTTGGGAGGAGGGCTAACAGACACACTGGGAGAGGACACGGGGATGTGTGCATGGTAGTGGGGGTGGTGTTTGCACGTGAGCGGTGTGTGGTGATGGGCGTGCTGGTCATGGAGTTAGTGGATGAAGATGCAGTGCATGCAGGTGTGAGTGGAGACGAGACAGGGAGGGAGGAGGAGGATGTGGAGGAGGGGGACACAGTGGAGGCAGTGGATGTTGGTGTGTCTGCATGGGGATGGTGCTTGTGTGAGTGCCTGTGGGATGTGTGGTGCTTATGTTTGCCATGTCCTCTCTTGTGTGTTGATGAGTGTGCATGCTGGTCTGATGGTGTGCTTGGGATAGGCTGACGTACAGGGGATTGGGTCTGGGTAGAGGAAGTTGGAGGGGGGAGGCTGGACACAGGGACAATGGCTGCCATCAGTGCTGAGGCCAGACCCTGAAATGCCCTCTGTTGGGCCGCCACGCTAGAATAAATGCCCTCCAGGTATGCATTTGTTTGCTGCAAATGCCTCTCAACACCCTGGATGGCATTCAAAATGGTTGATTGCCCAACAGTGAGGGATCTCAGAAGGTCAATAGCCTCCTCACTGAGGGCAGCAGGACTGACTGGGGCAGGGCCTGAGGTGCCTGGGGCGAAGGAGATGCTCACCCTCCTGGGTGAGCGGGCATGGGAAACTTGATGAGGGGCTGCTAGGAGGGCTGTGCTGGTGGGGATGGCGGCTGTACCTGTTGATGTGGTGGGCACAGAGGTGCCCACCACCGCAAGGGAGCTCCTATCAGGGGAGGAGTCAATGTTGCTGGTGTCTCTTCTTGTCCCCGTCGTGGAGCTTCCCTCGCCCTCCGCCCCACTTGTGCCTTCGGACTACGTTTCTTCACCCTCCAGGGCCATGTGGGATGCAGCTCCCTCCTGCACCGGTGCCACTGCTCCTCTGCCAGATGATGCTAATGCACACAAGGACAGGGTGACAAAACAAAAAGGGGGGGAAATACACAAGAGACACATGGTCAATGCCTGCAACACCACTACCGTTGGCTGAAACAACACACAGGGAGCAGCCCTATGCACTAAGCCATGCACTAACAGGGCAGGGGAAAGGCACATGGCCATGGTGGACTCTGTCGAGAACCATTTCTTGACTGCTGGAACCCATAGGAGCCTGACTAGGTGTAGAGGGCAAATACCACCTTTGGGGTAAGACTGTGAATGAGGCTGCAAATCAATGGATCTACCTTTGCGTGTCTGCCCTGGCCTAGGGGAACCCACAGCCCACCTCCCCCACCCAGACACCTCGTCAGAGTCAGCTGAATGAGAGTGTACTCACCCCCTTGTGGCTGCTGTGATGCCCTCAAGCGTCCATTCAACTCAGGATATGCCACCGCCAGGATCTGATACATCATGGGGGTCATGGTGCGACGGGCACTCCTTCCACATTGGGAGGCCATCCCCAGCTAGGCCTCCGCCGTCTTCTTGGTCCAGCGGCGCAGGTCCTCCCATCTTTTCTGGCAGTGGGTGCTCCGTCTATGGTAGACAGCCGGGGTCCGCAGTTCCTTGGCGATGGCACGCCAAATCCCCTTCTTCTGGTGGGCGCTGACCTAGAGGAAAAGTAAAGTAAGAATGGATGTTACCCCACCGTACATTTCGTCTCACACATTGGACACAAGCCTCCCACCCTGGCCCAGAAATACATACACACACCATCCCCACATGCTGGCCTGTCCCCCCGTCTCTTCCATCCACGACACTCCATACAATCATGTGCCATCCACCATGCACACAGTTTACTCACCTGTTTGTCTGGAGGACCGTACAGTTGTGTGTACTGGGGAAGGACCCCATCCACCAGTTTCTCCAACTTCTCCGCAGTGAAGGCAGGGGCCCTTTCCCCAGACACTGTAGCCATTGTCGCTTCCAGACGCAGGTCACAGCAGCACTTGCAGTGTAGGTCCTCTCCTGTTGAAGGTCAGGTATCAAGTGAGGGAGCAGATAGAAAATGGCCGTCACGTCCGCGGCGGTGCGTACCGTCACCGCCGGCATACATCGTCATTGGCTCCTGGAACCCATAGGGCTCAATGATAACCAATGCTGAATTGCGCAGTGGTCTTCGACCGCCTACCGCGACGCTGCACAAAGCCAGCGCAGTTACTTCATTTCCCCTTGTCCCACCTTACAGTTCAGGCAGCCCCCATTTTAGGGGGCCACATGGCAGGCCAACTAACTGTGTCACACCTATTTAGGCCAGGAGTACGGACAGACAAAGGCACATAGAGAACATTTAATGATTGTGCTAAACAGCCTTGTGAAACCTATGTGGTGTATGACCTTCTGCTCACCGTTCTCCTCCATATGGCCCGTCCGCTGGGGCAGGTGATGAGATGGCGGCATCCTCCGGTGTACAGACCCCTGGTGGACGTGTCGACAATGGAAGACAGACACATAATTATCACTTACAGACTTGATCGTGCAACAATCCAGGAACTGTGTGACCAGTTGGAGCAAGACCTGATGTCAGCTATCCACCATCCCACAGGAATCCCCCCTCTAGTGCAGGTCCTATCAGTGCTCCATTTCCTGGCAAGTGGGTCTTTTTAAACAACAGTAGAAATGGCTTCAGGGATGTCCCAGCCAATGTTCTCTAACGTGTTGTCCAGAGTGTTATCTGCCCTGCTGAAACACATGCGCAGCTAAATCGTTTTCCCTCCGGTGGAGGATCTGCCCACAGTGAAAGGTGACTTTTGTGCCCTGGGACATATCCCCAACATAATTGGTGCCATTGATGGTATACATGTGGCATTTGTTCCCCCCCCCCCGCAGGAATGAACAGGTGTACAGAAACCGGAAAAGCTATCATTCATTGAATGTGCAGATGGTGTGTTTGGCAGACCAGTGCATCTCCCATGTGAATGCCAAGTATCCTGGCTCAGTGCATGACGCTTACATTTTGAGGAATAGCAGAATCCCTTATGTGATGGGGCAACTCCAGAGGCACCGTGTGTGGCTAATAGGTGAGCCCAAAGTCCCCACACAGTTTCATTTGCTTTCTGGGTATGGGAGATTCCCTAATGTTTGGAGGATGTCCAACAGTTGTCCCTCGATATTTTCAGGTGACTCTGGTTACCCCAAACTGTCATGGCTACTGACCCCAGTGAGGAATCCCAGGACAAGGGCAGAGAAACGGTACAATGAGGCACATGGGTGAACTAGAAGGATAATAGAGCGCACCTTCGGCCTCCTGAAGGCCAGATTCCGGTGCCTCCATCTGACAGGTGTATCCCTATACTACTCACGAAGAAGGTGTGCCAGATCATCGTGGCCTGCTGTATGTTGCACAACCTGGCTTTGCGACACCAGGTGCCTTTTCTGCAGGAGGATGGGCCTGATGGTGGTTTTGTGGCAGCTGTGGAGCCTGTGGACAGTGAAGAAGAGGAGGCAGAAGAAGAAGATGTAGACAATCATAACAACATCATCATGCAATACTTCCAGTGAGCCACAGGTAAGAGGATGGAACTGCTTCCCACATCTCATACTATTGTAGGACCTAGCATAAATCTGCCTTTTTTACCTCTGCGTATGGACCCTGACTTGTCACTTTGGCTTTCCATTTCACAGATCTGGGTCCCCCTTTGTGCCCTCTACTATGTTTATTGCTGGCCAGCAGCTGTGTAACATTGGTATGTGAACAAGTACATTGACATTGCATTATTTCAGAGGGGTTGCAATTACACATTTGTGAAAGCACACACTGCCTCCAGATTGTTTTGTGATTCAAGGGTGTTTATTTCTGTGCTAATAAGTGGAGGAGGGTGTGTGAAATGGGCTGGGCTGATGGTAGAGGAATATCCATGGTAGAGTCCAGTCTCTTGGTCTCACAGGTGCATTGTCCAATGGGGCATAGGAAGGAGAGCAATGGCATTTTAAGGTGGACAGGGTGACAAAGTGGGACAGAAGGGTGATATTCAGGAGGGTCTTATTTCCTGGCGGGGGTCTTGGCAATGTTCTCTGTCTTGTTCCTGGATCTCAGGCACCATTTGCGGGCTGGTTCTCCTTCTGCAGGGGGTGGGGTGCTGGTGGCCTGTTGGTCCTGTGGTGGTGCCTCCTGTCCACTAGCGCCGGCGGAGGTGGAGGGCTGTTCATCGTCCAGGCTAGTGTCAGGGGCCCGTTTGTGTGCCACTGTATCCCTCATGGTGTTGACAAGGTCTGCCAGCACCCCTGCAGTGGTGACCAGGGTGTTGTTAATGGACTTCAAGTCCTCCCTGATCCCAAGGCAGTGTTCCTCCTGCAGCCGCTGAGTCTCCTGAAACTTGCCCAGTACTGTGCCCATGGTCTCCTGGGAATGGTGGTATGCTCCCATGATGTTGGAGAGTGCCTCGTGGAGTGTCAGTTCCCTGGGCCTGTCCTCCCCGTCGCTCAGCAGTCCTCCCAGCTTCCCTGTTATCCTGTGCCTCTGTCCCCTGAACCGTGTGCCCACACTGCTGATTGACATGTCCTGGAGACAGAGGGATGGGCCCGCTGGGTGGGTGCTGTGCTAGTGTTTCCTGAGGGTGGAGGTTCTGTGGTGGCTTGTGACAGTGGCAGGGGAACCGACTGTCCAGATGTCCCTGATGAGACGGGCTGGTCATCTTGATCCAGGCGTGCAGAGCTGCTGTCATCACTGCGGGCCTCTTCTGTGGGGGGACTGGATATGTCTGGCACCTCCTGTCCGGTAACGTTGGGTATGGGTCCTGTTGGGGTGTAAATGCGTAGTTTTAGTATCTGTGCGTGCCAATTTGTGCATTGGGTGAGGTACCATCTACTCCTGTGCTTGCATAATTGTGTTTGCACTTTTGTGATAGTTGATTTGGGGTCTGTGTGGGTATCTGTGCTGGACATGCTTTGGTGATGGTGGTCCATGCATAGGTGTTGCATGCAGGGCCTTGGTATTGGGATGTGTTGGTTGTGATAGTGGGACATATGTGAGGTGTTGGAGTGATGGGGTGAGGGTAAGGGTGGGGGTATGTGTTGGCATGCAGGTGGGGTGGGGGGATTTGGTAAATAAGATATGACTTACCAGAGTCCAGTCCTCCTGATAATCCTGCGAGGCCCTCAGGATGCAGTATTGCCAAGACTTGCTCCTCCCATGTTGTTAGTTGTGGGGGAGAAGGTGGGGGTCCACCGCCAGTCCTCTTTACAGCAATCTGGTGTCTGGATACCACTGAACGCACCTTCCCCGGTAGGTCGTTCCACCTCTTCCTGATGTCATCCCGTGTTCTTGGATGCTGTCCCACTGCGTTGACCCTGTCGACGATTCTCCGCCATAGCTCCATCTTCCTAGCAATGGAGGTCTGCTGCACCTGTGATCCGAAAAGTTGTGGCTCTACCCGGATGATTTCCTCCACCATGACCCTGAGCACCTCCTCTAAAAACATGGGGTGTCTTTGAGGGGCCATGATGTTGTCTGGGTGATGTGTGAAGTGCTGTTTGATGTGTTGTGTTGGTGTGTGTTGTTTGAGGTGCGTGAATGTTGTATGAGTGATGGTGTTGTGTGCCTTTGGATGCTGGTGTTGTGTTTGCTATTCTCTCTCTCACAACTTTTAAAAAAAATGTAATTGTAAGGGTTTGTGGGTAATGTGGGTGTGTGTTTTATAATGATGTGGGTGTGGTGTGTGTATGTGTATCAGTTGTGTGTATTTTGAACTGTCCAATGTGGTTGTGTTTTGTAAATGTGTGTGTATTTTGAGCGCGACGGTGTGTACCCCCAATGGATTACCGCGGTTGTAAGACCGCCGAGTTGATTTGTGGGTCGTGATAGTGTGGGCGTATTCTTGTTGGCGTGAAGGTGGAGGTTTTGGTATCGCCAGTTTATCACTGACCTTTGGTGTGGCGGACTTGTGTGGGTGTCTGTATTGTGGGGGATTCCAAGATGTGGGTCGTAATACCTGTAGCGGAATTCCGCTGCCGCAACGGTATGTTGGCGGTCTTCAGCACAGCGGAAAGCGGGATTTACTGCTAGGGTTGTAATGAGGGCCTATGTGTTTATTGGATTACAATGTGTACTTTCAGTGTCAAATTTCTCTGCTAGAGTTTTAGTAACCAAGGGCCACATGTACAAAGATTTAGGTTTGTGACTTCCTAATTGTGAATCTTTGCGATTCATAATTAGGAAGCCACAAACAGCAATGTACTAATGTGTTTCAGACACAGTTAGTGATTCCCAGAGGGTCACCAATGAACCTACCTCATCAATATTCATGAGGTAGGTCACAACTTGTGACCCATTGGAAAAGGCCTGAAATCACAGGGTTGGTGGCCTGCCGTTGTCAGCTGACCACCATGTCCGTGATTGCTTTTTAAATAAAGCTTTTATCTTTTAAATGCAACCCACTTTCCTTAAAGGAAAATGGGATGCATTTCAAAAACAAAAATGAAAAGTTTTCTTTTAATTTTTTAAGTATAGGCAGTGGTTGGTGGGACCACTGCCTGCACTTAAAAAAATGTTTGCTCCTGTATTCACAAAGGGGAAGTGGTTCATTGGGGACCTCTTCCCATTTGCAAATAGGTTACCACAAACTTGAAGTTGGTAGTAAACTGTGAATGTTTTGTGACTGCATCCCGGTCGCAAAACATTCATGCATCCCCCCTTGAGTCGCTATTAGGAAGAGACACCTTTAACATGCCCCTTCCTAATACTGAATCGCAAACCTACTTTGTGATTCAGTAATTGGTTACTGAATCACGAAATAGGGTTTGTACATACCTAAATGGTTTTTAGCGGTGGCAAAAGACCCAATTCTGCAAATCAAACCATTTGTGGTGGCTAAAAACCTTTGTACATATGGCCCCAAGTTAAGTCCTAGATCACCAGGCTCTAAAAGATTCTTGTACGCAATTTATATTGAAATTTGGAAGCTTTCTCAAATGGAAGCTGCTGCTCATTTAAGACAAATAGATCAGGCTAATTTGGAGAAAGCATTGGCTCTTGTTGACAATGGAATGAATACATTGTCCACTTGTATTTACACATTAAACAACATTGGGGGTTATTACAACTTTGGAGGAGGTGTTAATCCGTCCCAAAGTGACGGTAAAGTGACGGATATACCACCAGCCGTATTACGAGTCCATTATATCCTATGGAACTCGTAATACGGCTGGTGGTATATCCGTCACTTTACCGTCACTTTTGGGACAGATTAACACCTCCTCCAAAGTTGTAATAACCCCCATTGTGTCTTTTGCATTTGACATCATACAGAATGGCATCTCTTTTTTACAGCATGGCTAGAGCCTGCTTCGATCCATAATGCAGTTGAGTTGGACATTACAGGTTCTGAAATCAAACCCCGTGCCTTGGAAGCACATGAACTCATAAGAGTTGTTCTTGCCTTTTAATTTAACACACAAGCAACAGAAATTGGTAAAGAAGGACACAACATACACAATGCTTAACATAGAAAAGCTAGAAAAGTTGCCTTTCACAGTGGCTGAAACACCATTAGCAGTGTGATAAATACATGGCATTATCTCTCTATCCATTTCCACGTTTCAGTTTACATCACAACATTTTCAGCTAGACAAGTTTGAGGTTTCAAGGGAGAGTTTTATATGTGAAATGTGGGAATTTCCTTTCATTTACAAATGTATGGGCGGGGAAAAGGAAGTCTTTGTCAGTGGGAGTGATTGTGAAATTTCTGCAAGCCACTCAATGACCGGTAAACAGGTGACACTGCACTGTGTGTTTAACATGTCAGTGCCCAATTTGGCATGTTACTTGAAGAGAGTTTTCCTCTCCTTGATCCACTTGGTGTTTCAGTTAGTTTCAAAGAGAGGACACTTGATACTAAATGATCGAGGCTGTTGTGCAATGAGAGCATGTGCCCCATATGAGATTTCTGTTTCTCAAATAGTGACCTCCTATGGTAATGTACTCTTTCCTCCATGCATGAAATTAGGGTAGCAAGCTGAGCAGGCTAAAACACTGTTATTTCAGAAACACATGGTACTTACATCTGCTCGTGAAACATTTGAGTTGCAAGTTGTTTAGCCATCCTCCAAGGTATTGGTGAATTTGAGCCACCTTTTTAAAGCTTCCAACGCCGCAGGTGTTGTACAAGTTTTTAAGGTGATTGAGTCTGAGTTTGTCAACATCTTCCAGACTGTCTTCAGGGTGATTCTGTCTTTTATACTCTCTCTGTTTTCAAGTGTATTTGGAGGCATCCCACTCATGTTGTTCTTAACAGGTGATATTTTGCTACTCCTGTTTCTGCTCCGCAATGAATGTCCATTTCAAAGCAAAATGGTGATGGAATTACCACATGTCCAGCTGGGTCAGGAACATATGATACAGTACTTTGGCATACCCTTATTGGACGAACTAAGGGCTGCATTTAGAAAAACCTGGTGCACCGTGATCAATGTGCCAGTCCGAATTTAAATTGATATATGGGGTTTATTTCAGATATATAGCACCTTTGTGGTGGACAACCTAACTCTTATGAGCATGCTCTACACGTGGAACACTTTAATTTTAATTTTAATTTAATTTCATTTAATTTCTCTTATTTTAATTTATTTTGTCTTACTCTACTTCACATTAACAAGAGTGTTACACAAATGGACATTACAAACTATTATGGACGAATAACTTGCACGGTTCCCACTATATGACATGATTATATCGGTACACTATTAATAATGAGACTAAGAACGTGATATATATGTTGAATAATGATATGTTATCTATGGGAATACTATTTTAGGAGGTCCTGAAGAAATCCAGGGGCACTCCCCGGATGAAACACGTGTTGACGGACAAGCAAGTTGAAGGTTTTGGTTTTTGGATATGTATATGTGAATGACGGACAAGCCAGTGAAATTTGAAGATTTTGTTTTTGGAGATGCACATGTGATTTTGTTGAATTTCAAGTGGAATCATTTGAGACTTTTGGATCAGAGATTGTTTTTGGAAATAGGATCATTACATGTGATAATTATGGATGGAACATTTAGGGGGTCATTCCAACCCTGGCGGTCGGTGTTAAAGCGGCGGCCAACCCGCCAACAGGCAGGCGGTCAAAAAAATGGAATTCTGACCCTGGCGGAAACCGCCAACACAGACCGCCACTTTAACACTCCGACCCCCACGGCGGGACAAACAAACAGTGCGGCGGTGACCGCCAACAGACAGGCGGGAGACAATGTACCGCTCACCCTATCACAACTCACCAATCCGCCACCTTTTCCGGGGCGGGAGCCCTGCCGATAAAAACACGGCGGAAACAGACTACGAACGGGAAAACGCTCACCTCTACACACTCCACGAGGAATCTGGACAGCATGGAACCAGAACTACACATCCTACCAGCTATTGTCTACCTGCTCCTCTACCAGGAGCACGAACGCCGGCGCAGAAGACAACGGTGAGTACTGCACCTACGACACAGGGGAGGGGGGAGGAGAAAAGATTACGGGCACACACATACGCGACACATCCACCCTCACCCACAACTACCTACACTTCAATGCAGGGCAACAACTCAGAGTGACACCCCCCAAACCCCCCGGAAGAATGCCAAGACAAAATAAAATGATCATGAAATTCAAATATATTGTAAGGCTAAGTAAAAAATGATTTCCAACATCTATAACTATATACACATATGTAAATTGTCCTGTCCAAATTGGGTTTCAGTCATTGTACGTGGGCCAATGGGCCTCAACACATGGGCAAAGCCCACACAGGAGACCCGAATCCATTGGAGAGAACACTGCAGGGGCATCAGATAGAAACACTACAGGCACCTCAGGGGGAAGGGAAGGGGAGGCACCTCAGCCACATGAGTCCACGACGCCAGATCCACGAGGGGCCTCCATGGCCACTGTCCCATCCTGGGGAGTGCAAAGCCACAGTCTCACAAGTCTCTACAGTGGGTGGCTTGCCCACTGTTACATCCTGGGGAGTGCAAAGCCACAGTCTCACAAGTCTGTACAGTGGGTGGGTTGGCCACTGTGCAATCCTGGGGAGTGCAAAGCCACAGTCTCACAAGTCTCTACAGTGGGTGGCTTGCCCACTGTTACATCCTGGGGAGTGCAAAGCCACAGTCTCACAAGTCTCTACAGTGGGTGGCTTGCCCACTGTGCCATCCTGGGGAGTGCAAAGCCACAGTCTCACAAGTCTCTACAGTGGGTGGGTTGCCCACTGTTACATCCTGGGGAGTGCAAAGCCACAGTCTCACAAGTCTCTACAGTGGGTGGCTTGCCCACTGTGCAATCCTGGGGAGTGCAAAGCCACAGTCTCACAAGTCTCTACAGTGGGTGGATTGCCCACTGTTACATCCTGGGGAGTGCAAAGCCACAGTCTCACAAGTCTCTACAGTGGGTGGCTTGCCCACTGTGCAATCCTGGGGAGTGCAAAGCCACAGTCTCACAAGTCTCTACAGTGGGTGGCTTGCCCACTGTGCAATCCTGGGGAGCGCAAAGCCACAGTCTCACAAGTCTCTACAGTGGGTGGCTTGCCCACTGTTACATCCTGGGGAGTGCAAAGCCACAGTCTCTCAAGTGGATTACAGACTCCACTGGTACTGGAGGAGGCATGGTGCCCAGAGTGCATCGTGCAGCCCTGCCCGACACAGATCCGGGCCTGCCCCTTCTGCCAATGGGCCAGCGGTGCTTGACTTGAAGGGCCCAGCGGAGCGGTGCTTGAGATGAAGGGCCCAGCGGAGCGGTGCTTGAGATGAAGGGCCCAGCGGAGCGGTGCTTGAGACGGCGGTGCCCAGCGGAGCGGTGCAGAGATGAAGGGCCCAGCGGAGCGGTGCTTGAGACGGCGGTGCCCAGTGGAGCGGTGCTTGAGATGAAGGGCCCAGCGGAGCGGTGCCTGAGATGAAGGGCCCAGCGGAGCGGTGCTTGAGACGGCGGTGCCCAGCGGAGCGGTGCAGAGATGAAGGGCCCAGCGGAGCGGTGCTTGAGACGGCGGTGCCCAGCGGAGCGGTGCAGAGATGAAGGGCCCAGCGGAGCGGTGCTTGAGACGGCGGTGCCCAGCGGAGCGGTGCTTGAGATGAAGGGCCAAGCGGAGCGGTGCAGAGATGAAGGGCCCAGCGGAGCGGTGCTTGTGTTGAAGGGCCCTGTTCAGCGGTTCTTGAGACGGCGGTGCCCTGTTCAGCGGTGCTTGTCTTGAAGGGCCCAGCGGAGCGGTGATTGTCTTGAAGGGCCCTGTTCAGCGGTTCTTGAGACGGCGGTGCCCTGTTCAGCGGTGCTTGTCTTGAAGGGCCCTGTTCAGCGGTGCTTGTCTTGAAGGGCCCTGTTCAGCGGTGCTTGTCTTGAAGGGCCCTGTTCAGCGGTGCTTGTCTTGAAGGGCCCAGCGGAGCGGTGATTATCTTGAAGGGCCCTGTTCAGCGGTTCTTGAGATGGCGGTGCCCTCTTCAGCGGTGCTTGTCTTGAAGGGCCCTGTTCAGCGGTGCTTGTCTTGAAGGGCCCTGTTCAGCGGTGCTTGTCTTGAAGGGTCCTGTTCAGCGGTTCTTGACATGTGTCTCCAGGGCACCATATCCGGCCAATATACAGAGTTCACTCGCCATCCGACTTCTCGCTTGCGGGCCCTCCTGTGCTGGAGTCCCGGGCCCCTGGGTGTCCTCCTTCACACCCGGAATGGGGCTGGTGGGGCCCTCCTGGGCAGCTCGCCTGCTGCCGGACTTGTCGGCCGTGCTGCCCTTGCCATCCTTCCGTGATTCTCTGTGGCCCTTGCCTCCCTTTGTAGATGTGCCAGGTGGCACCCCACTTCCTGACGGTGCCAGGGTAGTGCCTTTGGAGGATGCCGTGTCTGGCCTCTCGCGCCGGGCCTTGCCTTTCTTGGATTTTTTCCCAGGGGGTGGGGTGGCTGTCCCTTTACTGCTGGCTGATGTAGCTGCCCTTGAAGGTGGTGGACTCCAATATCATTGTACTATGGTCCTTGTAGGTCCAGGGGTTGTGGTGGCTGAGGTGCTGATTGGACTCTTACGAGATGGAGGGGGTGGGTCAGGTGATGGAAAGAGGTTAATTTTGGACAGGAAAAACTTTTTAGGAGCAGTGGGAAGGGTAGGTGCAGTGGGTATGGGAGTGGAGGAAGAGGATGTGGTTGTAGGAGAGTCAAGTGTGGTGTCTTTGGGTGCAGGTGCTTGTGACGGAGGCTGTTGTGAGGTGGATGGCTGTTGGGTGGGTGGCTGCCTGCGTTTGTGTGGTTTGGAAGAGGGGGTGACAGACACACTGGGAGAGGACACAGGGGATGTGTAAATGGCAGTGGGGGTGGTGACTGCACGTGTGCGGAGTGTTCTGGTGGGTGTGCTGGTGATGGACGTAGTGGCTGATGATGTTGTGCATGCAAGTGTGAGTGGAGACGTCACAGGGAGGGAGGAGGGAGACGAGGAGGAGGGGGACACAGAGGAGGCAGTGGCTGTTGGTATGTCTGCATGTGGCTGATGCTTGTGTGAATGTTTGTGTGATTTGTGGTGTTTATGTCTGGATGAGCTGCCCTTGGGTGTTGAGGTGTGTGCAGGCTGGTCTGTAGGTGTGTCTGGGATAGGCAGAGGAACAGGGGAGTGGGACTGGGTGGAGGAAGTTGGAGGAGGGAGGCAGGAGACAGGGACAATGGCTGCCGTCAGTGCTGAGGCCAGAGCGTTGAACGATCGCTGATGGGCAGCCTGACCCGAATGAATGCCCTCCAGGTATGCATTGCTCCGGTGCACCTCCCTTTCTACCCCCTGGATGCATTCAAAAGGGTAGACTGCCCAACAATGAGCGTCCTGAGGAGGTCAATGACCTCCTCACTGAGGGCAGCAGGGGTAACTGGGGCAGGGCCTGAGGTGCCTGGGGCGAAGGAGATGCCCGCCTTCGTGTGCGAGCGGGCACGGGGCGAACGCTGAGGGGCTGCTTGGAGGGCGGAGCTGGTGCGCTGGGTGGTGGCTGTATCTGTTGTTGCGGTGGGCACGGATGTTGCCGCCACCACAAGGGAGCTCCCTTCCGAGGACGTGTCTGTGTCGCTGATGTCTCCACGTGTCCCCGTTGTGGAGCTCCCCTCGCCCTCCGTCTCACTGGTGAACTCCGAGTCAGTTGCATGGCCCTCCAGGGCCATGTGAGATGCAGCTCCCTCGTGCTCCGATGCCACTTCTCCTCCGCCTGATGATGCTAATGCACACATGAACAGGAAGAGCAGCAAAAAAGGGGGGGGGGAATAAAGACATGTTGAGTGCATGCATTGGCAACACAGTTGGCGGAGAGGACAGACACAGAAGCCCCCTGCACTACGCCGCGTACTTGGGGTACACTACTCAATCATTGGGACTTGGCCTACAAGCCTATGGACGACAACTGCACACATAGGTGACACAGGGCCATGGATAGCTGTACTTGGCACCCTACAGAGGTGGGGGGCGGGGGCACAGGGCCATGCCTTACGGAGGGGCCTAGCCTACAGAAATCGCCCTGGCCTAGGGATACCCACAGCCCTCCTCCCCCACCCAGACACCTCCACTGCGCACTAAGATAGCAGAATGTGCTGGTACTCACCCCCTTGTGTCTGCTGTGATGTCCTCACTCGCCCATCCAAATCTGGGTAGGCCACCGCCAGGATCCGAGACATCAGGGGGGTCAATTGACGAGTGGCACCCCTCCTACGTTGGGAGGCCATCCCCAGCAGAGCCGCCGCGGTCTTCCTGCTCCCGCGGCGGATGTCCTCCCACCTCTTGTGGCAGTGGGTGCCCGTCTGTTGTGGACCCCCAGGGTCCGGACGTCCTTGGCGATGGCACGCCAAATGTCGATTTTGTGATGGGCGCTGACCTATGTCACATGTACAGGGGGAGAAATAACATTGTCATAATTTTCTGCATGCTCGTTGTGAGTGGCCCCCCATCCCCACCCTTGCCATGTGGCACATGTTCTCATCCGTCGTTTGATGCATGCCTCAATTGCTCCCCTCCCCACCATCTTTCATCCACCCGACTCAACACAGGCATTGCCCCCAAAGCATGCTCCCAGTGTACTTACCTGTTGGTCTGGAGGACCGTAGAGTAGCGCATACTGGGGGATGACCCCATCCACGAGTTTCTCCAATTCTTCAGAAGTGAAGGCAGGGGCCCTTTCCCCAGTCGCAGCAGCCATTGTATCTTCCAGACCGAGGTCACAGCAGCACTTGCAGTATAGGTCCTCTCCTGTGGATGATCAGGTCTCGGGTGATTAAGCAGATAGAAAATGGCGGTCACGTCCGCGGCGGTGCGTACCGCGGCGGTGCGTACCGCGACCGCCGGCGCACTTCGTCATTGGCTCCTGAAACCCATAGGGTTCAATGTTAACCAATGCGGCTTTGCGCCGCGGTCTTCGACCGCCTACCGCCACGGTGTGCCACGCCAGCGCATTGACCTCACATCCCATTGTCGCACTTCACAGGTCAGGCAGCCGCCATTTCAAGGGCCCACATGGCTTAATTTCTACTGCGTCACACATGCCTAGGCCTTGCATCGACACTCATGCAAGCCATTCAATGCATAGAGAATCGTGTACTGTGCAAGCTGTGGGAACGTACCTGTGGGTTGATTGACTCTGTGCTCGCTGTTGTCCTTCCTAGGCACCGTCCGCTGGGACTTGCGAGGAGATGGAGGAATGTTCCCGTGTACAGACAGCTGGTGGACCTGTCGACAATGGAGGAACGACATGTCATTCTGACATACAGGCTTGACCGAGCCACTATACAGGAACTGTGTGCCCAGCTGGAGCCAGACCTGATGTCACCCATCCGCCAACCCACAGGGATCCCCCCTCTAGTGCAGGTGCTGTCAGTACTCCATTTTTTGGCAAGTGGGTCATTTCAAACAACAGTGGCCATTTCATCAGGGATGTCTCAGCCAATGTTTTCAAAGGTGTTGTCCAGAGTGTTGTCTGCCCTGCTCAAACACATGCGGAGATACATCGTTTTCCCTGAGGTTGGGGAGTTGCCTACAGTGAAAGGTGATTTCTATGCCCTTGGACAAATTCCCAACATCATTGGTGCCATTGATGGGACACATGTGGCTTTGGTACCCCCCAGAGAAAGTGAACAGGTGTACAGGAACAGAAAAAGTTATCATTCCATGAATGTCCAGGTGGTCTGTTTGGCTGACCAGTACATCTCCCATGTAAATGCCAAGTTCCCTGGGTCAGTGCATGACGCGTACATCATGCGAAATAGCAGCATCCCTTATGTGATGGAACAACTACAGAGACACCGTGTGTGGCTAATTGGTGACTCAGGTTACCCCAACCTGTCGTGGTTACTGACCCCAGAGAGGAATCCCAGGACGAGGGCAGAGGAACGGTACAATGAGGCACATGGGCGTACTAGGAGGGTGATCGAGCGGACCTTCGGCCTCCTGAAGGCCAGGTTTAGGTGCCTGCATATGACAGGTGGATCCCTAATGTACTCACCAAAGAAGGTGTGCCAGATCATCGTGGCCTGCTGTATGCTTCACAACCTGGCTTTGCGCCGCCAGGTGCCTTTTCTGCAGGAGGATGGTCCAGATGGTGGTGTTGTAGCAGCTGTGGAGCCTGCGGAGAGTGAAGAGGAGGAAGACGAACAGGACGACACAGACAACAGGGACACAGTGATACAGCAGTATTTTCAATAACACACAGGTAAGAATCAACACCGGCATTTTACATTTACTTACAGTCTCCTGCCTCTCTACTGTCTGTCCTTTTCACCCAGTGTATGCTAACAGAGTTGTGACTTTCCCTTCCAATTTCAGAGATGTGGGCCCCACTGCGTGACCTCTGCTTTGTTTGCCCATGGACTACAGCTGTGTGGCAGTGGTATGTTGTCATCACAATGTAACTGGTCATTTTGGCACGTTTATGTCTAATACATATTTTCAAAAATACAGGCAGACTCCAGATTATTTGTGTGCAATAAGTGTGTTTATTAAAGTGCTCAATTTTGGGACATGGTTGAAAATCGGTGATGGGTGATGGTGGAGGAATGTCCATGGCAGAGTCCAGATTCTCAGTCTCACAGGTGCATTGTCCATATGCCTGTGGAAGGTGGAGCAGGGGCAGTTTAAGGTTGGACAGGGTGACAATGTGGGACAGTGGAATGACATCAGGGGGTATCCTTTCCTGGCAGGGGTCTTGGCATCCTACTCTGTCTTCTTCCTAGATCTCAGGCCCCGCTTGCGGGGTGGTTCTTCTTCTGCAGGAGGTGGGGTTCTGGTGGCCGGTTGTTCTTGTGTCGGGGCCTCCTGTCCACTAGCGCCGGCGGAGGTGGTAGCCTGTTCCTGGTCCATGCTAGTGACAGGGGCCCTTTGTGGTGCCACATGGTCCCGCAATGTGGTGACAATCTGGTTGAGAGCCACAACGATGGTGCCCATTGCGGAACTAATGTTTCTCAGTTCTTCCCTGAACCCCATTAACTGTTCCTCCTGCAGTACCTGGATCTCCTGGAACCTGGCCAGGACCGTCGCCATCGTCTCCTGGGAGTGGTGGTATGCTCCCATGATGGAGGTGAGGGCCTCGTGAAGAGTGGGTTCCCTGGGCCTGTCCCCCCCCCTGTCGCACAGCAGCCCTCCCAGTTCCCCTGTTTCCCTGCCTGGGCCTCTGTCCCCTGGACCGTGTGCCCACTACCACTGCCCCCAGGTCCCTGTTGTTGTTGGGGTGGTGGGTTAACCTGGGTGCCCTGTAGTGGTGGACACACCGCTGATTGACGTGTCCTGGAGACAGAGGCATGGGCCCGCTGGGTGGGTGCTGTGCTGGTGTTCCCAGAGGGGGGTAGGTCTGCTGTGGCCTGTGGCTGTCTGAGGGGAACCGACTGTCCCGAGGTCCCCGATGGGCCGGGCTGGTCATCTGGGTCCAGGGAGACAGAGCTGCTGTCATCACTGGGGGCCTCTTCTGGGGGTGGGATGGACATTTCTGGACCCTCCTGGGTGGTGTGGTGGCGTTCGGGTCCTGCAGGGGTATAAGAGTATGGTTATTGCTTCTGTGTGTGCCATAGCGTGCAATGGGTGGGTGCCCGTGTACCCCAGTGCTGGCATTCCTTTGTGGGGGCTGTTGTGACGGCAGTTTGTGGGGGAGATGGGTATGTGCAGTGAGCATGCTTAGGTGATGGGTGTCGATGGTTTGTGGTGGCATGCAGGGTTTGGTGTTGGGATGGGTGGGTTGTGATGGTGAGACATTAGCAGGGAGGATGTGTGATGGGGGTGGGGGGGGGAGAGTGAGGGTATGAGTTGGCATGCTGGTGGGTGGGGGGGATGAAGTAGTTGAGATTAGACTTACCAGAGTCCATTCCTCCAGATACTCCTGCGAGGCCCTCAGGATGCAGGATGTTCAAGACCTGTTCCTCCCATGTTGGAAATTCTGGGGGTTGAGGTGGGGGTCCGCCGCCAGTCTTCTGCACCGCAATGTTGTGCCTGGATACCATGGAACGCACCTTCCCCCGTAGGTCATTCCACCGCTTCCTGATGTCGTCCCAATTTCGTGGATGCTGTCCCACAGCGTTGACCCTGTCCACTATTCTTTGCCATCTTCCTGGCAATGGTGGTGTGCTGCACCTGTGTCCCGAAGAGCTGGAGCTCTACCCGAACTATTTCCTCCACCATGACCCTGAGTTCTGCGTCTGAGAACCTGGGGTGTCTTGGGGGTGCCATGGGGTGGTGTGGATGAGGTGTGGGGTGGTGTTTGCGGTGATGAGTGTGGTGAGTGTAGTGGTGTGTGGTGTTTTGTGCGTGGTTGTTGTGTGGGTGATGGTGTAGTGTGCCTCTGTGTGATGGTGTTCTCTATTCTGTGCTGTCTCTCTCTGGGCTTCGTCTCTGATTTGTGGTCGTAGGGGTTTGTGGGTGATGTGGGTGTGTGTTTTATAGTTAATTGGGTGTGTGGGAGTGTTGTGTGTATGTGTCTCAGGTGTGTGTATTTCATATTGTCCAATGTGGCTGTGTTTTGGAGCTGTATGTGTATTTTGAGCGCGGCGGTGTGTACCGCCAATGGAATACCGCAGTTGAAAGACCGCCGCGTGGATTCGTGGGTCGTAATGGCATGGGTGTATTTCTGTTGGCGTGACGGTGGAGGTTTGGTCTTTGCCAGTTTAACGCTGGCCGTTGGTGTGGCAGACTTTTGTGGATGGAGGGTTTTTGGCGGTTTGCCTCTTGAGGGTCAGAATGACGTGGCGGTTTACCGCGACCGCGGCGGTGTTGTGGCGGCCTTCTGACCGGCGGTAAGCGCTTTTTACCGCCGAGGTCAGAATGACCCCCTTAATTTGGACTGCTAAATTTCATTTCTGAATAAACGCTTTTGGAACGCAAGAAAGGACTTCAATGCACATGATATTAAAAATAATGTTCTACTGTGTTTTCTGATACATCTATGTACTTTCCTATTATATTGTAATTTTACACGTGTGCCATTACTTATTACATTGTTGGATAACTGTTAATGTTATCATGTAGGGTGTTGGGGGTAAAACCCTAGTTTTGGGCACCGTGTGTAATCTATACATAGGTAGTTTGATTTGAAAGTAGGAGCGCCATTTACTCACTATATCACCCTCTCTTTCGTATTTACTATAAACTTCCAATTATACGGTTGCTGGCAAAATTGATCTGTTGAAAGTGGAATTACACTGTATTGGACTGGAATGTCCAATGCCAAGAACGTGTTGGAGGTGGCAGGACGGGTTCCATCTTGAACAGGGAATAGTATGTGAGATATTTGTTGTAAACCACAGATGGAAGTAAACACCTACGGGGAACATTCCTCTCCAGAATCATAGTAAAAAGAAATCAGCTGACCGTATAGGGTAGAAGGAGAGGCATACGGCTTAAGGCAGTGTCAAGGAGGCAAGAATGTTTCTGGGGTGTCCGCCCCATGACAATGGGCATCTGTAAAGGAATAGAGGACGAGGTAATAGCCACATGATGTGCTGTATTTACAAGGGGAGTACTGCATAATCTACTGACAGGTCTTGACACCTGGAGCTCTATTAACGTTTTTTAATTTAGTTATGATACTGTCCCATCTGTTTTGAATTTGAAATGTGTTTCTTTGAACTAAGTTGTCAATTTTTCTTTACTTCACAGAGGTTTGAAAGGTGTTCACACACATTGCTACCTGTGTTGTTTTGGTGAGCATATCCCTCCAAACCAGAGAGAGCTACTCCAATTCTGCTGACATATTTAGCCTTTCATGTTTTTTTTTATTCTCAGCAGTGTTTAGGTTAAATATCCGTCTTTCATTTGGTTTTGGCCTGGTAACTTCAGCCATTGGCTAACTATCACCATGAGTGACTCGATTTTTTATTTCATAAGGAGCACATCCATAGAAAAAGTATCCCCGTTCATGGTAAGGGCTACTCTGGGCAATTGTTCTTTTTCAGACCCAAACTATTTTGGCTTTGTCCATAATGTTGTCCCTTTGTCCTGAATTTGTGCCCTGAATTTTGACCCTTTGTCCTGAATTTTTACACCACTGTCCAGAATTAGCTGCTGTACCAGGTGGTCACGCTTGGTGAGGCATTGTGAGCTATCCAGGAATCAGGCCAACAGTTTCGGATGGTGTGGATAGAGTTAGCCCCTCACATTCTGAAGTTCTGTTGTCCTAATATGCAGTCTTATTACCTTAGTAGGAACTTCATACCACAGTCTATGCTTATCCACTGTATGCCACTACACTCTCTAGAACTCCACAGTACTCTATTACACTGTATGCCACTACAGTCTGCCCAACTAATCTTTAGTCTGGTTCACTCTACAACATTTCACTCCATGGTATTTCACTCTACAACACGCTACTCTGTGCCACTCGACTATATGACCATCCACTGTATGCCACTCCACTCTACAACTCTTCATGCCATTCCACAGTACGCTGCATATTGTACCCCACGACAGTTTACTACACTCTACTTTGGACCACTTTACAGCACTCCACTCTATAGTATTCTACTCTATGCCACTCCACTCTACACCACTCCAGTTTCTGCTATTCCACGGTATGCCACTACACTGTACCTCACTTTACTCTATACCACTCCACTCTACACTACTCCATTGTACGCCGCTCCGTTGTTTCCTGTTCCACTCTGTGCCACTTCACTCTATACCTCCCATTCTACTCCACTCCAGTGTACACTATTCCAATGTACGCTACTCCAGTGTACACCACTTCACTCTGCGCTATTCAACTATACACACTACACTGTACCTCACTCCCCCTTACGCCACTCTACTCTATGCTATTTAACTGTATGCCACTACACTGTACCCCACTCCACTCAATGCCAATCTACTCTACACCACTCCACTCTACACCACTCCACTGTATGCCACTCCATTTTAAGTTATTCCACTGTACACCAGTCCACTCTGCCACACTCCACTTTATGACACTGCTCTGTACACGAATCCATGTATGCTATTCAACTGTGTACCTCTTTACTGTATGAAGCTCAAATCTATGCCATTCCACTGAACGCCACTATACTATACGCTGATCCACTCTACATGATTTCACTGTACACAACTCTACTGTGTGACACTTCACTCTATGCTATTACACTCTATGCTGTTCCACTCTATGCCACTCCACTGTACACCACACTGCAATATGCTATGCCTTTGTATGCCACTCCACTCTACACCATGTTACTCTGCCACACTCCACTGTATGCCATTCCACCTTATGCCACTTCAGTCTGTGCCACTCAACTCTATGCCACTCCAATGTGCGCCACTCCATTATACGCTATTCCACTCTATACTATTCCACTGATTGTAAATCAACTCTTGCCACTCCACTCTACGCTACTCCACTGTATGCTACGCTATTTTACTGTATGCCACAACTCTGTACCTCTCTCCCCTATACGCCACCCCACTCAATGCCACTACACACTATGCTACACCACTCTGTCATTGCACTCTATCAGAAACCACTCTACCCACTCCACTCTTCGCCACACCACTGTATGCTATTCTACTGTATGCCACTCCATTCTAAACCTCTCCAATCTACAACACTCCACTGTATGCTATAGCACTCTACACCACTCCATCATATGCCACTCGACTCTATGCCTCTCCACTCTACGTCACTTCATTCTATGCCACTCCACTATACACTATTCCACTGTATGCAACTTCTCTCTATGGCACGCAACTCTATGCTATTTGACTCTGTGCCACTTCACTCCACTGTACGCGACTCCACTGTACTCTATTCCACTGTAATCTACTCTATGCCACTCCATTGTACACCACTGAACTCTAAGCCACTCCACTGTACATTATTCCAGTCTACACCACTCCAGTATATGCACTCCAATGTACACCACTCCACAGTATGATACTCCAATCTACACCACTCCACTGTACCCCAAACCATTCTACGCTACTCTTCTATACGCTATGCCACTGTATGCAGCTAGACTCTACACCACTATGCTATTTGAATCTATGCCACTCCACTCTACGCCACTCCACTGTATGCTATTCCACAGTACGCTACTCCTCTTTACCCCACTCCACTTTGCACCTCTGCACTGTACGCCCCTGCATTCTCTGCCACTCCACTGTAAGCTATTACAATCTACACCACTCCAGTCTATGCAACTGCAGTCAACACCACTCTATTCTATGCTACAGTTGATGTATTAAGGCTACAGAGTTGAATACACTGTGTATGGAGGTGAGCGAGTAATATTAATTGGGTGAGGACGTGAGTTATAGTTACCTTGGGGCATAAGTTTTAGTTTCTTGAGATAAGTGTAACTATAACTGTTGTATTGCTATGGTTTTGTGCATGGAAAATCTAAAAGCAAGGCCCTAAGACAAGAGTTGCGGCAGCCATTTTCTTTCTTGCATTGGACAGGGGGAGAAAAAAACAATAGAATAGAGGTCAGAATACAGGTATCCTAACCCCATAGGAGCGATGGAGGTGCCTCTGAGGGAGCCCTCAGGGGCAAAAAGTACCCATTTTGGCCGATCGGCAGATCCACCATAGTGCTCAGCGCGGTCCACGTGTCAACTTGCAGAGCATCCACAGATCCAAAAAACAATAAAAAAACACCTGCTCACACACCAAAATCCCCTGCCCATGGCCAAAGGCTGTGTGCGGCGTGGGGTTGGATGCATGTAGAGGTAGTGACCACAGGCCGTTAAGTAACTTTAGGCCATGAGTCAAAGGCCCTGATTCAGGCCAAAGTGGCAAAGAGCAGTGCTGTGCCAAAAATAGCAGCGCCACGCTGCGCCACTCTTGAAACACAGGGATGCACTGTATTTACAGGAATTCATTGGTGCCCTGCATTTCCCCCTGCTCCGGCACTAAATTAAGCTGCCTGCGCCAACGCCTGGCATAGTGCAAGGGTGACCGCCTTGAGGGTATGGATTGTCCATGTACAGGAAGGTGTCCATTCCTGCACATAAACAATCTATTATAGCGATTTGGCACTTCTATGTGTGCTGCAAAATGCTTGTTTATGTGCTGGAAGGGACACCAACGTCCATTGTATTTTGTTTCTTCTATGTCTGCTGCAGAATGCAACACACTTAGAAAAAGCAAAAAACAAGGAGGAATAAAAGCATTCCTCCTCGTTTTGCCATTCTAACACCACATGGGGTGGCGTTAATTTTTGGTGCTGCCTCAGGTTTATGACTACTCGTAAATCTGAGGCAGCATCAAAAGCAATGGGTGGTGTGGTGGAATGCCCACTGCAACACTCATTGCACGCCATCTGACTCAGAAAACTGTATTAGAGGGGCCCATATTTACAAGGAGGCCAAACGCCACATAAAGTGCCGTTACATCTCCTTGCAAAAATGGAGAAGTGATTAGCACCACAAAAAGTGACTCTAAGGTGGTGTAGGGCCTCTTAAGTCTGCCCCATAGTTTCTTAACATAGGTGTACCAATAGGTATAACTATAGCTGCTGAAATTCTATGGTTTTGTATAGGTAAAATGTCAACCTAGCCATAATATCCCTGTAACATTTATTTTTTCAGTGCCCGTTGGAAGGGGGGCCACGCACCCCCCCCTCGTGGAGCCATTGATGGGCCTGGGGACCGACACTCCCCAGGACCGGCTCCTGCTATGCCCCGAAGTGCCCACCCTTGGGACATAGCTGCTTGCTGTATATATATATATATTGTCACTGAAAAAAACAAAGGTTAGAGGGACATTATAGTTAGGTTTACATTTTAAACGTACAAAAAACGTTAGAGATTCACCAGTTATAGTTAAAGTTATCTCAACTAACTATAACTCGTGCCCTAAGGTAACTATAACTCGTGCACCATGCAGTTTTTTCGTCAAACATTTTACTGCAAATATCACATTGATATTATCAATGATGTAATCAAAGATGTCATAAATGTCATAATTTGTGGGTAATTACCAGTGCATGGCGAGGGCACCAGTTCTAGTTACCTTATGGCATGAGTTAAAGTTAGTTGAGATAACTCTAACTATAACTGCCGAACCTCTAAAGTTGTGTACATTTAAAATGTGAACCTAACTATAATATCTTTGTAACTTTTGTTTTTTTCAGTGAATTCCTATGTTTTTTTACATTCTATTTCCTAACTATATCCTCCCTGTAACCATTGGTATTGTAAGTGAATGTAGATGTTTTTTTTAACATAGAGTAATTTTCATTACTATATCTTAATCCAACCACCACCGCATGCGGCAGCGGTTGGACACAGGGCCTGGCTGCCACCCCACTATAAGCACCCAGTCCTACTCCATGCTTTATGGGCTATCTGGCCCCTTTTCTTTATTTTTTTCCTTTTTTTTGGGACTTGGCTTCAGCCGAGTCCCAAGATGGCTGACAACACTTCAACGACTTCTGTTTTTGGAGTGTTATCAGCCAATCAGATCAGAATTACACCAAAACAAAGAAAACACTTTTTTCTGGACCAGGACCTACCTTCATGCCGAATTTGGTGTAATTTCGTCCAGTAGTTTTTGCGCTATTGCTGTTCACAATCCCTATGGAAAAATGAATATGGAAAACGTATTTTGGGACCTCCTTTTTCACGGCCTCTCCTTAGACGGATCACCCTGAAACTTTCCAGGTGGCAGCTGCCGGGACTGGCAACTTTTTTTGAAACTTTTATGAAGATTCATCAAGCGGCGCCAAAGATATAGGCAAGTAAATAAACGTGTTTTATATAGAAACGAGGTCCTAACAATAACTACCTAGTGAAGACTGCCACTAGGTAAAATTTATATATATATATATATATATATACATATATATAACCTAGTAGCAAACAAAGTTCACTTTCTGACTTCCCGCTGTCAGAAAGAGGACTTTTCACCTGTCTTCCCTGCGTGCAAATATGCGTGCAGGGAAGACAGATGAAAACATTGCTCCCAGAAGCAGAGAGTTGCTATTGAAAGCAACTTCCTGCTTGTGAGAGCAATGCCAGCTCCCACAGGATGTTGTTGTACTTCCAACAGGAGCAGCCTGGCAGTTGATTCCCTTGTGTTCTACTGCAGCCTCACAGTGTCTTCTAAAGAACAACTAGAGTGCCGACAGTCTTACTTTTAACAAAGGTCTTGCACACCTGAAGCCATCTTGATTGAGCCAAACTGGTAAAACATAAAACATTTAGGGCCTGATTCTAACTTTGGAGGACGGTGTTAAACCGTCCCAAAAGTGGCGGATATACCACCTACCGTATTACGAGTCCATTATATCCTATGGAACTCGTAATACGGTAGGTGGTATATCCGCCACTTTTGGGACGGTTTAACACCGTCCTCCAAAGTTAGAATCAGGCCCTTAATTTGGAAACGAGCTAAATGAGGGGTTTGATTTTATGATAGAAACTATGGTTAGTGTTGTAGAAAGAAAAATTAGGACACGTTTTAAGTGAATTTCAAATATTTTCCTCTTCTATTTCATAGAAACATTTTCACATGTAGTCTGAAAAATGCACTTTGAACGCCATCAATAGATTGCCCGTTAACTCCCTGGTGATCAGCAGTTTACTACAGTGCTCTAAAACGCAAGTAGAATGCTAACATTTTGAATTTATGCCAAAAGTATGGTTCATCTGACCACCATATTGATGGAATCCATGTGGAAAACTGATAAAAAATTTTACTAAGAATACTGCAGGAAATGAAAGTATTAGGGAGTTTCATAACAAATAAGTCTACAGAAAAAGAGCCCAAATGTAGCACAAATTTCACCCAAATGTAGCCCACGTATAGCCCAATGACAGAAGTGTGCAAAATATTTAGGGCCTCATTTACAAGAATCTGGTGCCTCAGCATTGTTGCGTCAGATTTCTTGTGCTTCCCTAGGATCCCCTAATGATGCCATGGATGCACTGTATTTACAGTACAGAGCTGCATGGTGCACGTTTTCACAGATGCGTCAGAAATTCTGACGCATCTGTTGGCGCTAAACTCATGCCTTGCTGGAGTAGCTTTGTGAAAATGATGCATCTCCAGCAATGCGAGGAGGCTCCCATAGGAAAAAGCCCTGCACCAATTTTATGCCTGCTCTGAGCCAGCGATAAAATTCTGATGCAGTGAAGTTGCAGAATGATGCAGTGAAATGTTGTTAATTTCACTGCGTCAGTTCTGCGTGGCTTTTTCCATGAGGACGCCTATCTTGCATAAAGTATACCTGTTGCAGGTATATTTTGATGCAGGGCTTACAAACTGACACATTGGGCCCAATGCGTCACTTTGTAAATCTGGAACAGTGCAGAGCACTGCTAGCGCCACCACTGCATAAAAAAAATGACGCAGTGTTGGTGCAAATGGTTTGTAAATGAGACTTAACTGTTTTGCTTTTTTTGCAGTTCTCTATACCTCAGACATGACCTAAAGTAGTGGAGTACTTTACATGAGCATCAATTGCATTACATTACATTCCATTTTGGCTTTAGGTATGGGGAGGATAAGTGATTTGTCCAGAATCACAGGATGTCGAGCTGATGCCGAAACACGGACCTGGTTCACAGTTGCAAAGTCTGCAGCTTTGACTGTAATGCCACATTCCCATCCCTAAGTGTAACATATAAGTGATCAACTGGATAAAAGAAATCATGTTAGCAGATAATTTAAAAGGACTTGGTTACTATTTTGGAACTCAGAAATATGTGCTCGTTTTAGTTACATAGAGCATTAACTATATCTTCTATGAGAGTAAGATCCTCTCATTTTTACAAATTCTAAAGGAAATGCTTTAGGTATCACTGTTTTGATCACATCAAGATCACGTCAGGGGTGCCACACTATGATAATAAATATAAAATGATAGCATTCTAGTTGTTCCTTAAAATACGGTGGGAAGACAGATCACAGATTTGAATAATTGAAGGCAGGGAGAAGTGTGCAGAGGTATCTAATTGACCAAGCTGGGCAGGCTGGAGAGGCAGTGGCAACCCAACAAACCATGGAGGGAAAGGAGGCTAGGGCAACAAGCCAACCATACAGGACAGGCAAGACAGGATGTGGCAATATAATAGACCATTGAGGGAAAAGGAAGAGGCAGTGGCAGTACAACCATACATGCCCAAAGAGCCGATTCAGGCAGGAGACTCCTGATGTATTTAAGCCCAAAAGGGCTTTATTTTACCTGTCTCCTACTTGAAATCTCCTCTTTTTCAATGTAAGTCAGTGGGGAAAATCAGTTCCCCCAGGTATTTTTTCCAAAATCTCCCTCTTACCAATCTCAAAATGTTGGGAAATATGGTACATTGGATCGCTGGGAGCAGGAGCAATGCGGTAGGGACATGGACTCGGATAACAGAGGGCAGGAGGGAGTTGGGCAGGGGCACCAAACTAACCTTACCAGGGCAGGGGTTGCAGCAGCACAATAGACCCCACAGGGTAAGCAGGGCGGCAGTACAGCATCACAGTCCATGGAAAGCAATAGGAACGGGACAGGACCATGCACATGTGCAACAGAGAGCACATGGGAAAGAATCAAGGGCAGCAAGCTTACTATATGAGTCAGACTAGAGAGTCAGTTGCAGCGTACCGGACCATAAAATGCAAGAGGGAGGAGGCAGGGCCATGACAACAGACCAGACAATACAAGAGGGAGGGGATAGGAGCCTGCACATGGAAAATGGAGGTCATGGGGCAGAGGGGCAAGGGTGGAGCAGCAAGCTGACCATGGAGGGAAGGTGGGATGGGCACTGGAAGTATAACACCATGGAGGGCAACAGTGAGGCTGTATTAGCATACAAACAGACAATGGAGGGAACGTTGGAGGAGATCAAGGGCAGCAAGCTGACCACACAGGACAGGTGAGAGGTGCTGTAGCAGCACAGAAGGCCATGCATGGCAAGCGAGAGGGTTAGTGGCAGCACAATGGACATAGTGGGCAAGAGGGAGGGAGCAGGGGCAAGCACAAAGGACCATGAAGGTCAGAAATGATGGGTAGGGGCCGGTCCCAGAAAAAGAGAGGGCAGGGAAAGAGCATTCACAACAGACCATGCTGAGTGGGCAGGAGGAGCAGTTGCACCACAACAGTGCATGGAGGTCAGAAGAGAGTGGCAGCAAAATGGACCATGGAGGACAGGAGGGTGGGAATAGGAGCACAAAACTCAGACAGGCAATGTGGAGGTGGCAGGGAGACGAGGCTGTCATATGACCACGCTACACAGGCGGGAGGTGCACTGAAAGCTCAACAGAAGACTCAGAATAAAAAGGAGTGACAGTGGCAGGTCCATGGGACATGTTGGGCAAATAAGACGGAGCAGGGGCAAGCACACAGACATCGGAGGGCAGGGATGTTATAGTTAGGTTCTGATATTACATGCACAAAATCATGTAAATTGAGCTGTTATAGTGAGAGTTATTTCAAGTAACTATAACTTGTGCCCTAACGCAACTATAACTCGAGCCCTCATCATGCACTTCTAATTACCCAGATATTACTTCACTCATGACATGTTCTACGGCATGATTCATATCGCTGTAAGATTTGCAGTAAAATTAATGATGAGATATCTTTGCATGACAAGGCACGAGTTATAATTACCTCAGGGCATGAGTTATAGTTACTTGAAATAACTCTAACTATAACAGCTGAATTTTATGGTTTGTGTATGTAAAATCTGAACCTAACTATAACGTCCCTGTAACCTTTGGTTTTTTAATGAATATAATATATATTTCTTCAAACCATTCGTCATCACAAAGAAGGCGATGGCACACTTGCAAAGTGCTAATCCTTGTTGTTCAACATGTTATGGCTGTTGAATAGCCTTGCTCATCATAGCAGATACTGTGTTGCATTTCCCTTATATGCCACCTCACATAATATCTCTCACAGTCAACATAAAAAAATACTTAATCAGCTTTAACTTGTTCATAAATTATTCCACAGTCAGTGTAACAGTTACATAAATTCATACAGTTTGCGACAAATCATTATTAAATGTTAAAGATTTTGTAAGGTTAATTTCTTCATAGCCAAATGAGACAAATAATGCCATGTTGAATAGCGCCCCATTTTAAATATTTTTCTTAATTGTACTTAGGGGTCCTTACTTTAAATTACTAACCAATACAAAAATTCAAAAACGTTGTCATTTAAAGCTGAGCCCATGTGAGCTATTCATATTGCATAGTCTGTAAATCCATTCAAGCATAATTTCATTGCAATGCTTACAGACCATCAAGTCTGTCGAAATCCTGTCCATATAAGGCTAAATAAGATTATAATTAAATTTTAAAACATGCAAAGTGCTAGTTAAAAATTTATTTATTAAAAGATAGCAGATCAGTTCCATTTCATATCTGTACATACTATTCATCATCAACATTCAAACCATTTTGTTCATTACTGTCTGATTCCAGTATATATCAACTCTAAAGTATTCTTAAAGCTCTCTATCACCTGCTGACACATTTTGGGGGGGGGAGGGGTACCCTCGATAACACTGCACTGTAAATTGGCTGATTTTCCCTCATGTACTTTCCAAAAATGGCAGGCTACAGGATATGTATCATCTGTATTGTCTATTGCTCTGTTATTGCAGTATACTTTTGTGTACCTGTAATTTTGTACACCCTAGGTATTTCTTCCTACATAGACAAATGAGCATGTACATCACATAAACACCTCTGCACTCATAATGCTATCAGACTTGTTTTACAGTATTAGTATGTGGATTATGTAGTATTTCTATGTTTCTATCATGTTGCTATGCTTTACATTTAGAGTTCTTAACAAAATGACAATGCATCTTTGGCCAATAACTGGACTCTTCTGTCTTTAGATCACTTTGTACCAGCCTGCCTCTCACTGAGGTTGATTTTCTAAATACCATAGTTGGTCTTTTACTGATTTCTTTATCTATCACAGGATTAGTCTTAAATATAGACCAGAGCATCTGCAAGATATGTCGTATTGCCTCATGCTCTTTACTGTAATTGTTATAAACATGTCAATACAGGTGGTTGCATTACTCTGTGACCTACATTTAGCAAATAAAATATCTTCACACTTTTTATTCTGTGCTAGAATCACAGATCGACCTAGTGTGTCACCTCTATAGCCGTGTGCTCTAAACCTAACCAATATCCCAAACCTAGATTCTAAGAAGCTGAGTTCTGTGCTGCTACTCCTTTTAGATCTAAGGAGCTCACCATATTGTACACTTCAATTCATGGGGATGGGAATGAAAGTCCTGCCATGAAGGACACTGTTTCCTGCCATATGTTTCTGTACACACTAGATTATGTTCTTCTTGATTGTTACAGTTACTTCTACGAACACCAGTGTTTCAATACTGAGAGTAATGGTGAAGTGAAGGTTCATATCATTATATACCTAATATCCACTGGGTAGTTACAGTTATGTCTGCTGTTCCATAGAAAAGCATTTTTTTGTGTTGCTAATATCTTTTGCACCATTTGACCAATCTCCATGAAACTTTCTAAAAATGTGCTTCATTTTGACTAGTTTGTGCATAGAAACCTTCTGGGTGATCCGTCAAGCATGGGCTGAGAAAAAAGGGGGATCGCAAAATGCTAAATCCCCATGCATTTTCCATAAACTTCTTCAGGAAGGGCTACAGCAAAACCTACTGAATATAATTACACCAAATTTGGCAGGAAGCTAGATCTTGTTCCACAGATTGCACTTTTTGTGATTTGGTGTAAATCCAGTCAGGTTTTTTGGGAGGACAATTAAGGGTCAAAACGAATCGTATATCTGGAGAGAATTTGACGTGTCCCAAATTGTTTGCAGATTTGAGAGTGAAACTCTCATGAGAAATACACTACAGGGTATTAAAAAGTGGCAAAAAGTTACTATTCGCTTAAAATAAGCAATGCCCGAAGGTACTAAAGATTATGCTGCCTGCAGCCTTCATATTATGGTAAAAACTTTACAAATAGCCCAACTTCTGAAGCAAAACAAGCACACTTACATAGCTTAATACCCACAACTTAATACCTTTAGGCTGTGTGCAGTGGGTGGTTGACCACAAAGCCTGGCCTATGGCATTGTGGTCAACCACTTTAAAGGCAGCCGACAACCTGCCCTGTGCCCTGTGGCCAATCCCCCTACATGTATCCAATACTACACCATGCATGGCCATGGGGTTGTTGGGGCCTTGCAGCCAACCTCCTCTGACAGCCAACCTCACATTGCACACAGCCTTCGGCCATGTGGAGCGGGGTTGGCCATACGGCATGGGTGGATTGGATTGGAGTGGGGTGTGTTGGATTGGATTGGGGTGAATTGAATTAGGGTGGATTGGATTGGATTGGATTAGGGTTTGTTTGATTCAAATGGAATGGATTGGAGCAAGGTAGATAGGAGCAGGGTGGATTGGGGTGTGGTGAATTGCAGTTGGGTGATTGGATTTGGATTGGCTTGGCTTGGATTCATATGTGGTGAATTGGATTGGGGTGGATTGGATTGGAGTGGGTTGGATTGGAGTGGAGTAGACTGGATGGATTGGATTTGAGTGAAGTGGACTGAACTGGGGTGGGGTGGGGTGGATTGGATTGGGGTGGGCTAGGGTAAAGTGGGGGGATTGGAGTGGGGTGGAGTGAACTGGAGTGGATTGAAATGGGTTGGGGTGGATTGGGGTGAGTGGACTGACGGGGGAAGATTGGATTGGTGGGGTGGGTGGATTGGATTAGGGTGGCATGGGTGAATTAATTTAGAGTAGGTTGGATTGGAGTGGGGTGGACTGGAGTGAGGTGGATTGGATTGGGGTGGATCAGATTGGGGTGAATCGGACTGGGGAGGGGTGGATTAAAGTGGAGTGGTTTGGCGTGAGATGGATTGGATTGAGTGTGGTGGACTGAATTGAGTGGGGTGGATTAGGGTGGGTTGAGGTGGATTGGATTGGGGTGGTGGATTGGATTGGGGTGGCGCTGATTGGATTTGGGTGCGGTGGATTGGAGTGGGGTGGGGTGAATTGGAGTGCAGTGAGTTGTGGTAGATTGGACTGAAGTGGGGTGGATTGGATTGGTGTGGGGTGGATTAATTGGAGGGGGTGAACTGGATTGGAGTGAGGTAGATTAAGTGGTCTGGAGTGGGCAGGATTTGACTGCAGTAGGATTGATAAATGTGGACTGGATTGGAATGGGGTGAATTAAAGTGGATTGTATTGGAGTTGGATGGATTGGGGTGGTGTGGGTGCATTAGATTGGAGTGAGGTGGATTGGGTAACAGTGGACTTGATTGCAGTGGGGTGGATTGAAGTGGGGTGGATTGCAGTAGGTGGGTTGGACTTGAGTGGGGTGGGTTGTATTGGAGTAGGGTGGGTTGGATTAGATTGAGTTGGTTGGATTGGAGTCGGGTGGTTCGGACTGGAGTGGGATGGATTGGACTGGGGTGGGGTGGGGTGGGGTGGATTGGAAGGGAGTGGGATTGATTGGATTGGTATGGGGTGCAGTGGATTGGGATTGAAGTTGAGTATATTGGACTGGGCTGGATTGGGGTGGATTTGATTGGTGTGGGGTGGACTGGATTGTAGTGAAGTGGACAGTGGTGGATTGGAGTGGGGTGACTTGGCGTTGGGCAGATTGGAAGGGAGGGCATTGGGGTGGGATGGAACGTATTGGGAAGAGGTGTATTGTATTGGGATTGAAGTGGAGTTTATTGGGCTGGATTGGGGTGGATTGGATTGGTGTAGGGGGAATTGGTGTGGCATGGACTGGAATGTAGTGAGGTGGATTGGAGTGGGGTGGATTGGGATGGAGTGGGTGGATTGGATTGAAGTGGGGCAGGTTGGTTTTGATTGTGTGGAATGTTTGGGATTGGAGTGGGGCAGGGTGGAGTGGAGCAAGTTGGAGTGGGCAGGTTGGAGTGGGGCACATTGTTTTGGATTAAGGTGGGGCATAATAGAGTGAGACAGATTGAAATGGGGTGGTTTGGAGTGGGACAGATTGTTTTGGATTGGAGCGTGACGGATTGGACTGGGGCAGATTAGGGTGGATTGAGTGGGGTGGATTGGATTGTAGTGGGGTGGATTGTGTTGGTGTGGGTGGATTGGATGGGAGTGGAGTGGAGTGGATGGGATGGAAGTGGGTGGATTGGAGTGGCATTATGTGGATTGAAATGGAATGGGGTGTATTGTTTGGATTGGAATGAGGTAGATTGGAGTGGGCGGATTGGAGTGGGACAGATTGTTTTGGATTGGAGTGGAGCAGACTGAAGATGTGCAGTTCGGAGTGAGACAGATTGTTTTCGATTGGAGCGGGGCTGACTGGAGTGGGGCAGATTCAATGGGACAGATTGCTTTAGATTGGAGGAGGGCAGATTGGAGTAGGGAGGATTGGAGTGGGGCGTGTAGTTTTGGATTAAAGTGGGGCAGATTGGAGTGAGGGGGATTGTAGTGGGGCAGATTGTTTTGAATTGGAGTGGGGCATATTGTTTTGCAGTATTTAGAGTAGAATAATGCTCATCTTTTGAGGACAGCACCCATGAGCAAAAACAAAAGAAAACATGAGTGCAAAGTGAGAAAAGACGACTTGGCAGAATAAAAGAAAGCTATAAAAACGTTGTACTACTGGGCTCGTTTTTGACAAGTACAAACCTTCTGTTTGCAGGGCACTGGAAGTTAAAAAGAACAAAATAGTACCTCAGTCATGTCGGGAGCAGTGGATGGGCACTGATTAAGTTGAATCAATCAGTGCTTGGTCCGTGCTTCACACAGAGGAATAGAACTGATGCAGGCCTCCAGTAACAAATTAGGAGGCTGTAAAGAAGACTGCCACCCAAGACAACAAATGGTAAGTGTCAGACGGGCTTTAAACCCTTTACTGTACACAACAGAGTCTCGCAAGCGAGGGGCATGCGCTAGCGCATGCACTCGCAGGTTTGACCCTAAAAATGCTCCCCCAATGCTTCCCTATCTAAAATAAAATTAAGTATAGAGAAAAGCAGATGATGATCTTTTTTGTTCCTAGGTCACATAACTTAACAAATAGAACAGGTTATTGAGGTTCAACAACTGAATGGCCGCCATTAAATAATTAGCAAAACAAAGTGGGTTTGAAGCCACACAGAGTTTACTCCTCTCCTTAGGGTACGGCTCTTCAAGAAGACACATAGGATGTGCAGCAAAGCTGAAGACAGACATGTTCTGTCACCTTGTTTTATTTCTGTGGATACATTCCAACCTGAAAGGCATACCTTTAAATCCTATGACTATGCAGATATGTATAGGTGTATAGTTTCAGTTTTATTTAAGGTACAGTAAATGTATTTATTGGACTCTATCTATAATAGTAATTCATGAAAGAATTTAACATAAAGCATTGCCTTTTGGTGGTAAATGGAAGCGAGAAAGTTGTTACCCCACAGAGGCTTAATGGCACAATTTATAATAAGGAAACTTGGGCTCAAACCCAGCTTCCGCACATAACCAAATTGTGTTATCCATTGCACATTGCTTTACTTCAGTATATCTCACTTTCCTTAAATATATAATTTGAGAGCTCAGTGAAGAAATTCAGTTTAGGATCTGCACTATATAAAACTTTACTAATATATAGTTAATATAAAATAATCTTTGTTGGACCTGGACCTCTAAAAAATCATCTTTGTTGGACCTGGCCCTTTCTGCAGGGTCACCCTAAAACATTTTGCCTTTTGCCTTCCATTTTTTTGTGAACCAATTTTTATTGGCCTTTAGGAATCTGCACACGTTACCAATGCTAACGAGTGCTAATGTGGTTGTCCTCTCTCTTTTAAACATGGGAAGATTGACTTACATCTATTTGACATATGTATAAATAAGTCCTTTGTAGAGTGGTATACATATACCAAGCACCTGTAAATGAAATGCTACTGGTGGACCTGCAGCATTTGTTGTGCCACCTACTTAAGTAGCCTCTTAAAACATGCCCCAGACCTGTCACTGCAGCCTAAATGCAGTTTTAAACTTCTAATTTGCCTTGGCAATATACACTCTCCTGCCAAGCCTTCAACTCCACTTTTATTGTATATTTGTCACCCCTAAGGTAGATCGTATGTAGCCTATAGGTCAGGGTGCATTGTAAATAAAAGGTTGGATATGCACTGTTAAGTTTTACATGTCCTAGTGGTGAAAAATGCCTAAATACGCTTTTGACTACTGTGGGGTCTACCTCTCCCATAGGACAACATTGGGCCCCCTAAGGTAGATCGTAGGTATCCTATAGGTCAGGGTGCATTGTAAATAAAAGGTTGGATATGCACTGTTAAGTTTTACATGTCCTAGTGGTGAAAAATGCCTAAATATGCTTTTGACTACTGTGGGGTCTACCTCTCCCATAGGACAACATTGGGCTGCCTTCTTACATTTGATAAGTAATAAGTTTTGATTGGGAACAGGTAACCAAGTCATGTTTACTGTCCAAAATTGTAATTAAAAATCATCTTTAATTGTAAATTAGGATTTTAAATAACAATTTTGAAAATGCTACTTTTAGAAAGTTGTCATTTTCCTGACCTGTGCCATTTGGTGCCTGCATCCTGTCCTAGGACACATGACTGGGCGTAGTTGGCAGTTAGACTTTGTGAATTCCTCCCAGGCAGTCATGCAATGGAGGGATTAGGTGTGCCCCAATGGGCCACCTGCTGTCAGGAGTGGGTGAGGGAGCTGGGCACAGCCCCACATCATCTGAATAAGCTGTGCTCTGCCTTCCCCAATCCATTGTCTCTGAAGCCAGCTTGGAGCCAGGGCAGGGGAGTCAGGAAATTCCGAGCAGTTCAAAGAGAAACTTCTAGAAACTTCTACCACATTAAAGAAGGCAGCAGGTATAAAAATAGGGCCAACAGACCCACTCTTCAGTTCACTTACTTCGAGCTTTTAGGCACTAGTTTTTACTAAACACTTTTTAAATATATGACTACAGACTTGCTAGACTTTGGACCCGGGGAAGCCTGAATTGCTACTTACATTTTCCATCATGTAGTACGGCAGGAGGGCTGCACTGCTGTCAAACGCTTCAGGAGACGCATATCTACAACGGCTGACACCTGCGGCGCGGGACACGCTAGACTTTAGACCCGGGGAGCCTGAATTGGCACCTACATTTCCATCAGGCAGTGCGGCAAGAGGGCAGCGCTGCCGTGAAGCGCGTCAGGAGATGTATTTATACAGCGGCTCACACCTATGGCGCGCGATGCCTGCAGGACGCACCTGGAAGCGTGCCTGGGCGAACACCGGGCCAAGACTGGGACCTTCTTTGCCCGTCATCGACTGTCAGAAGCTGAGCCTACCTCTTTCATCAGGTCCCTGCTACCGGGGAGAGCGCACAGGCATTCAACAAGTGAGTAATTAGTGCAGCAGACTAACCGCTGGTGTGTGGGGTGATAATAATGGGAAAGCGCAAGGTGGAAGACATTGGGACACCAGCAAGTAGTGCCAAGAAACTAAGAAATCTACCTCAACATGCAACTTTAGGGTTATCCTGGAGTGCAGATGCAGCCATGCTCTCTGACACTGACAATCTTATTGGGGAGGTAGAATCATTGCTAAATGGCAAATCAATCAAAGGGGCAAAGAATGGAGCACAAAGTAAGGTCCACGAAATCTTTATTGAGTGAAGGAAAGCTGAAATGCCTATTCGAGCTGGTGCTGAAGTCCCGCCATTGTCTAGCGTCAAAAACTCCTGTGATTTTACTGAGCTGGTTGAGTCTCCTAGTGTTGTTATGGCTCCGCCAAGCATTCCTCTTTCACCAACAGTAATAGTTGATAAGAGCATATATTGCACAAAAGGTTTGCTCCTTTGGCCACAACCAAAAGCACTGCTATGTCTATTAATGCCCTGGACAAACTCCCCAGCAAGCCTAATGAGGGAACAACAGTAAAGGAGCACACCGCTTATCATGAAGCCTTCCTTTACAAATTGATTGAACTGAATCATTGGTTATTACATTAGGCAACAGCACGGGCAACCTTGTAGTGAAGTTAGAAGAGTCTAGATGCTTATGCCGGGGCCGGGGTGGATGTAAAGAATCTAATGGTGAAGCATCAGTCCTCAGGAGAAGTTTAATCAACTTAGAGATAGCTCACACTTGATGGTGTGTCTCTTGCAGAGCAGTACTGTTCAGGGGTCTATGGCCAAGGTGTCACTCGTGCATCTGGGATGAGCCCTGTGGTGACCAACAAGTCATTTGCACCAAAGCAATTCATGTGCCCTGTGGGAAGAGCTAAGCCAGATACCAAATTTATCAGCAATCCTAACCTCCCCCTGCTTAAATATCAATGAACATCCGAAGACTTTAAATTCTTCAGAGTAAGAGCAAAACAACATTTTAATCTGGGGTGTCACTTCCCAGGACATGACCGTGCCCCAGTTGGAAGACATTATCCAAGACACAGGAATGATATTGCAGAGCTCAGGGACTTGGTCCATTTAACCCAGGTGCCCAAATTGAAGGTGGGTTTCCACCAGAATACTGAACTTTTGATTAACAAAGTTATTTTTTGGCTTAGGAAAGAACGCAACTGTTTGTCTGTAGTTAGGTCTGATATTATCCATGCGAAGGGACATACATCTAAATTGGCAACAAATTACTATATTGCAGTGCAGATGAGATGTCATGTACTGGTTGATAATCTTATAAACTTTGAGTTACACACTTGTCACCTCAGAAAGTGTCAATCAACAGCAATTGGACTGAAATGATTCCCTCCGGAGACTGGATTAAGGGAGAAATGTGAAGGGGGTGCTCCAGTGTGTGCTTAATGTGAATTACCTAATTACGGATGAAGGCCTCTTCTTCACAAGCCACATATCCTTGAAAAAGTGGATTGACTGCCTCTGGGGAATAATATAGAGGTTAACATTTGTATGCCTAGACCAATACAGTTATGTTTCAACACTGAAGATATGCCTGTAGTAGGAATTGATCCTGATACTCCCCCCCATTGACTTCCGAGACACTACCAATGATGAGTTAACAGTAGCCCAAGGGGATTTTTGACCCCCAGAGGATTACAGTGGGAGGGAGAACGGCATAAAGTATCCATTTGTACCACTAGAGGCAGTCCTCTGCGACGCCTCTGCCAGCCCGCCCCCAGGTTGGGAGAGCTGGTGGAGCCATTACTATGTCAGGTTACCTCTAATCTGGGAAGTAATGTGGATGGATAGGCCAATGTTGCTCCTAGTAGTCATTGTAAGCTGATGTCATGGAATCTGGTTGGAATTAGACATAAACTAATTGATGCTGAATGGCTGTTTTATATAGAGAAATGTGATATATGTATGTTTCGAGAGACCTGGGCCACTGAGAAAATTTTCATTAATGGTTTCACCTCATATAGCCACCTGAGAAATACGGGAAGGCCAGCGGGGGTCTGTTGATTCTGTTGAAGAACGATTTACCTAGCCTCCATAAGGTTATGCGGATAGACTCTCCTGATGTTCTTGGCACTATCATAACTTTTCCCTCTGGTGCATGCATTGCCTTCATTAATGTATATGTACGACAGGGAGCAGCGAGTAAAGAGGTCCTAATCTTATCTTCAGTGGAGGTGTCACTAGAAACTATCAACTCTAATATTAAAATTATCCTAGTGAGAGATCTCAATAGTTCATTTTAACCCTCTCCACTTTTGAACGAGGTTATTGATCTAAAGGACAAACTGTGGAACATCCCTTCCATAGCGGGAACATCTTGCTGAAACTATTCACCTACTGTCCTTAAGATAGTGTCACTGATGGCTAGCAGGGGCTTAAGAGCCTGTAATGGCCACACAACATCTGATCCTGAGATGGCCATTACCTTCAAGATGGGTACTTATTCCAGCTTTATTGATTTCAGTTTACTAGACATGAGACTGTGGGCCCTTTTGGGAGACATAAAAGTCTAAAATCGCCTGGACAGTGACCACAGCCCCTTCATTTTGTTGTTAACCGGAAAAGCAGTGAGGAAGGCAACTAGCACTCACAAGACAATGGTCCCCGAAACCCATTGTAACCAGCAATGGTCGCTATCTCTTTTGGCCCGCAGTGATGTCAAATCAGAATCTGTATTCAATGATTTATGATCTTTTTGTATCTCATCTCTCTAAATATGCTGGATATCTACCCTCAGACATTCCCATTTTAAATGTGCACAATCAGTTATTCATAAGACTGAAGGAATTGTTTTATAAGGAGAGTCATGGGAAGGAGGGAAGAAGTAAAACAGCTAGATGGTTTAACGTGGACTGTAAAGCTGCAAAAGTCCACCTGAGAAAGGCTAGAAAGGAGGGGGTAGAGAGGGAATAGTGGTAGCTAGGCAAGAGTATGGTAGAGCTCTCAAGAGCGCAAAAAAAAGAGTGGGAGGATTTGATTTGGTGTGAAATGTTAGAAGCAGCAGACATGAGGGATACACAGTACTTTTGGAAGTTGGTAGCCACAGCAAGGTCTGGCGATGTGAGCCCCCCTCACTACCACATTAACCCTGATAGTTAGGTCTCCTATTTTACTACCCTATATGCAGCTTAGGGATCTTTTGAGTTTGAAAGTAGCAAGGATGAGGTACCCACTGTGGATTCTGTATTTGAACATGAAATAAGGGGCGAGGGAGTACCAGTAGTTTTTAGTCTAAATGAAACAGTTAGGGCAATTAATGCCCTGAAAAGTGCCAAGGCCCCTGATCCAGATAGAATCTCAAGTGATCTCTACAGATCTGAGACATTAGTTTGAAGCAGTTACATAAATCTGCTATCTAATGCTATCTCCAAGGGAGGGGATATACCTGAGACATGGAGGGGAGCTGAGGTCATCCCAATTTATATAAAAGGGGATGCTAGCTGCCAGTCAAACTATGGACCCATAAGTCTTATTGACAACCCTCAGAATTTTTTTGCCAGACAAGTCCTAGAAAAATTGCTATTGTGGGTTGAGGACAAGATAATTTTTGAACCCCCTACACACAGGTTTTCGTCTCAAGACCAGCACGAATGACCAGGTTTTTAGGCTGGTGGGCTTGTATTGGAAATACGTGTAATTAGAAAAACAAAGACTTTAGGTACCCTTTGTAGATCTCAAGGCCACATTTGATTCTGTTCCACACAACACGTTGTGGCAAGTGCTGTCAAGCATGCGGGGTCCCCCTAAAGTTGCTTGAACTGATTATTAGGTTATATTTGAAGAACTATGCCCAGGTGCATTGGGTAGCAGGGGAGAATTGACTGATAGGTTTGCCATCAGACACGGCATTCAACAAGAGTGTGTACTTGGCCCCACGCTATTTACGCTTTACATGAGTGGCGTGGTGAAGATAACTCCTTGACTGTGAAAATGACTCCCCTACAGTGAACAATGTTAAAATCCCCGTCTTACTCTTCGCCGATGACTCCCTATTAATATCTAAAACGCCAACGGGGCTTCAGGCCCTCATTGACAAATTCATGAATTTCTGTAAATTTAGAGGCCTAGAGCTAAATGTAGGGAAGACTAAATGTACGATCTTTGGCCAGAGGGGAACCAGGAATAGGGCAATTTGAGTGGGTAATGAAACAATGGAGAGGGTTAAATCCTTTTATTACCTTGGGGTTAAACCAACTAGTGATTTCAAATGGTTGCCCCAGTTAAATAAGTCCTCCCTGACTGCTGAGCATAGATCCAATGTCATTATAAGGGTCTATAAGAATACCAGATGCCAGTCTGTTTCCCCAGCTCTAACAGTCTATCAAGCCAAGGCATAAGGAGCCGCCCTATTTGGTGCAGAGATTTGGGGCTATAGCAACATGGGCTGTCTAGTTGCTGCAGTAAAAAATTTGTAAGGAAGCTGCTAATGTTACCTGCAAGCACTCCATTGACCCCGGCCTTATTTGGATCTCGATTTACAAAAAATTGCAGATCTGGCTGTTCTAAAGCCCATGACCTATTGGGTTCGTCTGTGGTCTACCAAAGAAATTGAGCCATTGCAGGGACTCCCTAAGGGATCTGACAATTTCAGCAAATGTTAACCGTATTCCCTGGGTGAAGTCAGTGCATGATTGGTTTTATAGATTGAATCTGGTGAGATTCTGGGATGAGCCAGAATTACTATGTAAAGCTGATATTCATGTACTTAAAAACTGCTACTGGGATTATATAAACGAGCAGCGTGTAATGACAGACGTCCATGGTGCCTTGACGAGCAGGTTCTTGGAGACTAGGTTTTCTCCAAATTTTGAACTATTTCTTGATAAGATCACTCCCTCTCTTTCTAAGAGCTTGTATATCCGATTTAGGATTGGCTCACTCCCCCTGCGATCCTTCACCCTCAAATGGCATGGGGGCATAAGTTTGAATTCAAGCCCTGCATGTGGCTTAGCGAATGAAACTGAAGACAATGTTTTATTTTCCTGCATAGGAAATGTATCCACCCAATTTGTTTGCATCTTGAGATAACACAATAGCTACAAGCTCTGAGGATTATAAAATATGACACAAAAGAACTAATTGTTTTTTCAGTAAGCAGATTTTTACTGACAATTTGGTATAGGCGCCACGGGTTTTTAACACCAATTGATCTTTATTAACTTGTAATTAGAAATAACAAGTCCTTTTAGGGGTTAGTGGTTTTGGGCTGCTCATAGGCTTTAGAAAACCAAGAGTGTGTACTAGGGGAATTATTTGTTTTTTAAGGGAAACTGATTTTTAAAAATGGTGCTTGACTTTATATTGTCGAAGTTCATCCTAATAGATTTGTTAGATTTTATTTTACCTGTATTTTAAATGTAATACATGTTATTTGCAATTTGATGGTTGTTGATGACTGAATAAAGAACTTATACTACTACAGTCCCACTGATTAGATTTTGGTTGTTTTGGTGTCAAATAATTTATAAAAATGTACTCTATTTTTCTACATTAGCGTTTGATTTTTCTTGTGCTGTGTTTTCACTTTATGAGGGTTTCTGTGCTGCATAAATATTTTACACATTGCTTCTGAGTTAAGCCTGACTGCTTTTGGTGTAAAGCTACCCAGGGCTGAGCACAGGTTAATTTAGTGACTTTTTGTGCTTCGTCCTGCCGGGGCCTGTCACTGTTGCTTGACCAGGGCTCACACCCCAGTCAACCAACAACCCGATTTCTCAAAATCTTTCTTCACATTTAATAACAATATAAAATAACAATATAGGACAAATAAATAAAGAACATGACAATCAGACATGTCTTGGGTAACATATGGCAACGTTGTCAGGACATGGAAGTATTCTTGAGTGTTTAATCTTTCAAACAAAAAAAACACATTCAATAAATGTTACCCAGTACAGGGATATTATCATATTCCTTAATTGAAGTATTCAGAAATATTGAAAAAATACTTTAGTTTCATTTTAAAGAGTCTTTATCATTATTTTCATGAGATGTGTAAAGTGATTTACATCTTTTACTCCCTTGCTTCATAGCGGCAAGTCAGAACCCTGGCTCAGCTATGGCTCGGCTCTTCCTAATGCTGTGTCAAACACGACCCTGCCCCCCCTTTCCCCCTCCCCTGAAAGTTAGTGCCCCTGACCCCTTTGCTACCAGAGGCGAACCAGGCACCGCAACACAATCAGCCACTCATTCCTTGTTGATTAAAATCGGTGATGGTATATTCACATTTTCAGCTCTCAGTCTTCACTGTGGAGACAGTGGAGAAGTGTGGCGCAATGGTTAGAGTGCCGACCCTGATGCAGAGACCTGGCCTGGGGCCAACGTTCAAATCCCACCTTGGTGGGTCTTGGGCTCAATTCCCTTGCACCACATCATTCTCTCAGTGCCTAATCTAATTAATGGGTTTAACTCTGGGCAATACCTTGCTTCATCTCCACAAGTACCTGACAGTGGTTGCCTCATAGGGAAAAGCCAGGAGGGGTTTCACAGCGGTACAGCACCTTTAGACCCTAAAGGGTGAGTAGTGCGCTATACAAGTGAGAAGTTTTACTGTAAACATCCAGTTACAGAGACCCAGTAGAGAGAAACTGGCGGTAAAGTAAGGTGATGCACTGCTTTGTGAATCTAATGCGCTTTAATGTCATGAGAAGCAGAACTAGACGGAAGCACCATTCCATTAGCACCATCCCATTATAGTGCCTAGCACAGAAAATACCTTTCCGTGAATATCCACGTAATCCTCTTTCCTGCATTTTACCAAAGGATTTCCTTTCAAAATAAAAATGTGGCTAGAAGCCATTTTCGAGGAACGGAACCTTTGTGTTTACATACACACTGACACAGGTGTGCATGTCGCATATCTCTGTTGATGAAAAACGCATAAATGCTCTGTGAGAGGAAACCTTCACAGGTCTGCAATGAAACAGCCGATCGATATGCGCTTACCAGTCAAGTGTTCTGAGCTGTGATAAGAACAAAGCCGTATTTAACACAAGAAATGTGAATTTTTATGGCTCGACATCTCCAGTTGTTCTATAACTCACATTTTTTTTTCCCGAAAGGTCGGCGTTTAATAAAATCTCGACAGTTGTTGCTCGTTGAATATACAGCCAGGTGTTTCAATAATGTTTCCTAAATAAATGTGCTGGCTGCACACGAGGTGCGCGTGTGTGGGTTATAAACGCAGTATACGTGAAGGTTATATACCCAGCACACAATACCTAACAGAATGTGGACTTTGTCCGTTTTCGCTACTCTGAAAGTTCTTCTGACTAGGTTTGCAGCAGGTTTCACTTCCGAGCACAACGTTCTCCAAGCAGGGCAACGCCGGCGCAGCAACTGGAGGGAGCGCTGCTGTGGTCTCGCCCGTCGGGCCAGTGCTGCCGCCGCTGAATTCCGATCTCAGGCATGGGGGCAGATGGAGAGTCGAGAGTCTCCCAGCAGCACTGCCCGCACCCCTCCCCCTCTGAAACACACACACGGTTGAATTAATCTCCCCTGTTCTCGCTCGCTCTCTCTACTCCGTTTGTGCACCCCTCTCTCCACATCTATTTATGTGCAAAGCCGAATGGAGAAGGGCGGGTGATAAGTGAGACACCCCCTGTCTCCAGCTGGGATTCAGTTATCAACGCATCTGCGGTAGCGGTCAGCAGCATGGCCAGTGTGCGTGTAGTGCCTCTCGCGGTGTGTGCTCCCTCTGTTACAGGCAGTTAAATGGAGACTCCTCTCTGTCCATGAGAGCCTTCGCAGCCCCAGCCCTCCCAGCTGTCCAGGATAACCGAGCCGGAGTGCACGAGCACTGCTTTCTATAAGGCGCCTGTCTCGGGAGTGGAGTGAGGCAGTTTGGAAGATGCTCACTGGAGCGTGTCTTGGATTTCTTTACTCTGGGCTGTACCTGTGGGCACTTATGCTTTCGAGCTTCTTCAAAGGTAGGGACTCTCCATCCTCGCTCCTGTGTTGTTCTTTGCATTTTTCTGTCAAAAACGTTTTTTGATTTGGAACTGTTAAGTTTCGCTTTAATGAGTTTTCAGAATGAACACCTTGGACCATCAAAACGATTTCCTTAAAAGTAGGAAAATACTGTGACATTGATTTATAGTTTCAGGTTAAAACGACCTCCAATATGAACTGAAGATTTTGAACTTCTGAGTTGCGTTTTTTTTTTTAATACAAAACAAAAAAACAGGTTAAAGAAAGGTTGCACTGAAATGCCATCTCTCAAGGTCAACAGGTGTGCACTTACATGTCCTTTTATTTGGCAAATGAAATTAGAGAGAACTTGACAACATTTCCTCAAGCTGGTCATTCATTGACAGCATACTGGTTTCAGGCATATGATTGATTTGTATATCACAAAGCAAGTGTTCGATGAAGAGCGGCAGTGGCTCAGTTTATCATGTGTATTCTCCCTGCTGCGTTAGTCATAGGTTTTATTGTTAAAAATGCCCCTTCACACAGCTATGTGTTCAAGTGCAGCCCTGTAGTGCCTATCAACAGTGCACCTCAATGCCTGAGTAGAATAGATCCGACCCACGAAATAACATTCGTGTTTGCTTTACCTGTAGAAAGGTCCTGGATGGAATTTGCCGCCTTCCCAAGACGGTAGAGTCTTGATATGGAAGTAGCAAGGTCAAAAAGCATTTCCGATTTAAATAAACACGTATTAAACAAACACCCCCTCCTCCCCCCTTTTCAGGCACCCCGCACCCTGCTTTTCTGCCAACGATGAAAACGTTGATTGATGCCCTTAGAGAAGCAAAATGCAACATGAAAAGCGTATAAATCATTCATGTGGCAAATGCATTCTAGAAGAATATGCCTTGTTGCACATGGGCAGGCAGCGCACTGAGGCGGCGGAGGGTGAGCAGAGAGCACTGCATCTACCTGCAGAACTCGCCCAAACTGCTGGAGGACGATGATCTAGGAGGTTAATGCGCTTAAAGTTGAGATGTTTCACCAAGCTGCAGTTGCGTTCATCTTGCTCCTCCGTGTGTTCACTTAGTAGGTAGCGTTTCCAGGGTGGCCACAATAAAAAGAGTTCATTTGTCCATCATAACCATCGTCTTCAAAAGCAATTCAGAATAATCTGCAAATAGCGGGGACTCTTGTCGTCACTTACTCAAGTGGACATGCCTGGAATGTGCAATTCGAACGGTTTAGCATGACATGTTTCCCTACTCTCAGGATTCCTTCATTAATCTGTAAATCGGATTATTTCTGGTCGAAATGGCATTTTACTTGTGCCTAAATTAATGAATCAATAACTAAATAAATATTACAATCACCCATTTCACCTTTCTCCAACAATACTGGCTCACGTGATGTTTTTGAGGAAAGGAAAACATCGGCTTACCCCCTTTCTCGTGCCAAACCCGGGCAGTCTAGAATGGAGACTAGCTGAAGCAACATGTCACACAACTTCTACTCAGCACAGATCCATAAAGTTCTGACAAGTACTTTAGTGTGAAGCCTCCATACCCTCTCTATCACGGTGTTTCAGGAACACCTTCAGAGAAGCTATAGGTCCCGCACTTGTTATATCTGTTAAATGTAGCCACGTGGACACTTTACTCTTCACAAGAAGTTTAACGATTACGTTATGTGTTGCAGAGTGGTTACTTGCGTCGCCTATGCTTAATGATGTATTAAGCCTTTCAAGGCGTTCGGCAGAGTAGCAATTTTACTTAAATTAATCTGAATCACCAAGGCAAACTTTCAGCAATTTCAAATGAACGATGGCTCAGCTAAAGCGCCAAATCAACAATGCCACACATCTGCTATTTTGAAAGTTTTGAGTAAAAAACACCAACAAATCACAAAACATCAATGGAAAGCCATCGTTCATGGTTCACCAGGACACAAAGGCTATTTTAGCCTCACCACAATGAAGCACAGGTCAGGTCACACAGGTCAAATTTGTAACTTTCTGTCCTCGTTTTATTTCCTGCAACCCAAAGACCTCTAGCAGGTCAAGCCAAGAAGCTTAAGTTTATGAGGATAGGTCATAGTCAGATATTATGGTCATCAAGCTCCTACTTAAGCCTTTAGTTTTAGAGCTACTTGCTCAGAGAGGGACAACGCAAGATTTTGTACCTGTTGATGTGACTTCTCTCCTTTTGTAGGTTTGCCTTCTTGCCTTTGTATAGGATTTTAACTTCTGAATTTTTCACTTTTTTGGTTCTTGGAAACAAAACAATGGGCAAGGCTTGAAGTTCTAGTTGGACAGGGCTCTGCAAGGCTGGATATTATTGCCATGGGATCGTTGTGACACATTTTATTTCACAAATGCAAAACAACAGATGATGGACGGAATGCAGAGCAAATCAAACATTCACCCCCAGTCACAGATCTGGGTTTAATCCATCACTTGTTTTGCTTGCCATGCCATTCCAGTTTGGACCCAGCCATATGCAAAGCAGTCTTGATCCTGTTCCCCATGGGAACAGTCCAGCCCGAGCTTCCAGGCCAGGCCAGGCCAGGCCAGGCCAGGCTGAGCAAAAAAACAATGGATTAAACCCAGATCTTTGTGACTGGGGATGTATGTTTGCATTGTTCAGCATTCCGCCCATCATCTGTTCTTTTTACATTTTATTTCACAGCAAGATGTTCTAATTAGGATGAACATTGATTTACTGCCCTCAAAGAGTGCACCCAATCAGATGAGGGATACAAGATTATCTTCCTTCTGTGAGGGCTAAAACCATTTTTTCACCCTCCCGCTGGTTGCAGACACATAAAGTCAAGGGTGGGTCTTGGAATCAATGGTTGTAGTTTCTGACAAGTAATTTGGTATTTCCGTTTCAAATGGAAGTACCCTTTGGGTGCTGAACTTCAACCCCTAACCAAAACCCTGGTAAGAAGCCGTTGTTAACACTACTCTTGAATACCTGCTGCTAGAGGCCACACCATTGTGTTCCTGGAGCAGGGTCATTAATAGCCAACCACGATGCTTATACATTTTCTACAGTATGGCTCTAAGGAAATTGAATTTCAAAACTACTTTATTGTCAGGCAGCACAATATCCACTTTTTAAAGTTACTTTCATACTAAAGGTATAACAAATCTACTTTTGACATCAAACTAGATATTTAAAACTAAGCGGAAAATAACTTTTGTTGACCATGCTAGGATTGTCCCATGCTGAAGATAGGACAACGTGATTTCTATTCAAAACCAGACCTTTTCATGGAAAATGTAGCTTTACCTACACATTGACAAACAACCAAAGCACCAGAGCATATTGCTTCATACAACATAGATAGACACAGTTCATGGAAAGAGGATATGGGGAAAAGTTATGTAGATACATTTTAAAGAGGTAAGTTTTTAGGTCCTTTTAAAAGAAGAATGAAAAAAAACGGAATTAGTCTAATATGATCAAGGATAGAATACCACAGCTTGGAAGCATGGAATGAGAAAGACTGTTTCCACGTTCTTGCTCTTTTTAATGCTGAGGTTTCCATGCTTAGTCAGCATCTGTTCCTGGTGTTTCTTTGGTATCTGGTGAGTTGAAGTTTGTCCTTCAGACATGGTGGTTTGCCAATATATAACAATTTATGAGTTAAGCAAGCAATCGTGAAGTAAATTCTCGCTTTAAGGGATAACCAGTGAAGGTGTTTTTGAATGAGAGTGATTTGACCAGATTTTATAGTTCCTGCAATTAGGCAAGCAGCTGCATTTAGTACATTTTTTAGATGTTTCAGTGCCGGTTTAGGAAGGTCTGCCAAGATTGAACATCTTGAGTCAGAACGGATCAGAACTAGGGCTTGAACTGGTGATCTGAAGTCTGAGTGATGAATGTATGTTTTAGTTCCCCAAGTAGGTGGAATTGAAATGAAGGGGGTTGGCATTGTTACCTATTAGGTTGAGATGTTGGTTTCGGAGAAATCCCAGAGCTTTGGGAGAAGGCTGCAGAGCGTGGAACAACCTTACTGCACGTAGACATTCTGACTACTCATATATAGGGATGGAAAGTCTTTGGAGTAGAGGAGAACACATCCACTGTGAGAGCATACGATTCCAAATACCCAACATGCCCCACATTTATAGATTATGCACCCAGCCCTGTGGGTTAGCAAGGCATAATTTAGAGGTACCTTAGCTAATATATAAAAGGAGGTATTTTTACTCAGCAAAGGTCCTTTTTCTTACATTTAAATTCTACAACACTGGTGCTTTGCATGTGCCATCTACCATAGCCTTCCAGGAAAGTTAAATATGCCAATTGAGTGAAGATAACGCATAGCACATTTTTAGTCTCAAAGCTCTGTTTAACATTGCCACAGTGCTCAGAGTCCTAAAGTCAACAACATCAGATAGGAAACAACATGAGAACCACAACTAAAACGATGCCCTTCCTTACAACATTTAAATTAGGTAAGGTAAGAACTCACTTCTCATCACGTCCTTCTCTTTTGCTCCCTACTTCACCTGAGTTTGGCCCTGTGTGCACCTGGTGAGTCACAGATAGTGGGTCATGGAATGAAACAGAATGTCTAAGTTTACTGAGAGAGCTTGTTATGCAACACACAAATGAAAATAGCATGCATTTTAGGTGTGACCTGTAAAATACTAAAACCCTAGGGTGCACAACCACTTACAGAGGAGGAGAATCCAGGTCAACAGAAACATCTGTATCCAAGAGGGCTAGGTTGAGAACACCTGATTGAAACAAATGTCATTTTCAGCTTTTTATAGACATTTTAGTCAAGTTGCAGGCTTTGCTGTACAGTCTTCTAAATGTTCTTGGACTGAAAATATGTAACCTTTTAAGAATTCTAGTCTAAATCCTACTACTATCAGGAGGATAGGGTACAATGCTGGTATTTTCATGTGTTTATGTATTGTCCTATGTAGTGAAACTCCATCCGGACAGGTATCAGAATACCGTGCATCAGGGACGCGATCATGACAGTGCTTAATTTGAGCCAGTGGTTGCATGTGTGGCTCACCAGCACTCTTTTTTGGGACCAGCTTTTATTTTCTTCATGAGGCTTTGACACATAGCAGGAGAGAGGAAAAGACACAAGGGGGGTGAAGAATAAAGAGAAAGGCAGAAAGATTTCGGCAAAGGGAGAAGGCAGGATCATGCAACAGTGAGATACACGGACAGGGAAGTTCTAGTGATGGTTGAAAAAGACTTGAGGTGGTATTGCGAACCCCTGCCATTCTGTACCACTGGCTGCAGGCTCTTAGCAAATCTTTGGGCTCTGGAACATATTACAAATTAAGCACTGGATAATGAGGAAATACATGTTACACCCATGGTATGCAGAGCTAGCCAACTTACATATTAAGGTGTAACAAAAGTAAACAGTGGTCCCAGTGAGTCTCAGCATTAAGTTGTCAGACTGCTGTAGAATGAGAACTAAAATAAAATGCATAGGTGTAAACTTAAGTACTGGCAGCATGAGCATGAAAGCAGTAGTGGCAGCATGAAATCATTGTAGGTTATACAACCGGCAACATGCAAATACAACATTTGTAATAGTGTAGTAGAAAACACAGGTAATGACAGGCCTGCATTATGCAAGACTATAACACTTATACAAAGATAAAGTAAAACAAAAGTGTACAGAGATCCTAATGTTTCTCAATGGTCAGGTGTCAAAATACTAAACAATAAGAATTACATCAAAAGCATAAATATAGATTGCAATGATGTGTATATCTATATGATTTAGAGATTGCAAACCTAACTACAAAGCAGTGGCACACTCTAAAAATTGGGGGAGTGGGTTATAAGAGAGGAGGGGTTAAGGGAAGTCTAGATACTTTGGTAGTACTTAGGCATGGTTGGTGGGGAGATGTTAGCGACAACGAGCTACTGTGAGCAGAGAAGTGTCTTCATTTGCTTTCTGAAGCGGTGAGTTTCCTTTTCTATTCTGGGATCTTGTTTCAGATTTTCAGGTCAAGGGAAGCCTTCTTGTCTTGTTTTCCGAATCTCGCATCTCCTTGTTTCCAGTTTTCACTGTTGGTGCTCCGAAAGTTCCAGGTGGCAATGGAGCTTCTGATCTTGGTGGTCGGGGGTTCTTGATGCCGTAGAAGGGACAAAGATGGTTTTTGAGTGACATTGTTGAGAATACTGTGGGCTAACGATAATAACTTAACTCAGACACTGTCACCTTAGAGCGGGTGAGGAATATGCAAACCTGTGTGTGGTAACAGACATTATTATTATTAATGTTTTCTGAAAACTTTGTAATTGATGTGATCAGGCTTTCCAGGGACATTTACGTAAACAGAGTTATGGAAGCCAATTGGTACTCTTTTGCTCTTTCTGCATTTAATGGCCAATGTGATTCACCCAGGCGTTCTGCAGTTGCAAGCAGTGTGTGAGGTGCAACACCCATTAATCAGGGCACAAGACCTAAAAAAAGAAGTGGAGGACTAACCAAGTTGGGCAGTATGCAAGTGACATCAAGGTGCGTGACATCATACATGGCACCACAGGAAGTGACATCATAAATAATGACTATCCAGGAAGTGATACCACAATAAGTCACATCAGATCTTAAGACCTTACACATATGTTTAGCAGGTCTATCATAAGTACATTTGAGCGCCTTTCAAGTATACATGCAAACACTCTTGATTTAGGCGGAAGACTTACGCTTTTGTAAGCTACACAATGTTACCTTTTGCCATCATAAAGCTTTCTTCATCCAAGGATTAAACAAACTAACTCTGCTGCCAGCCTACTCCACCAGGAATAATATTCCATATGTAGCATATTTACATGTAGATATGATTTCTTTAGCTGCCTGAGATCACCAGAAGTGAGACCGTTCTCCTATGTGAAGTATGCATACTCAGCCTTATCCATCACTTAATGTGTCTATGGTGGGTACCTACACTCATTTTAGGTGATTGGGGCACATTTTCCACCAACAGACCATGATCCAAAGAAAGATAGAAAGTCAGAAAGGGAAGAAAGGAGAAAAAGAGATAGGAAAGAATGACGAAGTCAGAACAGGGGATGAAAAAAGATCCAGCAAGAATAAGAAAGTGTAAGGTACTGACAGAAAAAGCTTATGGCAACCAAGACATTCAGCAATAGGATCTTAAGCAAAAGATTGGGGCTTTGCATTTTTTTTTACAAATTACATGCTGCCCCCAAAAGGTCTCCTCAACATTTAGCAGGAGACACTTCTCATGTTCTTATAGTTGGCATAACTATATCTAAGCCACCCTCACATTCACCAGTTCAACCTGACAGTTCACCATGAAATCAGAACACCCACACAAGGAATGTGCCATAAATTTCAAAGTAAGAGGTAACAGTTTCACATTAAAATAAGTGTAAACCAGCCAGTATCCAAAGATGAGAAGGAAATGGTGACAAAAGTAACTCACAAGAAAAAGGCACATGTAATTCCAGTCCCAACTAGCACTTTCAAGAAAATATTGGCTTTTGGAAGGAAATATTGCTGGTTTGCATAGAAACACTTCCGAAATGGGGAGATGTAGGAAGAGTGAGAGATACTACAAACTATGGCCAGTAATTAGAATCTACACTAGACTACGGTTGTTAATAAGACATTTGCATACCCTAGACATGTTACAGTTGCAAAACCCTGAAATACAGCAGTCTCCCAAGAGCTTAATAACAACAAAGCTACCCTCTGTTATTGTGGTATAATGCAGTACATTGCAAACTTTGAAGCATTGCTGCAGTAGGTAGGTGTGAGAAGGGCAAAAACAAGATCACCTGTACACCAGCAGGCCAACAAATTGGCAAAATCAAGGGAAAATCTAAAAAGCTGAGAACGGTTATGGAATACGTTGCTGCACTCCAAGTTATTTCACTACCTAGGTTAACCGTTAAAAAAAACAAAAATCACAGGAATGATATAGAAACAAATGGTCCAGGCACTCCGTAAACAATAGCATAAATCTCAGATTGTCCAACAGGAGGCTAAATGTTCCATATGTGAAGTCCAAGCCAATTAATCAATACTTCAAACAGATAGGTACTCTTTCGTAGTAACAGTGGTATTCTTTATTTCCTTCTTGTATTATAGATGGCAATGAAAAAGCCACAAAATGAACGACAAACAAAACCCACACATTTCGACTCAAAGACAATGGGGCTTCTTGAGGGCTGATGAAAAACATATAAAACACAATAAACAAAAAATAAAATACTATTCAGTGCAATTGTATAGAAAACATTTAACAGAAACATTTTAAAAAATATGCATTACTGAAAACATCCTATGCAGTACACCAATTCACAAACAAACTATCTAAGGGCACATAACCACACATGGGTTTGGCCCTACTTAGCCTACTTAGAAGCAAGACATGCGCCATATGTACATCTGTAGTAAGTTGATCACCCATTATAAATTTGGCAATTAGTGAACATCGAACCCTTTTCTCCAACATCATAATTGACATGTGACAATTTGTAGTAGGTGATCAGTTCATTACAGATGTGCCTCTCCAACATTTTCAGCAAAATGTAACACAGCCATATTCAGCATTATCGAATGTGCAGAGCTATACAAAAGTAACTTTTATTCCTTTCACGGAAAACACCTCTTACAAATTTAGTGACTGGAACTGGTAAATAAAGCACATAATTTCAAATGTTTGGAAATCAGTTTTTTTAAGGTGTGACAGATTTAGATACTTTTGCACAAAACTGAAATATTTGGGTCATGGAGGAGCAAGTAGGATTATGCAAGGCAAGTGTTATTTAATTTAAGGCCAAAATGTACAGTTGTGCAATGTGTTGGTCACCCACGTTCCAACATCATGTGCCAAGAATTAAAGACAAAGCTTTAAACTATGCTGTAAAACAGACCAAATAGGAGAAGTAAAAAGACCTTCATCTAATGGCTGAAAAAGACAATGTGAAAGCAGAAAACCTGGGATCAATCCTGGCTTCCCAGCTTGATTACATTTTGTGATCTTAAACACATCTTGCTCTTGTTTTTGATTCATTAGGCTGCAATGTTGCACCATGTATAATAAGAATCTAGGCCACATGTAGGATGCACTTGACACTTGGCTTTCATGTGGCTTCTGCCTGTCTTCCTCACTTTACCCTCATGCACCAAGAATCAAAGAAAATCATTAACCTTTCATATGAAAGAGGAGAAATAAGGAGATGTCAATTTAGTGGCTAAATTGCACAAAATGAATGTAGAAAACCTGTGTGCTGCCCATGATCTCTGTATGCCCAGAGGGAACGCGGAGATTTAGGGTTGTCATCATGGTGCATTGCTCTAAAAAGAAGAGGGCCATCGCCCTGTGCTGTGCAGTGACCTGAAGAGGCTGTATCCCTGTGTGCACTATTAACCAATATTCTAGGAGGGGGCAGTGGTGAGGTGAGAAGGTTGTCGCTCTGGAGCAGTATGCAGCTGTGAAGGAGAAGTAAACCAATATCTGCAGAAGAAGCCCAATGGTTCAACTACCCAGGAGGACCCAAGACATGCCACTGGATTCGGGGAGGCTTTTTGTGTAGGTATCGGAGTGCCTCTACTGTAGCATCAAGATTTCTGCTCACCGCCGGGCCGCAGAGGTGTGCCAGGGCATGCTGAACTGCCAGTCCAAAGAGAAGGGTAGGACTGAATACTGGGCTGCCAGACCTGGGGGCAACTTGCTTTGACTGACAAACTATGGTGTGGTGACACTTGGACTTTCCCAAAGCCATGTTGGAACTTCAGAGTCTTGCACTCACTAGCGGGACCTAGCTGGAATGTCGCCTCACATAAATGGAGAATAACCACAATCCTTTGACAGGGAAGTGGGACTGGAGAGCTGACCCAGGAAAGCCAGTGTGCCTGCCTTAGGAAGACTATGGGGCAGAGTTAAGAGCCCCTTGTGCCATATAATGACACATTAGCGTCATTTTTTAAAATGCTAATGTGGCATTAGATGACCAAGAACGACATGCCAGATTTACAAAGTGGCACAATGCATGCATTGCGCCACTTTGTAACCCTTTGCCCTAGATCATTCATGCGCCATGCATAATGTATGCAAGGGGGGCATTCCCCTGTTAGGGGGGCTGAAAAAATGGGCCAAAGAAATTGAGAAGCTTTCTTTGCGTCATTTTTTCAGTACCTTTAATGCCTACTTAGAGCAGGTGTTAAAAGGAGTCACACCATTATACACCATTATTCATAATGGGCCTCAAAAGGCTTTGCAGGATTAGCATAAAAATATTTGACGTTAATCCTGCAAAGCTCCAAACTAGCGTCATGGTGCCCGGTATCTTAGATATGGCGTACACATGGTGGTGTTCGGGGGAAACTAAGGGGCGCAAGAAAATTGGCACTGCACTGGCACCACTTTTCTTAAATCTGTTCCTATGTATATAATTTAAACACAAAATACATGGATGGATGTACGGGTTCGCCCATGGACCGCCCATATGATGCCTACCTGACACACAGTAATGTAAGGCAGCACAATGTGCTGGCTTGAGTTGCAGTTTTTTTTCTAAAGCCATGTACAACTATCCTACAAGCTATTTCCTCCTTGTATGTGTGCTGCGTAATGCAGCATACATGCAAAGAGTAAATAACCAGAAATAAAGACAGTTCTCCTTGCTTACCAGCTTCAGGTAGACTCTCAAGTGTAGTGCAAACCTATGCTTGCAAGCCTTTCCAAATATGGGTTAGCATCAAAATACATGGGTAGATGCATAGGCACCCCCAAGCACTACCCATGTAATGCTTACCTGGTGCAAGTTAATGCAAGGCAGGGCAATATGCTGCCTTTGTTGGTTTTTGTTTCTTTACAAAGCCTCACAAACAGGATTTTGTGTGTGGTAATGTAAATCCCAAAATAGATTTTACGTCAAAGTTGTGCCAGAAAAGTGGTACAACCAAGATGCAAAATTTTTGCCTCACCTTACGTACTTATTTTTTAAAATCTCTGCCACAAAAAATAGGCAACAAGAAGAAACGTGACTGTAAATCTATTTTGCTTCGTTGGTTGCAAAGTCTGAATTTAAAACATCTTATGGGGTTAAGTCACCTGCTGTGGAGATCTTAGTGTACCCAGTAAATCTGAGGAAATAATAATCATAGTAAAATTACTCTAGTGGTTAATGCATTTGTTAGAAATATCTATGTTTTGTCTAGCTCCAGTTTTGATTCAAAGTAGCAGAGAGTTAACGAGCCTCCCGCAAAACACACCATGTAAAATGCAGATGACAGATTTTTATTTTATATAGATAGGTAAGTGGTTACTGCTTTTAACACAGAGATCCTTATGGTAATTGCAGTTGCATTGTAATACTTCTAATATAGCCAGCCAGCTATGAACGGTGATATATGACTCCCACACCTTGTAACCTTCATTGCCTTATGTAACATACCCTCTACATTGGTTTACATATTTGTATGATTTGTTGTCGATGTAATGTGTAAGTGTGATGCTAAGTGGTCTGACACCCTACATTGGGATGACTAGCGCTATAAAAGAAATAAAATATAGTCATATTTAAATTGTTATTCTCCAGTATTGGATCTTTCATAGATTCACATGCTTGAATATTCCCCGTCATCGAAGTGGGAGTCCCACGGTAACCTTATAAAGCAATACATGTTAGTATCATAGGCTATAATGGCAATGTACATTCTGTTTAATAGCCTATCTACTTCCTTTTTAAAAAAAAGGACTAATCTTGTTCTATGACCAATTAGACACCAGCACCCTCTAGAACACTCTCAACAGAGGCTGTTTCCCTCAGATTCTTTACCACACGTCGCATGAAGGTAGTCTCCTTGAGCTCTGATCAACTACCTCTTATTTCCTCACAAGATTATATTTCTTGATGAATTATTACCAAAGACTTGACTGGATATGTCTAATATTTCAAAGAAAAGCCTTTTTAGGCCTTGTCACACCTGTAGAAAGAAACAACTTCACTCTGAGATCCTCACAAAAAATGTATTTATTGTTTGTATCCTGATCACAAGGTAAAAGACTGTAAAATCTACCAGACTTTCTCTCAAAAAACTCTGAAGGACAGAGAAGGAAGACTGTTATTGTGACTTCAGAAACATAAGACCAGGGAGTATCCTTTATCTGAGGATGACAGTGACAATTCCTCTCAGACCACAACTTCAAGTAAGAGGCAGAGGACTGAAGAAAAACATTCTTCAGAGCCAGCAGCTAAGGTCAGTAAAAAATCAAAACTTACTGACACTGGTAAAGAGAGGAGGTACAGAGATCAGCCTTTAACCTCCAAGCAGCTGTTACCTAAATCCCGGCCTACTAGTCCTTCTTTAAAGAAGACTGTACTGAAAGATGCCTCACAATCTGCTCAGTAGATGTTGAAAGTAAGGAAAACTGATTCAGCATCAACGAAAACGGCGACGGCCAGATCACGTCAACGGCATAGTCGACGGTAAAATGACGATGGTAACTCCCACCTTTACCTCACCAAGTTCGCCAATGATTATGTCATTGTCTCCACTATCCTCGAAGATGATAGTAACAGTGAAAGCTATCGAACGCCGCTTGTTGTCAGGACTTTGATGATGACGACAATGGGCAGTACCAAGATTATTACGGCTCAGTTGCCCAGCACAACAAATACAGCAAGAGCATACAGAATTTCCACAAGATCAATCTCTTCCAATGCCAGCATCTCTTATAACAAACCTTCAGGGTATGCTTCAAGACTGTTACCATAGATTCCCATCTTCGCTCACTCAGACACCTATAACACAAGTTCCAACGCTGCCGCAACTTTTTCAAATGACTATTCCATTACCAAGGTCCACTGCATTGGTTTCCACACCAACTACCTCAAAGCAGGATGCTGCTTCTAACTTCACGCAGCCCATAGAGGAAAATTTGCCCTTGTCAGACGATGACACAGAAGACGGCGAAATCAGAGAGAGAGCATCTGATGAGGATTAGTGGGTTTACTACTTGGTTGCTTCTCCCTCTCCACCAAAGGCAACACCAGTGGATTCTCCGCCTGTGGATATTGGGGACTTCCCCAATTTGATGGACTGTGCAGCTAAAAGATTTGAGCTACCACTCTTAACAAATGAAACAGACTGTTTTCTTTATGATTTTAAAGAACAATCAAGGAAGTCTGTAAGGTCCATACCTATAGTTGATTTTATTTGGCAGGAGGGCCTAAAGGCCATTAAGAACCCAGCCACTGCGCTTCTGCTTATTTGACGCCTGGAGAAAAAATACAAGGCCCCAGACAATTCACCATCTTGCCTCATATGTCAGCCAAAACCAGATTCTGTAGTGTCGCAAGCTGCTCACTGAAACTCAAAAAACCCTTCTACGCCAATTACATTGCCTCCGGACAGGGATGGTCGTAGACTGGATAGCATCAGAAAAAGATTTTCCATGATGGCAGCCACTACAGTCAAGGCGGAAAACTCGATGGCCATTCTAGCCCGCTATGATCGCCAAATGTGGTCGGATATAGCACCGTACTTCGACTTGCTACCCAAGGATGCTAAAGCGGAAGCATGTAAGATCTTGCAGGAGGGAGAGCAGGTCTCAGCAACGATGATTGACTGCACCATAGACATCTCCACTACAGGTTTCAGACATTTGGCAGGATCTGCAGTGTTGAGAAGACAGGGATGATTAAAATCCACATACTTTCGCCAGGAGGTCCAGGCAACAATCCTAGATATGCCATTCAATGGGGAGTCTTTGTTTGGTGATGATGCCTTACAGTCAATAAAAGCAGATACTGACACAGCCAGATCCCTAGGTACCATGCAATTCCATAAACAGCCCTTTGGAGAGGTAGAGGAAGCGGAAACTATTCATTTTGAGGTAGCTACCAACAATTCAAGCAGTACCAGTCACTGCAGTACTGCCAACAGTAGCAGCAGTACAGGCAACCTTCAACTGCGGCATACAAACAGCCTCCCAAAGGAAAGTTACCTACAAGGGACAGACACGATAAAAAATTATGACCTCCAATATATGTCAGGGCCCCCCTCCCCCACAGTATCGGATCGGAGGGCCCATAATGCATCATCTCCGACAATGGTCCAGTATAACCTCTGACAGGTGTTTTTTTTTAACGTAATCTTGAGAGAACACTCACTAGAATTTCTTCAGAAACGCCCAAACACCCCACCTTCAGGCCCACCATCACCTCAATTAGAACAACTTTTAAGGGAATTATCCAGCATGATAAAGAAAGGGGTGATAGAGATTGTTCCAAGACATCAGAGAAGGGTATGATTCTATTCACGCTTCTTTCTTGTCAGGAAGCCCTCAGGAGAATAGCTTTCAAAACTCGACCTTTGGAATTTAAAGAGTTTTCTCAAGAAGCAAATGTTTTGTATGGTGAGGCTACAGACCATATTACAACTCCTGACCCACAGAGATTACATGGCCTTATTAGATCTACAGGACACATATTTCCATTTACCAATTTACCCGGCTCATCACAGATTCCTACGTTTTCAAGTAGCAGGAATACACTTTCAGTTCTGAGTATTGCTTTTCGGGCTAAAATCTGTCCCCAGAATTTTCACAAAGATGTTGGCCCCCGGTTGCGTCCCATCTCAGACTACAAGGGATCCAAGTATTCCCGTACTTGGACGACTGGCTGATAAAAGCCCCTACTCTAAAACAGATGGCGGAAGCAACATCTACATGCCTTGCATTACTCAACACACTGGGCCTCACAACAAATTATCAAAAGTCGCAGCTGAAACCAATAATAAGACTGACTTTCTTAGGAGCCATTCTAGACACAGTACAGGACAAAGCCTTTCCCTCCGAAAACAGGCAAACACAAATTCTCCAACTTGCAACCAAAAGAAAGTCAGTTTTTGTCTCAATATTCATGGGAATGATTTCCTCATGCATTCCTTTGGTCCCAAATTGTAGCTTGCGCATGAGGCCCTTCCAACAACAACTCGACGAGCAATGGATCCAAACACAGGGCTCGTTCGATGACACTATTCACATTACCCCAACAATAAAATTGGAGATCTTATGGTGGGCACAACCTCTCAACCTAACGGAGGGTCTTGGTTTTTTACAGACAGTTCCAAATTTCATAATAACAACGGATGTGTCTCTAGAAGGTTGGGGAGCACACCGCCACAATCTCTGGATCAGTGGGAAATGGTTGAAAGAAGAAAAAGAACTCCATATCAACCTACTGTCACTCAGGGGTATTGCCTTAGCTTTGAAAGCCTTTCTTCCATCTGAAGCGTTCCCAGACGCTATTGACTCAAGCTCAAGACATCTGGAACTGAGCGCTTCAACATCGCATATTCTTGAAAGCGGAGCATGTGCCAGGAGTACACAATCTCCTTGCCGATTCATTAAGCAGAATCACCATTCCATACCACAAATAAGAATTATATCAACGCAGCAAAAAAGAAACAGTTCCAACGATGGGGCAAACCGAAGCTCTACCTGCTTGCAATGAAGGAGAACAAGAAATGCCTGTACTTTGCAAGCTGGCATCCCCAGGAGGGATCATGGGGGTATGCATTTTCGATGCAATGGTCAGGAGTATATGCCTTTCCACCGATTCCATTGATCCCAAGGGTGATAAACAAAATGAAAAGAGAACCTTGCAGACTCCTTCTAATAGCTCCGAGGTGGCCCAGGCAGCACTGGTTCAACAAACTCCTTCTCCTCTCAGAGCAACCTCATTGGCAGCTCAGGGTGACAGCGGACCTGTTGACAATGAACAGGGGCCAGACCCAGCATCGCTTCACTTATCAGCCTGGATCCTGAATACAATGAGTTTGCATCGCTAGTCATTCCTCCAGACTTCAGAGAAATACTGGCACAGGCAAGAGCTGAGTCAAGAAAAAAACTTATAAGCTAAAGTGGAAGCGCTTCTGTGTTTGGTGCAAGTCCTCTAAAATCTACCCGCTCAAAGCACCACCAGAACAGATTCTTCCGTACTTACTCCACCTGGCAAGATCTAAACTTTCACATTCTTCCATAAAAGTACACCTGCTGCAATTGCGCGCTTTAGACACACCAATAACGTACCATCTTTGAGCTCTTCTAGAATAATCAAACAGTTCGTCAAGGGTCTCTTCTGGGCCTTTCCACAAGTTAGGAAACCCCTGCCAGTGTGGTATCTGAACGTGGGTCTGGGGCAGCTCATGAAACCACCATTTGAACCGATACACAGATCGGAACTAAAGTATCTTACCTGGAAAACGGCAATGTTTTTGGCTCTCAGTTCTGAGAAGAGGGTGAGAACTATAAGCGTCCTTTCCTGCAGTTCACTGCTGACAGTGTTATCCTCAGGACAAACCCTAAATGTATCCCAAAAGTGCTCTCGGATTTCCATTTGAATGAACCAGTGGTTCTCAGAATGTTTTTTCCTAATCCACAGACACCAGCAGAAAAATCCCTACACTCACTAAATGTAAAAGGTGTCTCAAATTCTATTTACACAGAACTCATCCAATTAGAAGGTCCGACTAGTTGTTCCTGGTGTACGGAGGAATCAGGAAAGGTCTCTCAGTATCTAAGCAGACTATATCAAGATGGATTGCGGCCACTATTAAATACTGCCATGCACAGGCCAGTAGAAAATTACAAGGTTCAGTAACTTCCCATTCGTCAAGAGCAATGGCCACTTCTACAGCCCTCTTTGCTGGAGTTCCAATTCAGCACATCTGCACGGCGGCGACTTGGTCCAGTAGGCACACGTTTACAAGACATTATTGTCTAGATGAGACCCATAAGACGGATACAACTGTGGGACAGGCAGTGCTGTGACACCTCTTTCATTAAGGTTAGCCTATTTTTTTCTTCTCCCACTATCTGCTAATTCTGTATCGAAAATAAATAAATTGTATAATCAAGTTTACTATATTGCTTGCTATTCTGATTCAAGCATGTAAATCTATGAAAGATCCAATACTGGAGAAGAAAATTAGTTACTTACCTGCAACTGTAGTTCTCCAGTATTGGTATCTTTCATAGATTCACATGCGACCCACCCTCCTCCCCTTAGAGGCCCCCCTCATTTATGCCACGGTATTGGGGGCATACTACTCCTCGAACATCTGAGGGAAACAGCCTCTATTGGGAGTGTTCTAGATGGTGCTGGCGTCTGATTGGTCATAGAACAAGTTTAGTCCTTTTTTTAAAAAGGAAGTAGATAGGCTATTAAACAGACGGTGCATTGCCATTATAGCCTATGATTCTAACATGTATTGCTTTATAAGGTTATCGTGGGACTCCCACTTCGACAACGGGGAATATTCAAGCATGTGAATCTATGAAAGATGCCAATACTGGAGAACTGCAGTTACAGGTAAGTGACTAATTTTCTTTTGTGTAAAGACTGGGATTGAGCAACATATCTGTCATTCTTACAGTGCATGCATATCTCTTATATACAGGAACTGAACAAAGTCAGAATAGTACCTCACTTAAGTAAATGTGAAGACATAACAAGCTATGTGTTTATATTTCCATTACACTGCATTTGCATCTAGGTATTAGGCTGCAGCTAACTCCTGGCCACAATGAACAAAAGGAGGTCTGGTAGCCCCTTAAATTCAGCCTTATTATGGGCCCAGCCAGAATTTGGCATCAGGCAGACTCCTCTTTGCCTGCATGTTGTTGCTCAGATTGAAAGCAGACAACGTGCAGCTGCTGCTGAATGTGTCCCTGTGTTTGAAAATTACACTGGGATGAATTCAGCATATTTTAATGAGGACCCAACTTCTTGGCAGGTTGGATGGCGTTCACCCTGTGAAAATAGTGGGTGGATCGCGCCCACCAGCGTGAACCCCCAGCTTGTGGCCTGCCCTTAATGTTTTACCTATGTTATCTTACAATCAGCAGTCTAAACAATGTTTAATTGTTAATCTTTTCTAAGTAGTTAGCAGCTGACACTGCCAAATGCAGAACTGTCAAAAGTCAAGCAGCCCTGTTTTGATTCCACCTCATGCCTCATTTTCCCACCACCCAATATACTCAGTGTTTATTTATCTCACTTTTGCAGGTTCTTATTAATCCCTGCTTTATTCATTTAGGGGGTCATTACAACCCTGGCGGTCGGTGTTAAACCGGTGGTAAGACCGCCAACAGGCTGGCGGTCTTACTTTGTGGAATCATGACCATGGCGGTTACCGCCATGGTCATCCGCCGGTTCTCCGTTCCGCCCGCCAGGGCGGAGACGACCGCTGGACTGGAGACCTGGGTCTCCAGCCCGGCGGCCGTCACAATACCGCCGCCAGTATTTTGACCCGGCTTTCCGCCGTGGATTTCCAGCGGTAGGAACTGCCATGAAATCCATGCGGTAAGCACTATCAGTGCCAGGGAATTCCTTCCCTGGCACTGATAGGGGTCTCCCCCACACCCCACCCCGACTCCCTCCCCTACACCCCCACCACCCCTGCCACCTCCCAAAGGTGGCAGGGCCCCCCTCCCCACCCCGACCCCCGACATTACCTTACACATACACACCCGACACGCACGCAGGCACCACCAACACACATACTCGCGCACACACCGACATACATGCCAACATCCACACACACAGTCAGACACGTACACCCACATTCAAACATACATGCACACATCCATACAGACATACCCACAGACATACACACACTCATTCCCAAAACACGCAACACCCCCGCAAGCATACACGCACTCACACACCCCTTATATACACAGACGCACACCCCCATGCACCCACACAACACCCCCCGACCCCCCTCCCCTAACGGACGATCAACTTACCTGTTGCGCCGATCCGCCGGGAGGGGACGGGAGCCATGGGTGCAGCTCCGCCGACACCACACCGCCAACAGAGCACCGCCGCACAGAATCACAGGACGTGATTAGCTGGGCGGTGTTCTGTTGGCGTGGCGGTGGAGGTGGAGCAACCTCCACTTCCCTGCCACCCGCAAGTATGGCTATTGGCGGCTCTCCGTCGGAAAAACGACGGAGGGCAATCAGCGGTCATAATACGCCGAGCGGCAAACCGCCACTACTGGCGGTCTTCTGCATGGCGGTCCCTCGGCGGTCTTGTTAAAAGACCGCCGAGGTTGTAATGACCCCCATTGTTTTTTCTCTTACTTAGTCACCCTCCCAATCCATATTCTCCCTTTCCACTGCCCCTGAAGTCCCTCTCATGCGTCCTGCTTGTTAATCATGTATTTTAATATTCTTTGCCAGAGTGACTGTTCAGAAATATAAAGCTTACACCCCCGCCCCACAATCTTAGTGACCAAGCCACGCCCCTAATTCCAGGGCATCTAACATAGCCAACATTAACAAAGGTAGCCATTTCTTCACCTCTAGCAACTCCTGTAATTGTTTAAAAGCAGTTTTTTGCACTCTTCTTTTTGTCTAGATTCTCAAAGTACGGCCCTGCGGGCAGAATGCAGCTCCTGGGCTGCTGTGAACCTGACTCAACGCTAGTATTAAGATGCTAAATAAACAGGCAACAGTTTATTTACAGGATAATTGATGTTAAAGATACTGACGTACTTTAGAAAAACCTTTATTTTAAAGACAGTTTGCAAAAAACATGTAAGAATATGATAAAGTCTCTTCACAATTCAAAAAGTGTATTTTATTTGCAGTGATGCTAGACTGCACTGAGTGCGTCAACGCAGGATCTATCTTGATAGATATGGCACATTCCTGCCCTTTTCCTTTTATGCAGTGCAGTGCAGAAAGGTGTCTAGCTGTGTTGCGCTGTGTGATAAACTCACTAATACCGGCCTAAGAATGTAACTACCAATGTGTATGTGTGAGAGAGAGAGAGAGAGAGAGTGTGTGAGAATGTGTGTGTGAATGTGTGTACGCACGTGCCATTGACCTCCAACCAAAGCGCTAATTGGAAGTACCTTGGATCACTGTGTCCAGAGGCATGGAATTCACCAACAAGAGCGCTACATATTCTAGGAGGCGTTGATAACCCTTTTTTTTTTTCAATAAGTGCTAAACTTGAAAACTACCAAATAATTGTTAGAGTAAATAATGGGATCCATTGACTTTCCTAATACTTTCACACTACTGCTCGTAGCAGCCGTTTGCTTCTTGTCTACTGTTTGTCTTGCAATCCTACTTATCTATATCTCAGGTGCAGGTGTGGCCTTTGGCATCAAAGAAAACACCAGTAATTCAATAAATTAGATCTAAGAGCCTGATCTCCACGCGGTTTGATTATGTCAATGGGACTTTCCAAAGCCAAGATGCTTATCAGAGTTACCTGCTGGCTACAAATACCGAGCCAGATGAGCTGGCACAGTGGCCATTTTGTCATTAAGAGCCCTGGAATGTAAAACATAGTTTGTGCTATGCAGATAAATATCAGCTCTGGATGTTGATAATCAAAAAATGAAGCTAGCCAAAAATGAACAAAATTACTTATGTTGGTGCCTTTGTTTGGATTAAAATAGTGAAAATGTGTACAGAATTGTTTGGGACACACTGAATTGTAAGATCCAATGTTCTATGTGTTGAGGTCTTGCGAGACATTGTGTTAGCTTAGTTGTCCCATTGTTTATCATTGGTTGGCCTCATTGTCACTCTAATTTGCTTCCATCTTGTTTCATGGCTTGTGTGGGCTTTAATTGCTTGTTTTGAGTTTGTCTCTTGCCTGCAGTATAGAAACATTCCTGTGTCCTTACACAGCTCGTTTGTTTTGGTGATACTTTATATTTTTTTGGTTAAGCACTCTATAAGCATGCAAGTGTTTTCCAGTTGTCTCCTTTGTGTGCTTCTCTGACCCCCATCTCCATGTTGCTTTGCCTCACTGAGTGATTTTCCATGCCCCCTCTCCATGTTGATATGGATTTCCATGTGCTGCTATGCCTCCCAGTCTCCTTGTTGCTCTGTCTCATGTCTTGCTTTTCTGTTCTCTCTTCCCCAAGATCTCCATGTTACGTTGTATCACCATGTGCTTCTTTGTAAACTTATCCAGCTCCATGTGGCTCTGACTCACTGTGTGGTTCTCTACCCCTCCTGTTTTGCTTCATGGCCCATGTTCCGTCCCTTGCCTCTGTGCTGCTTTATCTTGTTTCTGCACTCCCCCATCTCCATGGTGTTTTTTCTTGACATGTGCTTCTGTGCTCCCCCCATGTTGCTTTGCCTTACTATGTTCTTCTCTTCCCTTTCCTTGTTGTTTCCTTACCCCATGTTGCTTCCCCCAGGCCACATCCCCTGTTATGCTTCCCCACAGAACCAAGTGCCCTTGCCTGGCATTTTGTTCTTTTTACTTACCTATCTGTTTGACTTGTTAGTTTTAGTGATCTTCCGCCAAACCTTTTGCCTACTTACCTCCATTTTCTGTTGAAATTCGTTTCTATTGGCCTTAGAACTCTGTGCACTTTACCACTGCTGACCAGTGCCAAAGTGCTTGTGCTCACTCCTCTAAATATGGTTAAAATGGTTTACACATAATTAGCATATTTAATTTACTGATAAGTTCCTTGTTGAGTGGCATACCATATACACGTGGACTGTAAATTAAATGTTAATAGTGGACCTGCAGCACATTTTGTTCCACCCACTTAAGTAGCCCCTTAAAACTTGACCCTGGTCTGCCACTACAGCCCGAATGCAGTTTTAAACTGTCAATTCTACTTGGGAATATAACCCCCTTGCCAATGTCACCCCTATGGGCTACCTAGGGTATACCATTGGGGTAACATATGCAATAAAAGTGGGGTTTAGGATGCATTGTAACACAAATGTAGGACATGTACGAATAAGTTTTACATGTGCTAGTAGTGAAAAACTCCTAAATTCGTTTTTAACTACTGTAAGGCCTACCTGTCCCGTAGGATAACCTTGGGTTGCTTTATTACATTTTATAAGTGCTAACTTTTGATTCAGACTAGGTAAGCATTTTATGTTTGGAATCTATGAAATTGTAATGAAAGATCCTTTTTAATGGTAAAGTCAGATTTTAAATTACAATTTCGAAAGTGGCACTTTCAGAAAGTTGTTATTTTCCTGCCCTTAGCCATTTGGTGCCTACAGCCTTCCCTGGGTCCCATGAACGGGTGTAACTAACAGTTAGACTTTGTGAATTCCTCCCAGACAGTCACACAATAGAGGGATTAGATTGCCTGGATGGGCCATCTGCTGCACAACCTCAATTGCAACTGAATAGGCTGTGCTCTGCCTTCACACAAAGTGCTTGTCACCATCATATTATCTCTACAGCCAGCTTGGAGCTAGGGCAGGGGAGCCAGGAAATTCCAAGCACTTCAAAGAGAAACGTATAGAAACGTCTCCCAGCTTGAAAAAATAGGGCCCTCAGACCCTCTCTTCAGTTCAGTCTCTGGACCTGTTCAAGGACTCTCAGAAGACTTCCTGGTGCTGTGGCCTGCTGTGCACTCAACGACACTGCTTTGCTGCACTTAGAAGGACTGCTTTGCTGCCTTGAGCCAGCCTTGAACTCTCAGAGGCCAGCCCTGCTGTTTGAGCACTAGTTATGAAGACGGCCAAGGAACTGAGGGGCTTGCTTGCAAACGGCTTGTGCCATGGATGCGTCACTTTTTGTGTGGCATCAGTGGCACAGGCTGCTAATCCATATCTACAGGGCTACGCAAAGCCACTTTGCGTGGCTTTACATGGCCTTGCAGAAATGGAGTAAGGCAATGGAGCGCAAGTCACTGCGTTGCCTTACTTTGCGTCAGGGAGGCATTCCATGGGTGTTGCAGTGGATGTTCCTAGGCAACATTCATGGATTTTGATGCATTCCCGGATTTACAAGGTTTTGTAAACCTGGTAATGGGTCAAAAGCTTATGCCTCCGCAGGGTCGGCGTAAGGGTGGCGCAACAGGGAGAAAATAACATTCTTTTCCCCACTTTTTTCCTCTGTCTATGTGTGCTGCATTCTGAAGCACACATAGAAGGAAGAAAATGCCTCTTGTGTTTTTTTTGTGCAGGAAAGAGTCCCTTCCAGCACAAAAACAATCATCCTGAAACACAGGCATCCTTGCACCATGGTGCAAGGGTGCCTGCGTTGACGCATGGCAGCAATTTCTGCACCTGTGCAGGGGACAAGGACAGGAATGTGCAGTATTGTGTAGATTCAGCACATTCCTGCCCTTTTGTTTTGACACAGCGCAGCACTGCAAGAAGGCTTGCGGCCCTACCCTGCGCCAAAACCTTGTAAATGAGGCCCTGAAATTAGAATCTAAAATCTGTCTAAGGTACCTTAAAAAATCAATTACACCCAACAGTTTTCATCTCTTCTATAAGACTCAATTAGAATGAGATTGTGCTTGGTGTAGGGCAGACTCATCTGTTGACATCTGCTCACCAATGAAACTGGCATGCATCACTTTTAGTCTCTAATGTAATTCAGTCATCACTTAAGCTTTCACAGTCATCTGTCAAATACTCTCATTCAAGGGTTTTGTTAAGCAACAGTAATTGGAAGTCTTGGATTTAGCTCAAGGACACCTAGAAAAATGAATTTAAGACAATGAAACAAATTTGTTTAGAAATGTGCATTAAATTCCTTGTCCCATATTTACCAATATAACTTGCTCATTCACACTTATGTTGCACTGCTGGCCCTTTAAGAATATGTCGGTGGCTGATGCATACTCTAGCTCTTATGATTTCAACTAGTACATAATTTTCACAGCTATGAGCCTGCAGCAGCACCAATATGAGCACCCTCCTTCATACAAGCACAACACCAAAACTTTGCATAATACGCCACACTCCATTCACGCACATTCTCTTCCTCCTTACACTAGCAGCTCTAATCCTAGATGTCCGTTCTCTCACCTCTTTTGCTTCATTATGACAGAAGCACAATCAGAGGACAATTCTTGTCCCCACAGACATTACTGCAACCGCCATAATCCACATGACAGACACCCACTCATGGACGTCATTTAGGAGTCACCCTTGATGGATCCTGGGGCCCTATCTTTTCATCTGATGTTAGATGAATCTTTTTTGTCTGTTCTGAATGGTGAAGAGATAATGTTACCCAATAATTTAAAGCAATGACAGTGCAACTCAATAGACACACATTAAACCTCAGAGTATAATTTAAGTTTCAAAGGGCTTTGTTACAGACTCAAAGCCAAAGTTACATAGGTGAGTCTCAAAACCATGGTATAGAGAGACACATTCACCAATGGAGAGTTAAGGCGTATCACAATATTAAATCGAAGTAACATATAAAAGATCAAGACTTCAATAGTAACAATGCAGAAAATCAGGAAAAGCACTTGATATCTGGATTCTAAAATTAAGTTGTCTTGCCTAATCATTGAATCTAGCTCCTAAACATTTCTAATACTAAGGGAATAGCTGAGGAGGGCTAGCAAACAGAATTTCAGTGGAAGATTCTGTTTTAGAGAGGTGCGGTTGCATAAAGCCACATAGAAAGTATTAGGTCTGTACCTCAAAAAGGTCTGCTCTGAACAAGGGGCAGAGAGAGTTTGGATCCCTTGCCAGCTAAACTACTCTTAAATCTTGGTTTTTCCAGGTGTGATGAGATCATGACCAAACTCTCATTTGAAAAACAAAACTGTAAGGCAGTTATAATTAATTAACAATTCAATCTTTTGAAGCCTTCCACTCCCATCCTTGATACACCCTCGCTTTCAGGAATCTCAAAAGCTATAGCTGACAGTGCCAGGATACTCCTTTTGTCCGACAGCATTCTCTCAGACCCTCTTATCCCTCATGCACAATGAGCCTCTTCAGTGCAGGTAACACAGTAGCAGCCTGTCGTTATGGACATCGGTTGGGGTTCGACTCTCTTTGTTTTCTCTCATTTAAAAAAAAATTAAACTCATAGTGAATATTACTTTATTATTCACTATTAGTGTAATAAAAATGGAAAGTAGTTAGCTGAAATATGACCTTTCCTGATAGCTGAGGTAAGTAAAAAAATGCTTTTAAATGTATGTTGTGCTAGTGAAATTGAAGGTCAAAGGGGGTGTAATGTCACTTCCGCTACATCTGGCATTTTAGTGAATTGACATTCATGCACACACTTGTCCTAACCACTCCCACAGGGTAGCGTAGAACATATCAGATGCATCAAGGCCCCTTGTGTGGGGTATGAAGAGCTATGTAAATGCAACTTCAATACAATACAAATCAGTCCTGAACTGATGACAGTGTACTGCCCGTCAATATTATGATTTTGTGGGTATTATAGTACTGAGGGCCCTAGGCCCTCATGCTACTATAATAATGACACCAACATATAGTTGTGGTTATACGAACTGGCCCAGAGCACATGCGCCCGGCCTCTGATATTGGCAAAGTCACCTGACTGGTGACGCCTGTGATGGATGGGTGTGGGGTGAGTGTGAAAGCCAGCCCTCAGCAAAATGTCTGGTGGAAACACTAGAATGAGTCCAGCCAGACTCTACATCCCTCCCAAACTTTATTTGAAAGAAACCAACAAGTCCAATCTGTGAGAGACAGAAACATAAACACTAGAATAAACATCACAGAGTCTCTTCAGGTGGTCTGCCGGACATGCTGCGTGGACAGGTGCAGCTGGGGCACTTAGCATCACGGCATGCCTACGTAGTTTAACCAGATTACTCTGGGTACGAATGGCAGCCTTGAGGTCCGGGTCCCTCAATCGCCTGTCCATGACATTATAGTTCACTTGAGGACTGTTGGTCCTGTCCTGTCTGGGCTCATGGTGTTGGAGTCTATTTACAGTCCACCGGGATGTCACATCCTGAGCAGTGGTGAAGTCTATGTACAAAGTTCAGTGCGGGTGCATCGGGAGCAGTGGGGAGTCCACTTTGAAGGAATTCAAGTTTAATGGATAGTAAACCTCCAAAGACTGAGGATGACTTGGATGACAAAGGTGTCATCCTTGAAGGTCTTGGTGCATCCTAACGTCCTCTGGTCGAGCAACTTCGGGCTTTCCTCTTGTGCCACAACTCCATCGCACAGGAGTCTCCTTGAGGCCCTTTGCCAGGCTGCCATGGACCCATGTACACTGTGCATGGCATATCACAGTCCAAGCAAAGGCGTTGCTGAGGAATAGCCAATTGGACCACATCCAAGTCACACTTGGAGCTGCAAGGTTTTTTGTCACAGGGTTTGTGTGTTCTGGCCATCAGGATTCAGGTGCATTGGCCTTTGTGCAATAGTCTTTGGGTAACTAGTCTCCGTCTGTGACTACAGTGCTTCCCGGTGTCTGTCATGGAGCTGCCTCTGACACATCTCTCGTCTGGATTCCCTCTCACTGGAATTCCCTTGAGATCCTTGCCCCTGGATTGCCACTGGATACGTGGCTGTGCAAGCCTCTCATAGGCCGCGCCAAGGGGGTCGCTGCGAAATTCCCAACAGGGCCACGTCTAAGCCTTGTGCAACCCCAAGGGTGGATGGTATAATGGTCGAATATGCTCTCTTCGGCAGGTCTCATATTCACGGGGGCTCAAAGCAGGTTTCTGGGTTGTCAGCCTCCCACGGTGCCAGGGATGCCTTGCAACTGTTGGTCTTTCTGCTGACATTGGCTCCACTCTAGAGATGCAGTGATCCTTAGGTGGTTTGGGTTATGCACCTGGTAATGTTGATGATCTTACTATCTATTTATGTAGATCAACAGGTGGTGTGTCTTTCTTGGAGAAGGGATGACTTGAAAGGCTTTCTGGACACGTGTGGTTCTTGCCTGGCATGTGCAATTAGCAACAGGGATGCCATTGATGTCAAACAGCCAGTGACAGGTGGCAGGGCGGTCACACTAAGAAGCGTGGGGCCTGGACGCTGTTCGCATGTGCTGGAGGCTTACAGTAGGCCTACCTGCAGAGCTAGCTCCAGTGACGTCTGTTCACCCCGGTGGCTGGCTTGTGGTGATGAATGCCCTCTCTGGTACTGGTACGAGTCCTCAGTCCTATCGCTCCTCTCCGGTTCTCTTGCACACCTGTGGTGTTCCGGATCTTCTGTGTGACAGGTCTGTCACACCCTTTCTTCTTCGATCCTTCACACTGTGGCATCATGCCATGTTCCTCTCTCCTCTCCGTTTCTCTTCTTGATGTGGCGTTGCACCACTGGTCACATGTTGCTTCACATGGACCTCTCACAGGCCATGTGCTCTCTGACGGTGCATTGTCTTCTGTTGCGGACTCTCACAGGCTTAGTCCTGTCAGTAGAACTTGATTCCTTCTCCTTGCAGACCTCTCGCAGGTTCTGTCCCTTCCTCAGGAATGTTCTTGGTGGTCCGCTTGCTAGCTGGAAGGTCACCACTTCTCTCTTCCAATCTTCGCTCGAGGGTGCAGTGCTTGCGTTTCGAGACTGCACTGTCTCAGCATCTGCTTCTGTCTCCGTCCGGTTTGCTTGGCAGGGTTGATCACTCCTCCTGGCATGTTCACTGATGGGCCAACGGTGGACATCCGGTGCTGGGGTGTGGCCGGTTGGCATAGCCTCTTCCCATTGCCATTGTGTCTTGTCTTGTGGGGTTCTCTCTGTCTCTGGGGCTCCTGCCAGTGCTGTGCAATTGCCAAGTGCAGAGGTCTGCCAACCTCTGTGGCCTCTCTGTCTTTCTCCATGGGCTCTCTTTGTCGGTGCCTTATGTGCTTGCCGTTCCTTCTGCCGGTGGTGGTCGTTCACCACCAGGGGATTTCAGCACCATTTTATTGACTGTGGTTACAGTGGGCAGCCTCTAGTGGGTGTGCAAAGTGCAAAGTGTTCTTCCTAACTTGCTTGTGCTGTCCTTGGCCTCAGGGTATTGGCTTTCGCTGCACGCTTGGCAGCTTTCCTGGGGCTGTTTTGGGCTTCTTGTGGGGCCCCTTGCACAGATATCAATCTATACCCATGGCTGTCAATGTTGGTGGGTTCTGCTACCACTTCAACTATGGGCACAGCAGCCTTCTTAGTGCTGCAGCCCATTTATTTGGCTAGTGCTCAGTTTAGTGCTGGTGCAGTGCAGACTATGACCATGTATGGCAGGGACTGCTCAGGGCAGGTGCAGGCTGCCCTTCTCCCTTGCTAGTGGGCACAAGAAACAAACAGACAGTGTTATCAGGTTGCAAAAGGGAGGTAGATAGTTTCCTTTTGTGCCACAGTGGCAGTAGACGGTCATCAGGGGCGCGCAGCACTCGATGCTCATTGCAACTGCCGGGTAGAATGATGCCTTATTAACTGCATAAATCTTCACTCTAATGTGGCCTCTGAACTTGTGAGTCACTTACTTCGTCTCCCGGGGTGCGGGGTACTCCTGCTAGGTGGCACTGCAGCCACTTGCAGGGTGGGCGCTAGGTTCTTGCTGTCTGTCTCCTCATCTCTTGAGGTGGCGGCTGACGGATTTTAAAAAGGGCTGACTGGTGAAGGTGCATCTGTCCTGTCTGGCTCCCACTTGGCCCGTTGTGGGTGGAATGCAGCTGTAGCCTTCCACATCAGGCCTGGAAGCATGGCCTCTTCGATGCACCCTCGTCCGCATAGCCCCGTGACACATCCTGCCAGTATGTGTCACGGGGCTATGCGGACGAGGGTGAGGGGGGGAAGCACATGGCTCTGATGCACTGCAGGTGGCAAGTACATGCCGTGGGACGTTTCTCGCCCAAGCCCCAGCACTTCTGTGTGCCGCCCCTTAAGTCTTCTCCTCTGGTGGCGGGGTGCTGCACTCGACTATTGGCTGGACCCTGTTTGCCGGAGCATCTCTCACTATACCCCAGATTCTGTGGGGGCTTCGCTGCACTTTCTTGGCAGAGCGCTCCTCTCCTTTCCTCACGGGGACAGCTGGCAGTAGATAGGGCAGCTTATGGGTGATGCGTCACAGCATGTAGGAGCCGCTTCGGATATGGCAGGCAGTCACATTCTCTGTTCCTGCATGGCGTGCCTCAGACATTGAGGGCGACCGCTGTCCACTCCAGCACTCCCTCTCACAGATCACTCTCCTGCCTGGCTTCTCACAGTTCAAACAAAGAGCTCACCTCCTGCCCAGCAGGTGGTTGGACACTGGTCCAAGTGCTAGCAAGTGTGGGAGCACCTTTAACGCAGGCTACACTTACCCCTCGAGGTGAGACTGAGCAGCCACCGCCTCACACTTGTGGCAGACCCACTCATCACCATTGTAGTGTTGTGGTCCCCAGGGTTGTTCTTATATGAACTGGCCCAGGGCACACCGCCTCTTTTATTTTGTCTTGTAATTAGTGATTCTATCACTCTCTCCAAGTCAGATGCTCCGTGAACCCTCCCCCGACCCCACCTCCACTCTACCAGCCAAAGCGAGGATAGGGGTCACTATGGGTCTCTTTTATTAGTTACTTGGAAGACCAACGCTTACAATTACTGCTAACAGGAAAAAAATAAAGATAGGCTAATGGAAAAGGAAAAAGATGGATGAGTGACTGAAAGGATGGGTGGATGAACGGAAAGATGGACGAATGGATGAAAGGATGGGTTGATGAAAGGATAAAAGGAATAGTGGGTTATAGGATCAGTGGATGAAAGCCTGGAATGATGAGTGTGTGGAAGGATGGACTGATGGATGGATGAAAGAAGGATGGATGGGTGGATGGGTGAAAGTGTGAGTGGACAAAAAGGTGGATGGGTAGGTGAAAGGATGGGTGAGTTAGAGGTTGGCTGGAAGAGTGCATGAAAGGATGGATGGGTGAAAGTATGTAAGGGTGAAAGGAAGGGTGGGTGAGATGATGGGTAGATGAAAGGATGGCAGGGTAAATGGAAATCTGACTGAATGCATGGGTGGATGAAAAGATGGCAGAGTAAATAGAAATTCGAGAAGATGGCTGGGTCAATTAAAAGATTGCAGAGTAAATGGATGGATGGATGATGGCAGTGTAAATGGAAATGTGAGAGGATGGATGGATGGGTGGGGGAAAGGATGACAGAAAAAATGAAAATCTGAGAGAATAGATTGATGAAAGGATGGCAGAGTAATTGGTCATTTGAGAGGATGGATGGGTGGCACAGTAAATGGAAATCTGAGAGGCTGGATGGCAAAGTAAATGTAAATTGGCGAGGATAGATAATGTATAGCTAAATGGATAGGCAAAAGAATCAACTGATGTATGAAAAGGTTTTACTGATGGATTGATAAATCAAATGATGAATGCGTAGGTGGGTGGATGTATAGATGGATGCAAGCATAGATGATGGATTTCTGTACAGGCAGATGGATAGAAAAGTGAAAGATTGAGTGATGGATAAAAGAACGTATGGATGAGAAAATGTAAAGGTGAAATGATGATATCAGCGGGTGGATAGAAGGATGAGAGGATGGATAGCTCGATTCCTGGATGGCATGGACATGGGAGCTCGTCTTTGAAGTTTCGGTCTCACTTGCCTTATTTGCTTGGTGCTATCGGAGCTTGTGTTCAACGTAGGAGGTATTTTAATTTTCTGGCTACTCCCCTGCTCCAGGTAACCGCGAATGACCGTATGATGTAGGCTGAGACTGTATGATAATACCGTATATGTTATGTGCCAAGTATTCTCTACCCGAAAATTCAAAAGACTACGTTCTCTCATATCAGAAACATTCTTTTGAAAATGGTTCATTTGAATTATCACAAGCCAGTCAGGTAACAGTATACTTTCACAGATTGTACATACATCAGAAACAAATGAGTAAGAGAACAGCATATTTGTGACACCAACGATTTACGGTGTAACCACTCAGCATCTTGTTTATGTTTCCTAATTGTATACTTTGCTCCTTACTGATTGCTTGGTTATCGCTCTTTCATCTGTTTAAATGGTAATACTGGCTGTAAAAAGGCCGCCACCTATTTTTTTTACAAGTCCCCTTTCACTCATCAATCGGGGCAAACGTGTGTCAAATAATGGTTCACGAACTACTTGTATGTCTTTTCTTCACAGAAAACAGCAAATAACTTCATTTATATATATTTGTTAGAAAATAATGATCCAAACTATATCTCGGCGATGTGCTACGTGTTTTCATGTCTGGAGCCGTGGAGAGCGTGTAATTGATACGGCAGTCACAGCCCTCTCCTGACCCAGCTATTCACAAAGCCATTATCTCCCCTAAGAATACATCAGTACAACAGCACACGAACAGCACATTCCAAACACAAAAAGTGGCACAAGTTTAAGAATTAAAAGTTTATTGTATTGGTGATGGTAAGAGAAAAAGATGTGTGTGAATGTTTTTATTCACTTTTCCAGAATGTGTTCATTTCTATCTCTTATTCTGTGTAGTGCCATAATAAATCATCTGGTTGATGTACCTTTTTAAATGTTAAACTCTATGGTCCCTGGAATAGGTAATTTGGTATAAATGCCTACAGGATAACAAGAAAAAGATTGGCCAACCTGAAACTACAGAGCAGATATTCCACATATGTGCAATAATTTTAGGGAAAACCACAATACATGCGCGTTCAGTTTTAGATTAAGAATATTTATTATGCATAAATACAGGATGAAACCTCCCCGATTCTGAGAAGCTAAGCCGCTAAACAGAGGTTTTTCAATACCCAGGCCATCCAGATAATAAGACATACTTCAAAGTGTCTTGAAGCCCCCATTCTACATAATTTCTGTTCGTCAGTGTCACCAGAGGTGAGGCAGGAGCTAATAAAACCTCATCCCCGGTTTACCACGGTTCAACTACAACACCGGCAAGGAAGACACGCTTCTAGTGGTCACTCTGCTCCCACCAGCAGTTACTGACAATGGCTCCCCCCGCTGTTTTTGAGTTTGGACTGGGCAGGGTGATCAAATCCCACATGGCAATACGCAGTGAATAGGTACCACTGCTGAAAGAGGAAATCTTACTTCATGTTACCCCTGCTTATCCATCTCATATAATCACCAGGAAAGTGGCACATTGTCTTCTTACTTAGCTGCTCAAAATTCACAAGCTACTCAGATGCAGTGACTACAGATAACACATTTGTATACATTTAGGTACGGTCTCAATAAGGTCAAAGGGCCCAAGTTGGAATGCCTCGCCAAGCACTGCCACTCGTAGGAGTATCCATTTATGGCCAGGACAAAGAAGGAGCTAAGACTGTGCCTGTCTCTGGCCTCTCGAAAGATGAAAGAGACCAGGCCATCCCCCTTTCACGAGTGCCTGAAGCGTTCTGGATCATCTGACCTGACTTTTTGACAATGTATTAATGTGTGCAAGTCATGGCATTTGTAATTGCAGATTGATCTGGGAAGCAAGGGGAAAGCCCTAGGATAAGACTCAGGATCGGTTACAGTAGGGGGAGTAAGTGAGTTCCCATTGTGTATTTTAGTAGTGCTCTTTGAAAAGAGAAGTCTTCAAATTCTTTCTAAGTTGTTGGATAGTAGAGCGTTTCTAATGCTGATGGGGTATTGTTCCAAATCCAGGGTAGATAGGAGGAGAAGGCTTGCTAGCATCTCTATTTCTAGTGTGGTGATCTGGCACTTGGTGTTGTGCTGTCTATCTGAGATGGTTAGTTTCTTGGCCAGATATGTAGAGGCGTTGTTAGCTTTAACAGAGATGCAACTGGTTTTGAAGAGGACACTGTCACGGAGTGCAAGACAGTGGAGCTCCTTTAATGTTGCTGTGAACTGAAATTTTTCAAGCCCCCTTATGAGACAAGCTGCAGTGTGTAGAATGCCTACATGTGTGCTTATGGTTTATAAGGAAAATTAGTCAGCAGAGCATTGCCTCTATTGATCAAGGAGGGATAGGACAAAGGCATGCACTGTTCTTCAGAAACTGGTTTCATGTAGGTAGGGTTTTATTTTATTTTAGGAGAGAAAGTAGGAACACATGCAGTCTTGGCTTTCTTGGTGATTGTTAAAAATGGGGTTCCTGGTTGGCTAGAGTAGGTACCTCAGCCAAGCAGGGACCGCCACTCTAGTCAGGGTAAGGGAGCTACACACCCAAGGTAACCCTTGCTCACCCCCTTGGCAGCTTGGCACGAGCATTCAGGCTTATCCCAGAGGCAATATGTAAACACACAACACACATGACACAACAATTACACCACAGAGGAAATGCCACAACAAGTTATATAAACTATTGCATAAAACATCATTAGTCAAAACACAACATTTAGCAGTAATTCCCTGCTACACAAGCTGTTGTCAGAACATCACACAGGTTACCAGTACTCTGCCAAGGCAATCAGTAGTCTGGTAAACATATAGGTTACTAGTAATATCCTGCAACCCAAGCAGTATTCAGGTAAACACATAGTTTACTAGAAATACCCTGCAACACAAGCAGTAGTCAGGTCATCATTATCACCAAAAATGCACGTCATAATAAACATATTGCCCTGAATGCCAAGACATTACCATGAATGCCCATAGACGAGAAACATTTCCAACTGGCATAGGTCACAAATGCTGGGCGTATTAGCACATAGGATTCGTTATTCAGGCAATGTAATGAGTAGGGATTCATCATGGAACCCCCAGATTCTAGGAGCACCCGCGCTCCTATTAGGATCTCTACAGTAATTTGTTAATTACACTGAAGCTGACAGTTGTCAGGCGGAAAAACACGAAAGGTGAAAAAAGAAAAGGTGAAAAAAGGAAAAGCACTGAAAAAACTCGAAAGGTGTAAGAGATGTCCGTGCGTCTCTTGGGATATTTACAGTAATTTTGGAAAGAGTCCTCCAGTGGTGCTTTCCTCCCCCACCTTCCTTTGCCACTGTAGGGATATTATCCCCTGGCAAAAAAATGCCCCAGGGCCCGAACCAAGGCAAGGGGAGCTGGGGTCGGGGCAAGCACGCAGGGGAAACATCGCAGGGAGCTCTACTGGCCCAGCGGAGAGCAGCCAAAGCCGCCTGCCGGGGCAATGCAGTTGGGCTGGAAGTCAGCAAAACATGTGCGGCTTGTGTGCTCTATGGCTCTTGGAGAAATGTGGAAAACCCACCATTGTCCTTCCCCGGTCCCCAAAAGGTCACAGTACCTGGTGGTGGAAACGTGACTAGTAAAGAGGACCTATGTTTCCACATCCTGGTGCGCTACCTTAGGGGTAATACGGTGGGGCACACAGCGTTTCCCAGCTCCGGCCCAGAATGCTGACAAAGATGCTCTTCCCACAGCTCCAGCTGCGTCTTGTAGTGATCTCCCTATGGCGGTGAGGCGCCAGAGTAAAATCCGCTCTCTCACACAGCTTGTGGCTTCTCCCTTGTTGGAGGTGGCTTGCTCAGGGGGATTCCTTCATGTAGCAACGGGGCAGTGTTCCCAAGTTTAAAGGGAGTGTGCCAGCTCTGAAGTTGAACTGTCTACCTTGGCACTTATCCCACGGTGGCTCAATGTGAGGGCCCCACACACGCTGGTCCTGGTCACCTTAGGAGTAACATAAAGCACTCCACAGGTGCAGGGAAGTGGTGAAGCGCTCCCCATATACTGATAGGAAGAGTGATTGCGGGCCGGACTCAGAGTCCCATGGCCAATTCTGGGGCAGTCAGTCCAAAGAGAACACTTGGGGGCACCAAGGCGCAGGAAGGCCAGCACATGAAGGCAACATTAGCGATCCCTCCTGGCAGTACAGAGTCAGGGAACAGGCTGGCAACAGGAAGACACACAGAAAAGCAATCCAGATGAGTCCTTTGGGCCACCCAGTAGACACCAGACAGCAGGGCAACAAAAGAAGAGCAGTCCAGATGGGTCCCTTGTGCTGTCCAGCAGACCCTCTGGCAGGGTCTGGTCCCAGTTACAGATGTGTTCCGAAAAGCAAGGGGCAAGTCCCTTCTACTTATACTCATTTTGCACAGCTTCCACAAAGGAGGGAGAGGGGGTTCCAACCAGCAGTAACTGGTTCCAGGAATGTCCCCTTTCTCAACTAGCAATGGCTCCAGACATCAGTAGGGGGTAAACAAGCCCTTTGTGTGTGGCCAGGGCACTGATTTTACAGATGCAGGTGTGCCCTGCATCTACCTCTCCCAGCCCAGGAAGACCATTCAATATGCAGATGTACTCTAGTACACTTTAACCCTCCCTGATTACTGGCTGTCTGAAAAGTATGCCGAAAGCCCAGCTGTCACTCTGCCCCAGTCATGGATTGGAGTCAAGCTGCGAAACACCAGAGTTATAAGCACAGAGAAATGCCCACTTTCTAAAAGTGGCATTTCTATAATGGCAATAAAACATCCACCTACACCAGTAAGCAGCATCTCTTACTACCATTGCAACCATACCAAACATGCCTACGCCACCCCTCATAGATCAGACAATACCACTTAAACATATGTTATGTTATGTTACTGGACTTATAAAGCGCATGGCTACCTGAAGGCCTCCCAGCGCTAAAGGACAGACCCTTGACTACGAAGGAGAGACAGCCAGTTCTAAAGCAGTCAGGTTTTAAGTGCCTTTCGAAAATTAAATTTGTGACTAGTTAGTCGGAGCCTGAGGGGGAGGGAGTTCCACAGTTTAGCTCCCAGATAGGCCATCGTAGCACCGCCCCATCTGGCTTTTTTAAATCTGGGTAACGTGGCCAATGCTGCAGACGCCGACCTAAGGTCTATGGTAGGCTTATAGAAGGATGCCAGGGTCTTTAACAGAGGAGGGAGGGCCTTTGTTATACAGTGACCTATGAATACAGCATAAAGTCTTGAATTTTATACGCTGTTCCACTGGAAGCCAATGAAGAGATGCAAGGGCTAGTTTTACAGAAATGTGCCTAGGAATTTCTAATAGGAGGCGGGCTGCAGCATTTTGTACCACCTGTGATTTCCTTTTCACATATTTGGGGGAGCCAAGAAACAGTCCATTACCTTAATCAAGTCGAGACAAAATAATCGCCTGAATAATAAGCCTTTTTGCAAGTGATGGGAGTATTGCGAGGACCTTCCTTAAGAGTCTCATTAGTCCAAAGCAAGTGGCTGAGATTTTCTTAGCGTGCTGTTCCAGCGTGAGTAAGGGATCTAACCAAATTCCTAGGCTTTTGATATACTTCTTAGGGGGAGGCAATTCCCCCAAGGAGCTTGGCTTCATAAGATTCTTGCTGGGGCCAGGGTAATGGCCCAAAATCATTATCTCTGTTTGTCACCATTTAGTTGGAGCATACTGTCCATCATCCATCATTTACTGCCTGTAAACAGGAGGACAATGAAAGTCCCTCCGAGGCAGAGTTTGTGGAAAATGAGACCACCAATTGGGTATCATCTGTGAGAGTCCAAAAGATTCCACCAGCTCAGCCAGAGGGGCCATATATATGTTAAATAGCATGGAGCTGAGCAAGGATCCCTGTGGCACACCGGGACTATAGTAGAATCTGTCAGAAAAATAAGATCGGTCAAGGACCTGGAATGATCTTACCTCTAAAAATGAGGTAAGCCAGCTGAGAGCTAGACCCTCAATTCCAATCTCCTTCATCCTTTGACTCAGCACATGATGATCTACTGTGTCAAAAGCAGCACTTAAATCGAGAAGTATAACAGCCGTCATGTGGCCCTGGTCCATGCGCTTTCTAGCATCTTCCATGACGGCTATCAAAGCTGTTTCAGTGCTGTGAAGGAGTCTAAAACCCATCTGAGTAGAGTGAAGTGTGTTGTTCTCCAAAAACATAGACAATTGAGTATTAATGTATTTATCTAATATTTTGGAGAAGATGGGTAATAACGATATGGGTCTATAGTTCTTGAGTACTGAGGCGTCCAAATTGGGTTTCTTTAACAGCGGCTTGCCTATAGAATGTTTCCACTGACGGGTACAGAGCCCCTGGATAGTGACGAGTTCAGTAGTTCAGTCAGAACCGGAATACTAGCAGAAGCCCCCGAGCTAGAGTATAAGGAGGAGCCGGGTCCAGTGGAGATCCTGATTTGAGAGAGGTAAGGCGTGAGCCATCCTGATCCTGTGATAGAGGGGTAAAATGAGGGAGAGTGGCTACACAATTGTCTGAAAGGTTGACCCGACCTTCCGACATAGCCTTACTCTTAAGAAAGTTCGAATAAATATTGATGATTTTTTTTTGAAAGAACAAGGCCAAATTGTTACTGTGCTCTTCCGAAGCTTCAGTTGAGTCCTCATCTAGGGGAGCCTGAAGAATTTCTTTTAGCACCTGAAAGACCTCTTTGGAAGAACCAGAGGCTTCTTCAATTCTGTTAGCATAGTAGATGCTTTGTGGTGATTTTATCTCTGCATGGTAAAATCCAATCGCCTTCCTGTATTCATCCATTGGTACAGGGTCATAAGATTTTCTCCACCTTCTCTCTAAACCTCTACACTTTCTTTTGAGAAGTTGCAGGTGCGGGGTGAACCACTGAGTGCCAACTTTCCGGAGACTCCCGATTTTTATCCCATAGGGAAGTAGGTTGTCTAGACAGTCGCTGATCCAGTCATTGAATGGATCCGCTTTGGTATTATTACTGTTGAAGAAAATAGATTTGCGGCTTTCCAACAAACTAATCCATTCACAGGTACTAAGTTTATACCTACGCCTGCAGGACTGAGCGATTGGCTGCAAGAAACCCCTTGCAGTGGGAATGGCTAGCTCTAATGAAATTAGAAAGTGGTCTGACCAAGCCAATGGAAGAGGGGGCTTAGAAGCTAAGGCTGTTAAGCTACTGAAGACTAGGTCAATGGTGTGTCCCTTATTATGAGTGGGGCCTCTAACCAATTGCCCTCGTCCCAGAGCATCCATGTTGCCCAGGAGACGTCTAACTGCCGAATGGTCTAAATTATCAGCATGGATGTTAAAATCGCCAAGAATAGTACAATTAGGTCTCTTACATATTAATTCAGCAAGTTGATCCGAAAGAGAATCTAAGACATTGTCCGGGGAGCCAGGTGGACGGTAGAGTAGAATTCCTGAAAATGTGAATTGAGGGTTAAGGGACAAAGAGAAAAACATACTTTCCCCTTCTGATAGCTGAAAGAGATGGAATGTAAGCTTAGTAGTTTCTTTATAAATAATAGCAACTCCTCCCCCTCTGGAGGTGGTTCTATCCACCCTTGCTATTAGGTATCCTGGAGGTAATGCCAGATTAATGTCAGGCCCAGGCCCCTTGTGCAGCCATGTTTCCGTGAAGACAACGCCTCGCTTAAAAGAAGATTGATGTCAAGTTTGTGGGCTGGCATCGATCAACAGTTTACCAACAGAAAAGTAGTGTGGCAATTGACCTCAGAGGGTGCACTCACCCCTTTAAGTTGGGGGACGCACTAACAGGTGGGGCATCTCCACGTATTCGTCCTCAAATCTGGACATACCTGACACTCTTCAGCCTAAGTGTCCGAAGGGCTTCAGAGGAATAAGAAAACCCCTTGATTGTGGCCAGGCCAGGGGGGCTGGCTCCTGGGCCTGCCCTGGCGCGGATGGGCTTGCTTTAGGCAGTGTGTGTAACCAACAAACAGGTGAGGGGGGAATGGGAGGCAGACACCAAGGATAATACCTGCACTGCCACAGCTGACTGGCCACTGAACACGGGCCTACATCAGCAGACTAGCACAGTGCAATGTGATAAAAGATTAAAACAGATAAAAGCTCTTTTTAAAACAGCAAAGCATGACAAAGCATAAAAAGTGACAGTCAACTAGCATATATCACCAACCTAATTTCGCAGAAGTCCACTGTGCGACCGCAGCATCGCGCTCTATATAGGGGTTTAAGCTGAAATTTATAACAGCTAGACCTCTAACCTGCAAAAATAGCGGCTGTCAGGTGTGCTGATGGCCCCAGAGAGAAAATGGCAACCGCACCCTGACTGTCAGTTAAGGCAGCGTGTGTAACCCACAAACAGGTGAGGGGGATTGGGAGGCAGACACCAAGGATAATACCTGCACTGCTACAGCTGACTGATTACTGAACACGGACCTACGTCAGCAGACTAGCACAGTGCAATGTGATAAACGATTAAAAGAGATAACAGTTCTTTTAAAACAGCAAAGCGTGACAAAGCATAAAAAGTGACAGTCAACTAGCATATATCACCAACCTAATCTGGCAGAAGTCCGCTGCACGACCGCTGCATTGCGCTATGTTAGGGCATTTCCAATGCAATCCTATGAGAGGAACAGCACTCACAGCAGTGAGAAACTAAATAGGCTGTTTGTCACTACTAGGACACGTACTACATAAAGACTTATGTCCTACCTTTTACATACACTGTACCCTGCCCATGGGGCTAGCTAGGGCCTACCTTAGGGGTGACTTATATGTTGGTAAAAGGGGAGCTCCAGGCCTGGCAAGTAGATTTAGATGCTAGGTCCCTGTGTCAGTAAACTGCACATGCAGGCCCTGCAGTGGCAGACCTGAGTCAGGTTTGAAAGGCTGCCTCTGTGGGCGGTGAAAGCTGCGCTGCAGGCCCACTAGTAGCATTTAATTTAAAGGCCTTGGGTGTAAGGAAAAACCCCTGCACTAAGGACTTTAAGGTAAATTAAATGTGCCAAACAGGTGTAAGCCAATCATGCCAAGTTTGGAAGGGAGAGCACATGCACTTCAGCACTGATCAGCAGTAGTAAAGTGCTCAGACTCCTAAAGCCAACAAAAAGAGGTCAGAGAAATAGGAGGAGGAAGGCAAACCTTTTGGGGATGACCCTGTAAAAAGGTCCAGGTCCAGCAGTGATATATTCTTTGAAGGAGAGGTCTTTGTCAAGTGTAAATCCAAGCAATTTCATGTTGTCAGTTGTTGGTTGTCTGGGGTTCTGTCAGGTAGCCAAGTCTGAATCTGTGGTTGCTTGGTACTTTTAGTCAATAGAAGAATTTCTGCCTTTGTCTGGGTAAGCATTCGCAACTTTGTGATGCCAATTCTGGATTATCCTTAAGCATATTTTGAATTGCTAAATGTCATTGACCAAGGAGATTTTGAGGTAATTATGTCTCATCCATGTATTTCTGGACCATGATATTATTGTCAGTATGTATGTAACCAAACAGTTCCATGTAAGGTGAAGATGAAGACAGGGATGGATCTTTGAGGTAATTCATAGGATGAGAAATTCCGGGATTTTCGAGTTCCCTTCTGGGTGAACTTGTGGTAGTTGGTGATGCAGGATGTGAACCAATTTAGTAAGACATCAGACAAACCCATGCATTTATCCAAGGCATGGATCAAAGCTAGGTGAGCAACAATGTTGAAGGCTGCTGAGAGGTTGAGCAGAACCAGAAGGCAAGGGTCACTGTTGTCAACAAAAAAGAAGGTGTCATTAACTGCTTCAAAGATAGCTGTGTTCGTGCTGCAGTGTGCACTGACATCGGATTGGCACTGCTGCGGAAGGTTATTTTTGTTGGTATGGTGGAGAAAGATTTTTCACTGATTATCCTGATGAACAGTAGGTGGGTACTGTTATGTCAGTTGTCAAGTTCAACTTGGTCCAGGACATGTCTCCTCAACAAGGGATGGATTTGTTGTGTTTTAAATGTTCCTTGGCTGAGGAGTCATTGACAATATTAAGAAGCAGGGTGAGGGTATTAGCATTAAGAGATTCAACTATGACTGATAAAAGTCAGGATGTTCTCCTAGGGGTTACCCTGGAGAGAGTCTGTAGATCAGCCTGTGAGATGATATTAAAGGCTCACTTTTCAGAGTGGTAATATTAGAGGCAGAGTGGTATTCAGTTTTGTGTTGTGAAAGTGAGATTAGATTTTCTTGATCTTGTTGGCGAAGATGCGATTGTTGAATTTGCGCTTTGTTAGAGAACAAGAATGTGGGGTTCCTGGAGATGGCTGATTTAGTGCTTAACAGCCTTTAGGAGCGCTTTGCCTTTATTAGCTGGTTTGGGGTGGTGGTTGTCAGAAAATGGGTTATTCTTGTGGGGGGAGGTGAGCCCATACCAATTCATTAAAACAAACTGAGGGGAACAAATTTCCCAGAAAACTCTTCGCACCCCATCTAGCTATGGTCTAGACAGAAGGCAATCCCCAGTGAAGTGTCTGTTAAGTTCAAGCAGTACTCAAATTAAAAAAACGCACAACTCAATAAAATCCCCAAACCAGTTCAGAAAAATATAAAGAGCAAAAAGACACCAACCAAGATCACAGAATTAAGATATGGAGAGTCAGAGAATATAATTATTACAGTTTTAAGGCAAAAAGTGGCTAGAAAAAGGAAAGCACCATTGAATAAGAACATTTATCAGTTGGCTGGGACCCAGGCACACATTCAGGCCAACTGTGATGGAGTGGAGGTTGGATACACCACATAGGTTATTCTGGTCAAAGTTTTTACCTTATGACTTAGAAGTGGAAATCAAAATCCATCAGTGGGCAAGGCCCACGGCTAACGCTAGCAGAGTCTCTCCAATTCAAATATGTTATTCCTGACCTGTCTCAGAAGTTGTGGTTATGGTGCAAAGAGCTCAGAGCAGGACACAGCTGGATTTTATAGCCATTACTTCTCTCCAAAGGATTCTCCGCCTCACTCTGGTGAAAGGTTTTACATTTAGATTTAGTTACCTTTTGGATCTCAAAATCCTCCAGGAAGGCAAGACTGGAAGCAGTCATTGAACAGGGTTTGACAAGGCCAGATACCTTTACTGTGACATCCCACACAATCCTTTTCAGTTGCAGCTCAGGAAATAGCTCTGAGCAATATGAACTTGGTGTTCTTGTCAGCCTTGGGTGCAACCTTCATGGGAAAGCCTCAGCACCATTTGTTTCTAATCCTCTAAACGTGAAACAGTTAAATCCTACTTTTCTTCAGCTGCTGGGAAAGTTATTTGTGGCAGTCCCTCAGCCCCCCAGTCCATAGGGCAGGCTTCCAGGCACCAGCTGTCTCTCTCCAGCAAGTTTCCTTAACAGTCTTGTCTTCTTTGCTCAGAAGGGTTGTCTTTGAGTCATAAGATCTTCTACTTTTTCTATCCTTGGAACAGCCAATCAGGAGGTCAACCACATGACAATTGGAGAGCCGTTTTAGTCCCTGGGTGCCCGCAGGAAGCTGGAGTCCCTGAGTTCTTTGCTTCTATCACACGTGAGGGGCTGTCTTTCTTCCAGCAAGGCCTTCTTCCTCAGATGTAGCCTTCACAGGTCCAGGAATGCTCTGAGGAGATCGTGCTGAGATGCCAGTCTCATCCTGTGCACGAGTCAACAACTGGAGAATGTTACTTACCCAGTCCTCGTTACTTTTATATCCTGTGCCCACCTTCTTGTATAGCACTTCCTCTTTGTTTTACTGTAAAAATGTCCAGAAGCACTAAATTCAAACTGGATGAGCCCTTCTTTCCCCTGGTGAAGTTTAAAGCAAGCCTCTAGTCCCCCCTCTATTTAGGTGAAGTCTCCTATTCTCTGTCACAGTCAAAACTGGTTCTCCCTCCTGCTAGGATTGAGGCCAAGAGGGTTGAGGAGGGTACTGGGAATAAATGGGAGCAGATCTTCTTGTACCCATTTGGGATCAGTAAGTCAGAAGTAGAAGTGCTGAAGCTGCCTTTGTTCTGCCAACTGTCCCAAATGTTTCCTAAATGGCTAATCCTTAATAAGTGGCCAGTTGTTGACAACACATCAGCCTTCTTGGATCCAAAGTTTGGGTTATTGTTCTTTGGCAGACATGGTCATCAACTGCAGCCAGGAATGTGTATTGTTCTCTGGAGGCGTACTGAGTGGCAGAACTGGTTTTAAGTTGGGGGCAGGCCCAAAATTGATTTTTTTGTGATTGTTGTTGCATTAGAACCAACCAGCTAAAATTAATGGATTGGAATGTGACCCAATTGGATTTGACCCTCTCTGCAGGGTCCCCCCTAAACTTTTTGCTAGTTTTGTTTTTGTGTGTTTTTATTATCTGTAGGACCCTTCATAGTTTAGTACTTCTAACCAGGGCTAAAGAGCTTGTGCTCTCTCCCTTAAACATGAGAAAACTGGCTTACACCTGGCTGATATATTTAATTTACTTATAGGTCCCTTGTAGAGGTGGCATACCACATACCGAGGACCTATTGATTTAATGCTACTAGTGGGCTAGAGCACTTATTGTGCCACCTTAAAACATGTCCCATGACCACCATTGCAACTGGAATTCAGTTTTAAACTACCAATTCGGCTTGGCAATATAATTCCCTAGCCAAGCCTTAAATCCCCTGTTAGAAATTAGGTTTCCAGTAGGCAGTTATGCACCCTGCTCAAGCAGGAACCACAATCCTAGTCAGGGTAAGTAAGACACAGACACACCATTAATGAACCTCTGCTCACCCCCTGGGAGCTTGGCACAGAGCAGCCAGGCTTAACTTAAAAGGCAATGAGTTAAGTATTTGTGAAACAGTAAAATAATGCAAACACAACTCAAAAACATACCACACCTGATTAGAAAAATAAAACATAACTTAATTAATAAAACAAGACCAAAATTACAAAAATCCAATAAGTAGACCTTGAGGTGTGAATTTTTAAAGAATACACTTGGAAATAGTGCTTGGACAGAAGAAGCACCAACTGAGGATATCTAGTCGCTCTGGACCAAGGCAAAGTCAAGAATTCAGGCCCACCGCAATGTAGCGAGGGATGGCTTTAGGGACCCAGTGAGGCCAGCTGAACAAAAGTACCTTAATCCTGGTTGCGTTGGTGTTGAAGATGCCAGGAGCAAGGTTGACGTGATGCCTCAGTCTGATCTCGGCAGTGAAGGCGATGCATTGATCCTTCCCACAGAGTGGTGAAGATGTGTTTATTTTCTTCACGCAGCAGCATGATCCATTGGGTCTGAGAATGCGGTGGTTCCAAAGGCAATGCGCCGAGGTTGATCCATGATGGGGAGGTGATGTGTCGACTGTAATCTGTGCAATGGGCCAATGCACCGGTTCAGATTTACGCAAAAGGGGTGTTGCAACGGTTCTGATCTGTGCAGTGGAGGCGATGCATTGGTTCTAACTGGATCAGTACTTTATAGCGACTTCCAAGGGCCCAGGACTCAACTGGAAAATTTGGCAGGACAAGTCTCACAGTTGGTAGAGTCCAGGTGCTTTAGCAAGTGAGTTGGAATTCTTTTGTGTGCCTGAGACTTCAGGAAGCAAGCCAAAAGCCCTTGGAGTCCCTTTGGTTCTGGGTTGATGCAGGTCCAGTCGATCTCACTACCAGGCAAGGAGGTACGCAGGTCAATACAGCAGAACAGGAGTCCAGCAAAGCAGCAGTCCAGCATAGTGGCAGTCCTTTCAGCACATCAGTCCTACTTCCTGGCAGAGTATCAACAGGTCCAGAAATTACTGAGTTGTGGTGTCTGAGGTCCAGTACTTATACCCAGTTGTGTCTTTGAAGTGGGGGATACTTCAATGAGAGGCCTTTGAAGTGCAAAGAGGCCCTATCCTTCCTGCGCTGGCTTTAGACTCACTACAGGAGAGTATGCAGCCCTTGAGTGAGAACAGGACACAGCACATTCAGGTGTGTCAGCTCCTTTCTCCCGCCCTGCCCTGGGTGGCCCTTGAGGCTGAGGATGGCCCATCAGTCACACCTATGCTCCTTTTATGTGTAGCAAGAGAATGCAGAAACTCAGCTGTCACCGAGCCCAGCCCTGTATTCAGAGACTGGCAGCAGGCACCAAATGGTTAAAATAAGAAAAATGCCAACTTTCTAAAAGTGGCATTCTCAGAATTACAATTTAAAATCCGACTTCACCATAAGTTGCGATTTTAAATTGTGATTCCAGAGACACCAAGCTTGAGGATCCCGACCCTTCTCAATTGGAAATTACACTAATAAAATATAATAAGGTAATCCCAGTGTTGTCCTATGGGAGAGATAAGCCTTGCAGTAGTGATAAATGTATTTAGGAATTTTTACTACTAGTACATGTAAAACTTAAAAGTGCATGTCCTAAATTTTAAACACACTGCACCCTGTCTTTGGGCTGCCCTGAGCTGACCTTATGGTTGACTTATATGTATTAACAAGCATTGACAAAGCCAATAGGTCTCGCCCATACAAGAGCTATTGGCTTTGGCAATGTGTCATTGACATGTTGTGCACCAGTGTCGTGGACTGGATTTGTTGGATTAGAGCGTTGTAGATTGGTGTAGGGCAGTAGAGTAGAGAGGAGTAGAGTTCAGTGGTAGAGAGTAGTGTAGAATGGGGTGAAACAGGGTGAAGTGGATTGAGGTAGTGGGATGGATTGTTTTGGAGAATATTGGGGTGGATCGCATTGGGGTAGAGTGGGTTGGATTGAGTGGGGTGAGGTGGACTGGAGTGGGTGGACTGGATGGGTTGTATTGAACTGGAGTGTGGTTGACTGGATTGGAGTGGAGTAGACTGGATTGGGGCGGATTAGATTGGCTTGGGGTTGGTGGATTGGACAAGAGTGATAGGACTGGGGTGGGGTGGATTGGACTGGGGTGGATTGGATTAGAGTAGGGTAGTTTTGAGTGGAGTGAATTCGAGTGGAGAGGGGCGGATTACACTGGATAGCAGGGGGTGGATTGTACTGGAATGGAAAAGGGTGGATTGAATTAGAGTGGGGTGGATTGGATGGCGTGGGGTGGACTGGAGTGGATTGGACTGCAGTGGGGTAGACTGGACTGGAGTGGGGTAGACTGGAGTGGGGTGGATTGGGTGGGGTGAGGTGAATTGAATTGAGGTGGGGTGAATATGATTGGGGTGGGATGGGTGCATTGGGGTGGGTTGCATCGAGGTGGGTGGATTGGAGTGGGATGAAATGGATTTAGTGGGGTGGATTGGACTGGAGTGGTTGGAATGGGGTAATGGTGAAATGAAGTGGGGTTGAATTGGAGTGGTTTGGATTGGGTTGGCATGGGCTGAGGTGGATTGGAGTGGAGTAGATTGGATTGCAGTGAGTGGATTGGACTGGACTAAGGTGGACTGGTCCGGATTTAGGTGGATTGGATTGAGTGGGTGGATTGGATTGAGGTGGACTGAAGTGGGGTGGACTGGACTGGATAGGGGAGAATGGTTTGGGGTGTGGTAGATTGGAGTGGGGTGAACTGGACTGTGATGAGGTAGATTCGACTGAGGTAACAGGATTGGGGTGCGGTGGACTGGAGAGGGGTAGGTTGGAATTGGCTGGAGTGGGGTAGATTTAATTTGGCTGTATTCGGGTGGATTGGATTGGTGTGGGGTGGGTTGAAGTTGATTGGAGTGGGGTGGTTTGGGTTGTTTTTGATTGGAGTATAGTGGATTGTTTTGGATTGGAGTGGGGCAGGTTGGAGAGAGGATGATTGTTTTAGATTGGAGAGGGGTGGACTGAAGTGGGGCAGATTGTTTTGGATTGGAGTGAGGAAGATTGGAATGGGGAAGATTGGAGTGGGGCAGATTGGTTTTGGATTGGAGTGGGGTAGATTGTCTTGGATTAGAGTGTGACAGATTGTTTTAGATTGGAGTGGGTCAGATTTGAGTGGGGTGGGTTGGAAGGATTGGAGTGTGGTGGTTTGGGGTGGATTGGATTGGATTGGCGTGAGTGGTTTGGATTTGATTGGATTTGGTGGACTGGATTGGTCTGTGGTGGATTGGTGTGGGGTGAGGTGAGGTGGATTGGTGTGGATTGGAGTGGGGGGATTGGAATGGGGTGGATTGGGGTGTACTGCACAATTATGTGTTAAAGCCTAACTTTAGAAATGACACATAAAAAAGAAACAATGTTGCTTTGCAATATTTAGAACAAGAAATTTTTCATCTTTTGAAAACAGCGCCAACCAGCAAAAGTAAAGGAAAACATGAATACAAAGTGAGAAATGAAGACTTGACAAATTAAAAGAAATGTAATTTTGTTTGTCCTGCTGGGCATTTTTTTGCCAGTCACACTCCTTTTGTTTGCATGGAGCTAAACGTTAAAAAGAACAAAATAGTACCCCAATCATGTAGGGAGCAGCGGACGGGCACTGATTAATTTGAATCAATCAGTGCTTTGTCCTTGCTCCACAGATGGGAACGGAAATGATGCTAAGCCTGCAGTGACAAAGTATGAGTCTGTAAAGAAGAGTGCCAGGCAAGCCAACAAATGGCATGCAACGTGCAGGTTCCAAGCCCTTATTGTTAACAACAGTGGTGTCTCACAAGCGAGATGCATGCCCAAGCGCATGCTCTCGCAGGCTCAGCCCTAAAAAGGCACAAGGCAAGATGTACACATTTCATGGAAGTACATCCACGGACAGTTAAGACAATTTAGCTTCATGGTCACTACTAGTTTGGAACAATCTGCCAGAAATAAGCCCCACTAATTGCGCATTCCTTGCTGAAAACGGCATAGGCTCTCTTCTCTAACGAAAGGCCCGGGTTAAATTGCATTTTTTTTTCTTTTACTATGGATGTCTTGAATGCTTGAGGAGGAGGCTGGTTACCTTTTCTGTTATTTAGTTCCCCCTGAATGGAGGTTATTGAAACAAGTGATGTGTTGGCACACTTGTTCCTCCACTTGAACAGCCTTTGGAGGACCTTATCAGGACAGTGGAAGTATGAGACTGGACTGCCACTGCTGATCTGGCGCTGCAGCAGATGCGATATGTAGTAGAGTTCATGGTTCTAACAAATTAGACCATACCAGAAGATACAGGCCAAGAAACTGGACTTCTGATTAGTTTACGTGGCCGGCAGCGCTGTCAAACTCAAGTTTTGTTCTAGATAAACAACAGGGATTCAAAAATTCAAAAAGATGTATCAATTGCAAACGTTGATGCCCTGAAAGTGTTAAAATCCAACTTAACTGAACTAAAATGCCTGCTAAAAAGAGCTGTCTGGTCAGATGTCGCTCTGCCATGCCAATAGCACTGCTGATAATGGCATTCCCAAACTAGGGCAGATTCACAAGAATATTGTGTAAAGTCAAGTTCCCTCTTCTCTTTTGACATTAAACATTACAATGGTGTTACATGTCGCTTAGCGCATGATATGGAAGAGATGTATGCTGGGTAAAGCACACTCCGGCAGTCTATTAAGCATTGTCAAAGTTAATTAGTCTTGCTATGTCAATATTTGCTTCCTTTGTAGGTTTTGCCAAAACTTGCAAGAACTGGACAGCAGACACTGGCAAAGCCAATAACAGTGGACAACCACCTTCAAATGCTATTTTTCATACTGCCAAACAGCCTCAAGTTTTCTAGAGGTTAACTGGCCTTTTGCGCACATAAGTCATATTTAGAAATCAAAAACTCTTCTGTACGCTCTCATCTAAAAGAGGGAAAGTAAAATATGTTTAGCTACCGGAAAATCACGTGGAAGATGACAGTACATAACAAATCAAACCGAACTTTAAAGGAATTGCATTGCATTGCTTTGGCATGATATTCATCAGTCATTAATGACTACTTCCAAAGAAAGGCCATGTGCATCGGGCCGCATTCTGGTGACAGACAGCCATGCTCTTATTTATTACTCCCTAAAGTGCGACATACTTTATGAAAATTAGGAGGCAGTCAAAAAATGTCAAACGCGCAACTCCGCCCAAGTATTTTTGACAGATACTTTTCATTTTGACAGTGTCTAGAATTTGGTAAAAAAAACTACGTGGACTGGTCCGTGCACCTAGCGGTTTGTTTGACTAGGGCAGAGCTGGCAACTCGGTGAAATCATGCACCCTTTGCTTGTGGCAGAAAACAGAAGTACATTTCCATGACAGTTTAAAAAGGGCCAGTGTTCTATGGCATCAGTAAACCCTTAAAGACCAACTGCTCTTCTGATCACTGTGATCTACCCGCCAGAAACATTTAGCTTGGCGATTAGACGTTTCTTAAGGAAGCAGTAGACAAGGGAGCAGGAGGAGAACAGCAATGAGGGAGGAGGTCAGAGGACAGACAATGGGAAATAAAAATAGTACCTCAACGGCAGTGCGAGCAGCGGGCGGAGATTAAGCAAAAGGAATGATCTGTACTTCGTCCTTGCATCAGATTGTAAGCAGGAAGTGACGCATGGCGTGTGCTAGAACAAAGACAAAGAACAGCAACAATGGAGTCAACGAATGGGAAGCAAAGTTGGGCTTCAAGCCTGATGACGCAGAAACGAAGGTTTTACATTTATTAGCGCATAAACGTAGTGCCGCAATAATCAAGTGTGACTTTAACCGAACTAATAAAGATTGTACGGGGACAAATGTGCCCTCAGAGTAGTTCGCCAACATTTATAAGCGTGCTTTATATAACGTGATGTATTAGAATTGTACTAATCTGACATAACCGTAAACGTGTGCCATGATTTGCTTGTTTGAAATGTTTTAACTTAGCATAACTTTAGTGGAGGCTTCGGCCTAGTTGCCTTGTCTCACGGTTTAGATGCTCGTGTTTTTCTAATGTGCTAATAAAACGTGTATTCTTGCTTGAAGCTGTACTTTTCCAGTGAGATCGGTTCACTTGCTTATCTTTAAGGTTTCGTGCCAGCATGGCATCTTCTTCTTTGCTCCAAGGTCAATCTGCAGGTGTAGACAATGGAAGCTCTGAAAGTGAGTTAATTGGTAAAATATGTTGCAACTTACGTTCCCGACTCCAAGGATAATGTATGCCTAGGTAGAAGCTTGTGAATTGTTGTTTTTGATTGGACAATTTGAAGCCAACCTATGAACCCTCCAATGGAAGACCCTACTGGATTTGAACTGTTGATTATTTAAACCTGGTGCACAAGAAGAAAGCAGCCATTAGACATTTCCCATTAGCCATTACCAGCCATTACCCGCCATTTGCAGGACATTGCAGCCATTATGGCCCATCTTGCCGACCTCGTCATTTTGCCATCTTCTACGATGCCAATTGATGTTCGACGCCATTTTGAATGAGACTTTGATACTTTCTCTAATCGAGAGAAAGAGACTTTAAGTAATTCTCGCCCTAGAGACTTTAACTTCGATTTGCCCCTTTGCATGAAGTAGTAGTTTTGTCCTTTTATCTTGCCGCTGTGAGGCAATTGCCCCGTCCACCCTGCCCCCTTTGCCCCGTCCCATGCTGATCGAAACCGGTACCTGTGAGACGAAGACTTCCTTGAATGCTGATTGAATTTGGTAAATATGAAAGGAAAATGTACAATTGCATTGTGTTTCTTTTTAGGTAACCAACTGCTGATTTTTGATAAGAGCCCTAGTTAGGAGTTTTCCAAATCAATGTTGCTAAATTGTTTTTGCATGAAATCCCACATGCAGATGCTAATTTGAGGTTAGATGAGGATTCATTTGTCGCACGATGCAATTTGAGACCTTGTTATGCTGACTAATGTATGCAATTAGCCCATTACAGATTATAGTTTTAGTGGTTTGCGTTGCTATCATCGAATGCATTGTTATTCAAATGCTGCATAGATTGCATCTTTTTCGCCGTTATGGACAGCTATTAATGTTCATTTACATATACCATTTGGTGTTGAGACACATTTATATCGTGCTAGCTTTGTTAATATAGGGAAATAAATTCATTAACTTTGAATAAACTGGTGTGGTTATTCATGGCCGGAAGGTCATGGTTCGCCGAAATGTTTTCTGGATTAATTGTGAAGTGTTATGTTGATCAGGGCATTGCTTATGTTCGTTATTGATTATTGATTTGATTAAATTGATTACTCTCGGGTGAAGAGAGCCCCACTTGGTCAAAAGATTCATCGACCCAAGAGCGTCCAGATACAGGTAATTTATTAGTCCGGAACGCTCTATCAGTAGATGGTAGCAGAGGACGGTTTCGCCCTTTGGGACCCCACTCGAGAGGTAATGGTTTCGCCCTTTGGGACCCCACTCGAGAGGTAACGGTTTCGCCCTGTGGGACCCCGCTCGAGAGGTAACGGTTGCGCTCTTTGAGACCCCACTCGAGAGGTATATGGTGTTGAATTAGATTTTTCTTGAGTAAAACAGATTGAGAGAATGATGATGCCCTAAGTCCCCCGCGACTTTCCCGGGATCTCGGAGCTTGCGAATGGAGAGAATGGAGGTGTGAAATCGGCGTTGGCGGTACTAGTGACGGTATGAGTGAAGTCAGGGTTTTGCGCTTACACAGCTTATTGCCGCAGATTGTTTGAAAAGGTTGCGAGGATTTTAGAGAATAGCGGAGGTGCGACTCCGAGTGTGAGAGTAGGGAAGTCGTCGAACTTCATGTGCATGTGGCGCTTTGTGCAGAAAAAGGTCCACGTGGTTGTTGTTGTTGAGACGGGCCCTGCGAGGTCAAGAGACTCCGGAGTATGTTGAAAAGTGTATGAGACACTTGTTTTATGTTGTGGTCTGGTCGGTTTAATAGGTTGACCGGGCGTGGTCAACGAGTCGGTACGTGTGTTAAGGGAGTGAAAGAAAACTTCGACTTCGGGCTTTGACAAATTCTAAGTGCACTAGAATAGATCACTGACAAGTTGAGAGCAGAGTCTGCGGGTCAGATTTTGCTTGCGAAAGTGGGGACCGAGAAAGATGGAATAACTGCCGAGGCTAGTGAAAAATCCCTAAGGTCCTGAAGCGATTGTGTTACCCTTCCTGTAGTAAACCGACAGATCTGTTTTATTATTATTTGGTTGCTCGCGATACATGCCAGAAGTTGTTACGAGAGGAGCTGAGTGAAGGAGGACTAGCCGCGAGGCTTTGTCAGCCGCAGTGTGTGTGAGTGTGACGTCACTAGGAGCCGCGCTGGGATAGGTTGGTTGCAGAGAAGGGTCGCGCACGGATTGGACGCAGTCCGTGGGGCTCGATTGGAAGGGGAAAGGCAAGCGAAGAGTATTCCGGGAATTAAAGTCACTTATTGATTACAAATTTTGTGAAATAAAAGACGAGAAAATGAAATTTTTGAAAGCATTAAAGAGTGCGATGAAGGGGGAGTCTTACATTAAAGCGAGCGTAGGAGAGGAGACGCCACCCGAAGGTACACCAGCTTACATTGTAATGGAGGAAAGGGGGGTAGCTCCGTGCCTTTGGCTAAAGCAATGGCACAAGCTGACAGAGAGACATGGGAGCGTAGCGTTCCCGATCCATGGGACATTCAATATAAGGATCCTAGAGAATTTGAGATTCGCGATGTACGACATGAAGGTACCTCCAAGGCCAGCACAGTTTGAGGCTCTAGCGATTTGGGAACTAATGGCTAGACAGCAACAGCAAAAGAAGTTCGAGGCCAGGATAAGAAAGGCAGAAAAGACACTAGCGGACGCTAGGTGGGATAATGCACAGAAGGTGTGGAGGTCAGATATATTGCAGGGGATAAAATTGTTTCCCGCAATTGCTAAGGAAGAAGAGGCGACAGGCAAGAAAGCTACCTGTAAGACAAACAGGAGGTGTTCCAAAGATAGAGAAGACGAGTCAGAGGATGAGGAGTTCATCATGCAATTGCTGAACGACCGTCCACCACCTTATGTAGAGAGTGAACAAGGTCCAAGTACCAGTTCTGCCCCTCCGGCACCGGTACAGAATAATGAAACTCCGAATTCAGAAACGCCATCGGGATCTAAGGACCCGAGTTTACTGTTTACCCCGCAGATACCGCAGGTTAGGAGAATATATCCAGATGTGCCTATGTTGAAAACAGCAGAAAATTATCAGCCGCAGGTCCCAAGGTACTACAGCAGTGACAACAGTACGGGAATGATTCTAGATCCAACCGTAATGGGAGTACAGAATGGTCGCAACCCAACATTGGCACAAGCTGAATCAACCCAGTTTTTGATGCCTCAAAAGCAGATGCAGGGGGGAACCGCACATGCTCAGATGACGGGGAGTCAGACGGGCATGCCGGCAATGATGACCCATAGTGTGGGAATGAACATGCCTCAGAACCTGGGGAATGGACAGAACCCAGATGCGATATCCCTACCCATTACTGTAGGTCCACCGGTACCTTTGTACATTCAGCCTAACTCAGGTATGAGCGGTCAAGGATCAGTGGTGCAGAATGGGACGGAAAGGAGGTGCATAGAAAACACTCCAGAGACAACTCCGATAGCGGCTCAGCCAACTGGATCTGGGTCCTTGATGGAGTTTAGTCCCATATGTGCTCAGTCAACAGTGGTGAGGTCGAGTCCCCCACTGATGATACCGCTATCATCGAACACTGAAAAGTTGCCGCAACCATCAATGGCAGTCGATGTGAATGCTACACTGATGGGGTTGAATGCGCAACAGCTAACACAGTGGTTCAACAGTCTGAATTCCACACAAAGCTCAGCCAGTGGGAAGGGAGAAGACTATCTGAATAGGGTAAGGTTGAACATGGAAGCAGAAGAATTGGTGGAAGGGACTATGGGTTTGAATAGGTTAGAGTCCTACTCGGAAGAAGAGCTGAGGTATCTATGTCCCAGGATTACGAGAGAAGTGAACAAGGTACATAGAAGGTTGCAAGAAATAGCTGACAAAAACGGGGTTGAGATAGACAAGACAAAACACTTGAGCAGGAGCTATAGATTGGATTTCGGGACCACAGACTTTGAACACATGAGGTCAGCAGGCATGAAAACGCACCTTAGAGAATTGCTGCAGATTGCACAAGTGTGGAGGTGCTTAGACAAATGGGAAAGCAGATGGGCAAAGAAAAAGGAAAAGAGGAAAGACAGTGTCCCAGAGCACAAGGAGAAAAGACCACAGAGTAGTGATGCAATAACCATGTTACCAATGAGGGAGACAGCAGGGGGAAAATTAATACATGTACCGTGGCACAGAAGCGACATTCAGTCTTTTACGGATGATTTTCCCAAACTGAGAGAGAAACTGATTGAATGGTATCAACAGACTGATAGGTTTGTGAAGCTTGCAAAATGTCTTTGGGAAGACCTGGACACCCTCTTTGAGATTGTGGTTCCGGCAGATTTGTGGGAAGACTGCAAAAGGGCTGTAGGTTGGCCGACAAGTGAACCAGAGAGAGACAGGGATACGGGTGCACCATCACCTATGGTAATGAGCTTGTACTATAAGGTGATTGAGCACTTGAAGACGAAGGTTCCCGCGAAAAATGTGGATTGGCAGAAGATTGATCGAACTGCCCAAGAGGCTAAAGAGTCGATTCATTGTTACTATGAGAGGTTGTTGAAGGCGTTCAAGAACTACAGTGGCACGGAAACAATAGAGGCGAAGGACATGCTTCATTTTGTGTTTAGATTTGTGGAAGGGCTGAGACCAGAGATAAGTCAGATGATAAAGACGCATTTGATTTGTTGGCAGTCGAAACCTATTGATGAGGTGTTGAATTATGCGAAATACTGTAGCGACGAAATTGAAGTGAAACAGAAAAGGTTGAAAGAGAAAGTGATGGTGATGCAACTTAAAGCAGCTCAGACAGGTTTGCAAGGGTTGCAAGGGTTCCAACAGCAGATGCCGCAGCCGCAGCTGCAGGGAAACATGGTGTTTCAGCCACAGGCGAGAGGCAGAGGCAGAGGAGGCTTTGGGAGTAATGGTCCGGATTTGAACACTGTTGCGATTCCGAATGGTGTGCAGGCAATGAAAAGGGTGATGCCGTGTCACGTGTGCGGAATCGTCGGACATTGGAAACGCGAGTGCCCGATGGTGGTGCAGGAAGGTGCAGGTGTTGGTCAGCAAAACAATGATGTCAATGCATTCCAGACAATGAGGGGACCGAAAATGAGAGGTCCAAACCCAAATTTTCAGACCATAAATCAGCTGCAGGGATTACAGCCCATGCAGCCGCAGCAGATGCAGATGCCCCGTATGCAGATGACGCAAATGCAGCCAATGCAACAGCAGTTACCCATGGTACCTAATCAGCAAATGCAAATACCTTTGGCACCAGTGAGTCAGCAGCAAGTGATGGTTCCTCCACAGGTCTCGGGTCAGGTGATGAGTACAAATGGCACAGTACAACAGTTCCCACTACACAGTGAGAATGGAATAAACAATGTATGGGAGAGTGAAAGTTCAGATGAGGAGGGAAATTGTGTGCTTGCAGCATCCTTGGAAGTTGATCAAAAGGGTCCATATGTGGAGGGAAGAGTTATGGGTCATCGTGTTTCATTCTTGGTTGACACAGGAGCCACACGCTCAACTGTTAGGAGCATTGAAGTACCAAATTTGCCACTCTCAGGGAGAACAGTTCAAGTAGTGGGAGTAGCAAACAGGCACCTGACGAACCCAATCACAGATCCAGTACAAGTCAGAATTGGTAACTATCAAGGGTTACATAGTTTTGTGGTATGTGACTCAAGCCCGATAGCACTGTTAGGGAGAGACCTATTGTGCAAATTGGGATGTTCGATTATGTGTTCGAACGATGGAATTAGGATTCAGACGAGCAGTGATGGGGAAGAAGAGGACAGTGTAGAAGGGGATGAGATGGAAACTGTCGATGAAGAATATCCTCTGATTAACCTTTTTCCGATGATAACTGAAGCAGATATACCAGCTGAATTACGGGAAACAGTCGGAAAGGAAGTGTGGGATATGACAGGAAAAGAGGTGGGATTGGTGAAAGGAGTGGAACCAGTGAAAGTGACCGTAAAACCCAATGTAACCTTTCCCCAGACCCCACAATACCACATGGCACAAGACACCCTCATGAAAGTCGCCCAACTCATTGACGAGTTTGTAAAACAGGGAGTACTGAAAGAAGTGTTAAGCAGTCCATGTAATTCACCAATCATGGGACTAATAAAGCCGAGTGGAAAGGTCCAAATAGTGCAGGACTTGAGGAAAATAAATGACATCATAATTAAATGCTGCCCTGTAGTACCGAATCCAGCTGTGATAATGTTTCAAGTCCCTTGCGATGCCGAGTGGTTCTCAGTCATCGACTTGTCACAAGCATTCTTTTCGGTGCCTCTTCATGAGGACAGCCAATTTCTCTTTTGTTTCAAATTCTTAGACAGAGTTTACAGTTGGTGTCGAATTCCTCAAGGGTTTTTGAGTCACCGTCAATTTTCAATCAGATTCTAAAGAAAGACTTGGAAGCGTTAGAATTGCCATTCGAGTCAACCCTAGTACAGTACATTGACGACTTACTGATTGCATCTAAGACAGAAAGTGGCTGCACAGCCGACACCATTGCTCTACTGAACCATTTGGGAAGGAATGGACACAAGGTGTCTCCTTCAAAGTTGCAGTTCTGTCAGAAGAAAGTGAAATACTTGGGTCATCAAATAGAGAAAGGGTCACGGAGAATAATGAAGGAAAGAATAACAAGTGTACTTCAAATGAGTCCACCAAAGACGAGGAGGGAGGTGAGGAAGTTTTTGGGGATGGTGAGCTACTGTCGCCAGTGGATTCCCAACTTCTCAACTCTAGCAAAGCCTTTACTGAAACTGACCCAGAAGGATGCCTTGGATGAAATTGAGCTGAAAGGAGATGAGATGGATGCTTTTATTGAATTGAAAGAATGCATGTGTAGGGCCCCAGCTTTAGGTATGCCTGATTACACAAAGCCTTTCACATTGTTTTGTCATGAACGTGATGCATGTTCTTTGTCTGTCTTGACCCAAGCCCATGGTGGCATAAACAGACCAGTAGCGTATTTTTCAGCTACTTTGGATCCGGTCGCAGCAGCACTGCCAGGGTGTTTGCGCGCCGTAGCAGCAGTTGGTATCAGCCTCACTCAGAGTGAAGGAATAGTGATGGGACACCCATTAACAGTCATGGTCCCTCACTCAGTTGAGATACTTTTGACCCGCTCCCGAACGCAACATATGACTGGAGCAAGACTCACAAGGTATGAAACAATAATTCTGGGCTCACCGAATGTGCAGCTGAAAAGGTGCACTACGTTGAATCCAGCAACCTTGCTTCCGGGTGAAAATGCTGAAATTGAGAACGCTGAAGACGTCGAGCACGACTGCCTTCAGGTGACTGAATTTTGCACAAAACCCCGACCTGACATTAAGGATACTAAGCTTGATGAAAATGACCAAATTGTTTTTGTTGATGGGTCATGTTTAAGAGATGCATTGGGAATATTGAAAGCAGGATATGCTGTATGTACTGTAACAGGTGTCTTGGAAGCGTCCTGGCTTCTAGGAGTCTATTCCGCACAAGTAGCAGAGCTTGTAGCCCTTACAAGAGCATGCCAACTGTCTACATTGATGAAGGTTACCATTTACACTGATAGTCAGTACGGGTTTGGAATTGTGCACGACTTTGGGCAACTATGGTCACAGAGAGGTTTCCTGACCTCTTCAGGGTCCCCAGTGAAAAACGGGGAGAGAATAAGGGAATTGTTACACGCCATTCAGATGCCAGCCGAAATTGCAGTGGTAAAGTGTAGTGCTCATACGAAAGGACAGGACTATGTTTCCCTGGGAAATGCATATGCGGATCAGGTCGCAAGATTTTGTGCCTTGAACTGTATATTGCTCAGTGATGAATGGAATTTGATAAGTGAGCCAGAACTCGAACCAGCTGAAGCATTTGCCTTGAAGGTCGTGGATACAATGGATGAACTAAAAGCATTACAGAATAGCGTCAGGGAGGATGAAAGAGTTTCCTGGATTAAGTCACAATGTACAAGGAGACCAGATGAGTTATGGGTTTCAAATGAAGGAAAATTTGTTTTACCAAATAGTCTCTTATCGCAGCTAGCGCGGTTCTATCATGGGCAGGCTCACCTAGGGAGAGACGCCATGATAAGATTGTTCAAGACTGATTGGTTTAACCCCAGATTCCGTCAAGTTGCAGAAGCAGTTTGCCATCGTTGTGTCATTTGTCGGCAGATGAACCCAGGAAAGGGAACGGTTGTGAACGTGAGCCACATTGGCAGGGCGGGTGGCCCGTTCAGCAGAATGCAGATGGACTTTATTGAGATGCCTGTGCATGGAGGTCTGAAGTATGTGTTGGTGATTGTGTGCATTTTTAGTCACTGGATTGAAGCATACCCCACACGTAGAAATGACAGCCTTACAGTTGCAAAACTATTGTTGAGGGAGTTGATACCACGTTTCGGATTCCCGATCTCTTTAGAATCAGATAGAGGAAGTCACTTCAATAACGAGGTGATAAAGTTACTTTGCGCAGCGCTGAACATTGAGCAAAAACTGCATTGTAGCTATCGCCCTGAAGCCTCAGGACTGGTGGAACAAATGAATGGTACACTGAAATCAAGAATGGCGAAAATATGTGCATCGACAAATTTGAAATGGCCTGACACATTGCCTTTGGTGTTAATGTCAATGAGAAACACCCCTGACAGAAAGACTGGATTGTCCCCGCACGAAATTCTCATGGGCAGGGCCATGAGACTTCCTGCAGTTCCCGCAAACGCGCTTTTGAATATTACAGATGATATGGTGTTAGACTACTGCAAAGGTCTGGCTGACGTGGTTCGCTCTTTCTCTCACCAGGTGGAAGCAACCACCTTGCCACCGATCCAAGGTCCAGGACACACACTGAAAGCAGGTGACTGGGTCGTGATAAAGAAGCACGTGAGGAAGTCGTGTCTGGAACCCCGTTGGAAAGGCCCTTTCCAAGTGATCCTGACGACCACTACCGCTGTGAAGTGTGCGGGAGTTCCCAACTGGATCCACGCCAGTCATACAAAGAAAGTGTTGTGTCCCACAGATGAGGAAGTTGAAGCGCTGAAACTGCCAGTACCTGATAACAAAGTGCCGAGCGCTGAGACAGAGCAAAACAGAACTAGAAGCGAACAAGCAGAAATAGAGGAGAGAGAAATATTCTCTGAGGACGAAACAACCGATTCACTTGGGGAAGACCAAGGAGAAATCTCAGACAGCGACGAAGCAGCTGAAAGTGACAAAGAGCCTGAAGAAAGTAACGGTGACAAAGGGCTCGAAAGAGGTGAAGAAGCAGGAGAGCCTGATCAGAGGAGGGCTTTCCCAGAAGCAGACGGTACAGAAAAAGAAAGGGAAACCCTGATTAACTCCCCAGAAGGAGGGGACAAGGCAGAACAGAACGAAACTGTTCAAACTTCTTCAGAAGAGATTGCAGGTCCATCAAGTGGACACAGTGCAAAGAGAAGGCCAAGTATATCACCAGTAAAACTAAGAACTAGAGAAAAGTTGAATGACGGTGAAGGGCCAAGAGTGAAAGAGAAAAGAAAGGAAGTGTCTGTCGTGATACCAACATCAAGTGAAGAAAAAGACTTGGCCAAAGAGGAAAGTACCAGTGAGGCAGAATCAAAGAGAGATGCAAAATTGAAAAGGAAAAGGATACCAAACAGGAGATATTCCGGTCCAGAATGGGCATATGTAGTCAATGACGATTGGACCGACGAATTTGTATCTCTTAGCCTCGAGAACGAAGAAGAAGAGATACCGATAGAAAAGAAAAGTTTTATGGACACTATTGATTGAAAAACTGATAAATGACATTGCTTGCTATAATCTAACGTGATACAGCCAGCTGAGACATTGCTAAACCAGATGAGACATTTGCTAACTTGATAAGACTTTGATAACCTGATTGACTCTTAAACCCGATTTGAGACAACGTTGCTAACTGATAAAAGACTGAGTTATTGCCGAATTGAGACAAATGCTGCTAACCGATAAGTGACTGGGCTCCTGAAGAAAACTGTGTGAACATTGCGCTCGTTCAGCTTTGTAACTAATTGCTAAATCGTTTCTTTATAGGTGCTTCTAGCTCTCTGATTCTATACAGATCATGACTAAGTACGCTACACAAAACAGTAGAGTGAAATATTGTAAATATGCGTGTATAGGCTTGATAACTGCATGTGTGCTAATAATAATGGCAATAGTGCTTGCAACGCGTGGTAAGGGTGAGAATGAGAAAATTGATGCTTCTACTTCTGCTCCTGTTACTGAACTAACTGCATTGAAAAGACTAGAATTAGATGAGAGACACTTGCATGATAAGAAGGAACTTTCGTATAATGTTTTCTATCGCCTACTAACAGAATATGTTGAGACTATGGATGCGAAAGATTGTTATGTGTGTACACAGATACCGACATCGGTAACGGAAGGGGTGACTTATCACCACATGCCTCTTACATATGGGATTACATGTAGTTTAGTAACTTCTAGATTTTATGGTCAAACTAACATACAGTATTTTTACTCAAATTATGATGTTACCTTTGCATATGTTCCTATAATAACGCAACTAAGCCAGATTGCTAAAGATTGGGATGCTAAAATAATGAGGGAATTTTTCGAGCCAATGCAACCTTTTGAAACAGCTCACGCTCATAGGGAAAACCTTACCTGCTCGCTCTCTGCAGTGGAAATAAGCTTTTTAGATCGCACAGATGATAGAAGGGCGCAAATGAATGCGAAATTAGAAAAAGAGCTAAGTAAGAGGACTTCAGTAGATAATTATGCTTTTGCCGCAATAAAAAACACAAGGAAAAATAGCTTTAGACGCTTGGCATGTAGGGAAATTTTGTATATATCGTGGTGAATCTTATTATGATAACATTTTCGTGGGAGCGAGTGAATGTAAACATACGTTTATCTTTAAGGCCAAATGGACATTCATGCTGAACGGACTTGACCCTGTCATACCTGGTGTATATTACATTTGTGGGCATAATGCCTATTATCGTCTTCCAAAGGGATGGTGGGGGAGATGTTATTTGGGTATAGTGTTCCCAAAGGTTTATCAACTGGATGACCTATCGGTGATTCCAAAGACGTCTGGATCTCATCGTATCCAGAAAAGAGAGACCGCAGCTGCTGTGGTAGGAGACATATTTGGAGCCATGATTCCTTCATTGGGAGTTGTGTTGAATTCCATCAAAATAAGAAAGTTGTCTACTATAGTGGATAACATGTTGACAAAGTTTTCAGGTGCTATAATCCTGATGGATGCTGAACTTGCAGCAGAAAGAGCTATGACTCTTCAAAACAGGCTTGCCCTAGACATTCTTTTAGCAAAGGATGGCGGCGTTTGCAAAATGCTTGGTGCGCATCACTGTTGCACGTATATACCAGACAACAGTGTGAAAATTAAAACAATGCTTGCAAATCTAACAAAAGAGAGTGCAGACTTGAAGGAATTGAAAGAACCAGGAGTTTGGGAGAAGGTTGGAAAGGGAGTTGCTTCAGTGGGAAATTGGCTTGGTGGCATTTGGAATGGAATATTACTAAAAATAATACAGGGAATACTAATAGTACTAATTTGCATCTTTGGGATTTGGGGAATAAAGAGGGGAATACTAATGATCATGGCAAGAATTAAAAGAAGGAAGGAAGAGAAAATGATGAAAAGAATGGCAGAAGAATACAAGGCAAGAACAAGGGGAACTAAAAGGCAAAGAGAACTGACAGAATTTTAATGGAATAAAATTTGTGGGAATGGTTTTGTGTGATGACAAATAGTCATCAGAGGAGGGATTCATGACGCAGAAACTAAGGTTTTACATTTATTAGCGCATAAACGTAGTGCCGCAATATTCAAGTGTGACTTTAACCGAACTAATAAAGATTGTACGGGGACAAATGTGCCCTCAGAGTAGTTCGCCAACATTTATAAGCGTGCTTTATATAACGTGATGTATTAGAATTGTACTAATCTGACATAACCGTAAACGTGTGCCATGATTTGCTTGTTTGAAATGTTTTAACTTAGCATAACTTTAGTGGAGGCTTCGGCCTAGTTGTCTTGTCTCACGGTTTAGATGCTCGTGTTTTTCTAATGTGCTAATAAAACGTGTATTCTTGCTTGAAGCTGTACTTTTCCAGTGAGATCGGTTCACATGCTTATCTTTAAGGTTTCGTGCCAGCCTGGCATCTTCTTCTTTGCTCCAAGGTCAATCTGCAGGTGCAGACAATGGAAGCTCTGAAAGTGAGTTAATTGGTAAAATATGTTGCAACTTACGTTCCCGACTCCAAGGATAATGTATGCCTAGGTAGAAGCTTGTGAATTGTTGTTTTTGATTGGACAATTTGAAGCCAACCTATGAACCCTCCAATGGAAGACCCTACTGGATTTGAACTGTTGATTATTTAAACCTGGTGCACAAGAAGAAAGCAGCCATTAGACATTTCCCATTAGCCATTACCAGCCATTACCCGCCATTTGCAGGACATTGCAGCCATTATGGCCCATCTTGCCGACCTCGTCATTTTGCCATCTTCTACGATGCCAATTGATGTTCGACGCCATTTTGAATGAGACTTTGATACTTTCTCTAATCGAGAGAAAGAGACTTTAAGTAATTCTCGCCCTAGAGACTTTAACTTCGATTTGCCCCTTTGCATGAAGTAGTAGTTTTGTCCTTTTATCTTGCCGCTGTGAGGCAATTGCCCCGTCCACCCTGCCCCCTTTGCCCCGTCCCATGCTGATCGAAACCGGTACCTGTGAGACGAAGACTTCCTTGAATGCTGATTGAATTTGGTAAATATGAAAGGAAAATGTACAATTGCATTGTGTTTCTTTTTATGTAACCAACTGCTGATTTTTTATAAGAGCCCTAGTTAGGAGTTTTCCAAATCAATGTTGCTAAATTGTTTTTGCATGAAATCCCACATGCAGATGCTAATTTGAGGTTAGATGAGGATTCATTTGTCGCACGATGCAATTTGAGACCTTGTTATGCTGACTAATGTATGCAATTAGCCCATTACAGATTATAGTTTTAGTGGTTTGCGTTGCTATCATCGAATGCATTGTTATTCAAATGCTGCATAGATTGCATCTTTTTCGCCGTTATGGACAGCTATTAATGTTCATTTACATATACCATTTGGTGTTAAGACACATTTATATCGTGCTAGCTTTGTTAATATAGGGAAATAAATTAATTAACTTTGAATAAACTGGTGTGGTTATTCATGGCCGGAAGGTCATGGTTCTCCGAAATGTTTTCTGGATTAATTGTGAAGTGTTATGTTGATCAGGGCATTGCTTATGTTCGTTATTGATTATTGATTTGATTAAATTGATTACTCTCGGGTGAAGAGAGCCCCACTTGGTCAAAAGATTCATCGACCCAAGAGTGTCCAGATACAGGTAATTTATTAGTCCGGAACACTCTATCAAGCCCCTTATTGAAAACAATACCTCTCGCAAGCACAGCGCGTGCGTTTTGCAGGCGAGACCTAAAAAGGAAGGTCTGGGCCTGGCAAGAGGGTTAACTTGCCAGGTCGAAATGACCTTTTAAAAAAGGCAGATTCAAGCTCTGCAATGGCAGGCCTGAGACAAGTTTAAAGGCTACTTAAGTGGGTGGCACGATTAGTGCTGCAGGCTCATTAGTAGCGTTTCATTTACAGGCCTTGGGCACATGAAATGCACCTTACTAGAGACTTATAAGTAAATTAAATAGGCCAACTGTGGATAAGCCAACATTACCATGTTTTAAACAGGGAGAAAATGCAGTTTAGAACTGGTAAGCAGTCGTAAAGTGCCGAGAGTCCTAAACCAGCAAAAATGATGTCACCAAAAAAGTGGAGGGAAAAGGCAAAAAGCCTGGGGAAGACCATGCATAAAGAGCCAGGCCAAATGCTCTCATTCTGTTGCACATAATTTACCTGTAAGGTTGGCACTAAGTAGCCCATATGGCAGTGGATGTACTCTCAAATTTGACATGTCCTGGTAGTGAAAAACTCCTAATTTAGCTTTGCCTTATTACATTTGATAAGTGCTAACGTTTGATTGGGAACATTTCATGTTTGCTGTCTTGCTGTCTAAGAAATTGTAATTAAAAATCTTTTTTAGTGGTAAAGTCGGATTTTTACTTACAATTTTGAAAATGCCACTTTTAGAAAGTTGGCATTTCCCTGTCCCAGCTATTTGGTGCCTGCAGCCAGTCCTAAGTCACAACTGAGTGTGTAGTTGGCAGTTGGACTTTGTTTACTCCTCCTAGTCAGACACACAAAAGAGGGATTTGGTGTCCCTGAAATGTCCATCCAGTGGCAGAATGGGGTGGCAGAGTTGGGGACAGCCCCACTTGCATTTGAATAGGCTGTGCTCTGCCTTCACGCAAAGAACTTGTCACCTGTGCATTGTTCATGTAGCCATCTTTATGCCAGGGTAGGGGAGTCCGGAAACTTCAACCACTGAAAGGGAATACTCTAGAAACCTTTCCTACTTCACAGAAGGCACCATGTATTCAAATAGGACCCTCAGAATCACTTTCTAGTACACCTTTAGAGCTGTGGAAGACCCAGAAGGTCTGAAGTGCTGCTCTGCAAGGATGGCTGCTACTCGCTGCCCTGCTGCCTGAGTGAGAAGGATTAGACCTGCATCTCGAACCTAGGACAACCAGACTGATTCCAAGGGCTAGTTGACTGGCCTCCTCATCAGAACCTCAGGGACAGAAAAGACACCAACCACCATGAACCCAGCACCTGAACCCTTAGAAGTGGGCCTGAAGGAGCTCTGCCAGCCCAGCTGTAGCCCTGTGAGCAGAACCCACACAGCGCAACGCATCTCCAATTCCAGAACCCACACTATAGCCTGCAGTCTCCTCAGAACCACCACTGTGTGATGAATCCTCAATGCAGGCCTTTATATTACAAGCCCTTCGTCAACCATATCCTGGATGACAATGCAGGACTTCACATTGCAGCATCAGAATTCATCATTCAGAACCACCGATGCGCAACACATGGTCAACTCTACACTTTGCATCTCAAGCCCCTCCTTGATGTCATTCTCGACAATGACGCAGGACTCCACATCGCAGTACTGCAGCTTCCTCAGAACTTCCATTGTGTGACGCATCCCAGACTCTCAGATCTTACTAAGCTTCACAAACCAGGATTCAGGGTACTTTGATCCGAGGCCCTACCTTGGCCCCTGTACCCAACCTGCTCTCCATCGTGGCCGGCCTGAACTTGTGACTTTGCCCCGGTCCAGTGCGACCAGACAACCACAGTTGACTGTTGATGCTTCTAGGCACTATGTTCACTTATATCTTAAATATTGCGTATCTCTGGTTCTACTGATTGGATTTTTGTCATTTTGGTCTCAAATAATTTGACTATTTTTCTAAATTGGTGTGGGATGTTTTGTGTGTGTTTTTCACTTTATTACTGTTTGAAGTGCTGCATTAATACTACACATTGCACTATATATACACACACACAACCCACCCACACACACACGCACACACACCAAGAAATAGGTCACTGATTCCTGTGAAAGAGAGCAACTGATAACATCTTGTAAACCAACAATATGAATCAGTACTCTGTTAATTTGTAAATGATATTTACATTACAAGGAAGAAAAGATGAGTATCACATATTGGCTGTAAGGAGAAATGTTTTTGTCACAAGGATCTAACTGTTTGATGAACTACTGAATGTGGGTAAATATTATATATGTTTTTAAACTAGGGAATTTGCTGCTGCTGCCTATTCGTAATGTAGGAGGCCAAATAAATACATTATTTTCTCATGTTTTATCTAATAAAATTTCAAACGACTGAGCTAAGGGCCTATATCATATGAAGTGAACAATGGAAGTGCAAACTAAAGACACAAAACATTTTTGACTGGCACCTTTATGTCCCTAGTGATAAGGCAGCGTCTGGTTCAAACACAGTTTATCAGCGTATTATGAAAGCAATGTCCTGAAGGAGTTAAAGTGTGACTAGAATGCTTGTGCACATTTGTTGTGTGGCATATTTTTGTGGTGGTGAGTATGTGTTCAGTTGTTTTTGTGCCCATGGATTTTGGTGCTTCATTCAGTCAGCCCGAAACTGTGGCAGGGGCCATGTCTTAAATTGCCAATTTCAGTACTCACTTTATGGGATGCAGCCGATGGTCTCTGCCACTGTTTGGCGCTTACTGTTGTTTTAAATAACCAAAGAGCTGGAGAAGCCTTATTTTAACCTCTTTGACAGTGGTAAATTATTTCTTATAACAGGATCTTTTAAAGTATGCTCTGCCGCTAGCCGGGAAATGTAGCAACAGTTGTCGAAATATCTAAAATAGACAACAGAACATAACACAATATCTTAGACAAAGCAGCATGCCAACACCATTAAAATATAACAGGGTCACAACAGAACAAAATAGCCAAAAAAGAACAAAACAACAACAGTACAACACAACAGCATCATATTGCAACAATGCAGCGCAAAACTACAGAAGTGCAAAAACAACCGAACATTTCACCTCCACCACAAAAAGACTCATAATATACTTACACACGTTCTTGTCACACATTACCATCTCCAGAAATGTGCTTTCAAAATACAGTGGTAAAAGGTGTTTGTACCAATCACTGTTTTCTACCAAGGACATGAAATGTACCGGACAAAATGTTTTGTGATTCAATGAATGGTTTTTGCGTTAAACAAAGCAGGATTTAGAAACAGAATCGCAACCCCCCTTCCAATATTCACTAGACAAGTTTAATCTGTACACCAAATTCTGGGTTTCATTTATCTCCAAATTGCAACACGTTTTCTGAACATGCATGATATTGGCATTTCTTTCCTTGTTTCCTTTTGGTCTCCGTCTTATGAATCTGATTTAAAGCACTCTTTAACTTCAGGAAAATCCGATAGCAAGTTGAAACACGTGCTAGTGTCCTCTATTTAAAATAAGGATTTGCAAAGCCACTAGGCCTGGCCTTCAGTTTGCTAACACAAGCCCAAGCTATTGGCTTTGCCACTATTTTTGAACTAGCAAGCAGCTATTTTTTTTACTGTTCCATGAAAACCGACAGACTGCTCATAAATGGTCATTTATCTTCAAATTCTAAACAAATTATTAAAAGTTGGTAGACACTTTGAAATCTCTGACTTACACAAATAGGAGGGGACATCTCTGATTGCTTTTGGAATACGTTATCATTACTTTACTATTCCTAAATGGTTGACATGCAAGAAGGCTGGTAATGGCATCAGTCCTTACCAGTGGTGAATCATCAGTCCTTGCCAGTGAAAAATCATCAGTCCTTGCCAGTGAAAAACCGTCATTTGCTGCTTGACCCCATTAGTGGTCACTATAAGCTACCTAGATTTACTTCTGGACAGGGTGCAACAGTGACTGAAAAATTGAGGCCCCCATGCTTCCTCTTCTGGTACCTGCAAGAATTGGGGGATAATTCCAATGCTGGAGACTGTTTATTCTCCCAGGAAATGACTTGTGCGGGAACTTCGAAAGAGAGACAGAGAGAGAGACATATGAGGTGAGAGATAGTGATGTGGTACCTGTCCTGTGGCTGATGGTTGCATTCCCAGTCCGAGTACTGTATCAGTGTTAAGTGTGTGAGCTGAAGCTCACACTGTTGCTCTTGTTGCTTCAGTTCTGTGAGAGCAGAGTGAAGCTTATGCTGCTTTTGCCTTTTTTGTAACTGTTCTGTATATTAGTGCATCACGTCCCTCTCTTACCACTGCTGTGCCCAGTCTGAGTAATGGTTCCACTTGTGGGCAGAAGGACAGTTGTCCTGCAGATGGCTGTAATGTACCTGAATACATAAGGGAAGCTTGCGTTGCGTGCGTGAAGGAGACTTGCACTGTAGAAGCTTTTCCTTAGGACAAAAAATATCGGTCTTGTGCCGGTTATGCGTAAGTGAAGTTTGCACTTCAAATGCTTGACCTTACCTATTGTGTGTGAAAATTGCTTCCATTCCTGCCGTTTATTAGGTGGGCTTCCACTGTTCTGTAAATACTCCTTGTTTGAGAAATGTTTGTACTTGTTCTCTCTGAATCACCCTCGTCCCTTTAGGTGGCAGTGTTGTACGAATCTGTCTGCATATTGGGAGCTGGTGCTAACCCCCTCCCCCACCCACCTCGTGTGTGAGCAGACCTTTGCATATGGGCCTCAATTCACCAAAATGCTTGGGGTAGCGGAAGTGACATCACGCGCCCTTTGACCTTCACTTTCTTTCACAGACCCATACTTATACATGCATACAAGTTCACACTTACACACACACTCTCTCACATAAAAACACTCTCACCTGCAAGCATACACACGATATACATCTAAAAGCATGTTTACTCACCTCTGCTACCATGGAGGGGCGTATTTACATTTTTATTACACTGATAGTGATTACTATTTTATTTTTCACTATTAGTGTAATATAAAATTGACAGAAAACAAAGAGAACCATCGTCCATAAGGATGAGCTGGCACTGTGTTCCTAGCACTGATTTTGCAACCTTTCAAGGCCAGCAGCATCAGCTGCCGCAAATGTTAAGGAGGGAGGGGGGACGACAGGGACGGGGGGCAATTAAAAACAAAAACTTACCTTTCCCGCCGTTCCCGCCAACTCCTGCTGCCTCGCTCCTCATGGTTGGTGAGACACCAGCACAGGCTCCTCAGCAATCTTGGCTCAGCTTTCATGCTAAACAAAGCATGACAGCAGCACAAGGATTGGTCTGAGGTGCTCAGACACAGCCCTGGGGTGTGAGACAGCCAGCCAAACACACATGTGCACTTAGGTGCACTCTCTACTCCTCCTCACTCCCACCTCCTGTGACCGAGCCTCACCCTGCACTTCTGGCTGACCAGCAGATAAAAAATAAAACGATAATCAACTATCATTTTATTATTCATCTCCTGGCTCTTGGCTAAGTGGCGACCCTCCGCCATTGCGAAGGAACCGGCCCTGGAGGCCAGGGGTCGCAAAGGGCAAGCCAGAGTTCACATCTGCGACCCCTTAAGGACATCCATGCGTTTACAATGCAAATCCATTCACTTTACCTGTGCTATGTTTGAAAGAAACTCACACTACTCTCACTAGTGCTATACAGTCTGAGAAATTGTAGTCTATCGTATTGTACCAGTTCTGTGTGTGTGGGAGGATTGCACAGCATTCCGCATTTCGTATCAGTTTTGTGCGTGTAATGGAAAAGCTTGATTTTGAAGGTGTGCTGTCTCCATGCTATATCTTTTGTTTGTGTGCATGAGAAGCTTGCTTCTTTATCTGCTCTGTGTGTTAGGAAAGCTGATGCTGCAGACACCAGTACAGTATCTGCTCTGTATGTGAGGAAAGCTTAGACTGTGGATACCTGTATTGTGCCTTCTGTGTATGTTAGAGAAAGATGCATTGTGGATGATTGGACTGTGCCTATCTTTGTACTGCGGTGTACCTGTGCTGTGCCTATTTTGTAGTGCGTTGTACCTACTGTGTGTGCCAGAAGGTGGGACAGACGATTCTGCACTTTACAAGCACCCAGTTATATAACACACAAAAGCAGCAATAGGATAGGAAAGCAGGGGCTGAGATTTATCTGTGTGCTGCAGAGTCCTTCGATGCAACATAGATGGCTTGAAGGACCCCTAGGTGGGGTGGGAGTATGTACCCCATAAAATGCAACAGGTAATGCATGTGAGCCCTTTTCCAGGGTATCTTGTGAAAGAGGGACTGTTATGGAAGCAGAGATAGCCATGACCTTTTGGATATGCATACTTCGTCATTTACGGAGGATCTTCAGCCATTCGCACTCCACGCTGCTGAAAAGACATTGGTCATTGGCACTCTGTTGGTACTCGTCTCTTTTTGATGACTTTAGTATTGGGTGCATTCTGCTCTCCTGTAGTATAGTACACAATCTCCGTTGCCAGTCTCAGCATCTTCTACAGATCTTGGAAGAGTGTATTTTGTGTCTTGCAAAACATTCTATACATTTTACCCTGCTGTGATATGTGTATGCATAAGAGGAGTTTCTCTATTTTGTTTCAGAATGTCCTATGGTTGATTTGTGAGATGTGCTGGTTATGCACGCTAGCCTGACCATGAACTATTGTTGCAGGCTGGTCCCCTTTGAACACAGGAACTGGCAAACTAGAGCCTGAAGGTGAGATAGTCCAGTTGGTAGTGTACCTGCTGCAGAAACCCGTGTGTACTATTTAACTGCCTGATTCAAATCCCACCTTCAGCATACCTAAATGGATTCATACTTAAATTGATGCTCGAGACACAGGTTCACTGTAGGATCCTCCATTGATTTTAATGCAGCCTCGTGTACCCCACAATCAATGCGATGCCTGGGTCTACACAAAGTGTGTTTTAGATTATCATCTGGATCCCTAGTATGACCAGAAAGTATGTATTCCCTTTTCCATCTTTGTGAGGTTGAGACCACCATGTTGGTATCATTCTAACACGGTGGGACAGACCAGCCAATGATGATGCATGCCACAAACCAGTGGGTGAGACCTTTCCATCCAAATCATTTTTTTCTTCTCGAAAATATAATCTCAGTATTCTAGAAAAACAGTAAGAACACATACTTTGTGATATAATCTACAGTGTTGAGTTTTACATTGGAGGGTGCACGGCAAATTATCTCTATCTCACTTAAAATTTGAGTCATTGCAGCGTAAATGATTACATCATTTGTAGCTGTGTGCATCATTAAGTGCAGAGCTTTTGTAAAGATTGCTTAAAAAGCATGCAATATCCGAGTACAGGTTGTGTGTCTTTTATGTGCAGCTTGGGGTAAGAATTTGTCCACAGGTTGTGTCCAGATATTTTCATAAAGCAGTATGCAAATATTTGTAGGACTGTCTAATTGTGTAAGAGCTGTAAATTATATACAAATCATGAAAGTGCAAGCAGATATTCGCCATATTTTTGTGCAGGTGTGCAGAGCTTGTGTATTGGGTGTCTGCATAGCTGGTATTTCGATTATATGCAGCTTGTAAATGGGCTCTACGGCATGCAGGTGTAGGTCTTTTGAAGAATGATTATCTTAGATTGCGTTTGAGCATGTGTACCTTATGCATATGTTCAGTGCATAGACTGTGCCTGGGTGGGTTGGGTCAATGCTGCTCATCTGTAGATAGCGGGTAGTGTGTGAATATGGTGTGCCAGAGTATGTGAGTAAGACGTATTCAATTAATGTGCACAAAATACATGAAGGTTGCAATAAAAGCTTATGCACAGCTTGTAAAGATCGTGTTTATAGGTTGTAGTTACAAGCGTGCATTGGAGCCTCATGTAATAACATTGGCGTTCACGCATACCCCAAAAGGGAATATATGCCTTGTTAGAAAATGTGACATTTTTTAAGGCTGCTCAAAAAATCTTTCAACAGGTAAGCTAAGAAACACACATTAAATTCATATAAAGCAGCGGGTCTTGAGATAAAATAGTCATCCAAAAAAGGGATTTGAATCCTCTTCTCGGGGCTCTGAGGGGCAGCAGTGCTGCAAGTGCACCATATCGATTACTTTACTTTTCTGCTCTATAAAACAGAAGTATGTAATACCGCACACTGACTTTTAAAAACATTGTACTAAATGACAAGTGACTAAAACTGCAGGCCTCCTCTTAGTGAGAAGTTGAAATAGGTATGGAGCACCATTAAAACTAAAGTATCTGTCTGATGACCAGTACTGGGCTGGGCCTGTCTTGCGAGCATGAGGACGCACCTGAGGGGCCAGATGACACACTGCACTGAAAAGCATCACAGTCGCTGCACCTCATGGCTTGTTTGCAAGGACTTCGTGTGAGAGTGTTGTCGATCTCAGTCCCATGCACATCGCTGTCATGGAAACTCACAGAAATGTCGGGGCTATACTGTATTATTTTTTGGAACGCGTCTCCTCTGCATGTTGGCATGCGTTGAATGCTAAATATTTTACTTCTGATTAGTGGCATCCCAACTCAGAATGGTGGTGCTGCGAGCATGCTCCAAAATGCACTTCACACTTGACTCTGATCCAGAGCCCCTCTATATGTGCACAATGCTTATTTTTTTAGTGTGCAAAACCTGTAGTGAGCACGCGCGGCCCATCCTTCAGGGTGGAGGGGCCACCCCCCGAACTTTTGCCCCTCATGAAGAGTGTCTGTCAAGCTGAGCAAAGGTCAGCCTGACAGACACTCTTCATGTTCAGGTCAGGCAGCCAGGAGCAGACATGCGCAATTTGCCCAGACTCCTGACTGCCTGAGATGAACCTTGCTGGGCTGAAGAGGTCACAGCTCCTATGGGCGTGACCTCCTCGGCTCAGCAAAGGTGCTTCAAGGCCCTCCCCTGGGTGACGAGGAAAGCGTCACCCATTGACTTCGACCTGGGCGCTTCAGGTTTAAGCCCTGAAGCGCCCAGGGCGAGTGTCAATCAGTGACACTTTGTCACAGAGTGGGGAGGGGTCAGCAGTCTCACTGACCCTATCCCACTCTGTGACGAGGCTGGGACTGCTGCCTTCCCTCATTGGCTGACCTAAGGTCAGCCAGTGAGGGAAGGCAGCAGTCCCAACCCTCCTGGGACCTCCAAGGCTGAAGGTAAGTGTGTGTGTATGTGTGTGTGTGTGTGATCTTTTTTAATGAATGTTTGGTGTGTTCGTGTATGTTTGAATGTTGATGAGTTTTGTTAATGGATGTGCATGCGTGTGTGAAAGTGTGAGTGTGCTTTCAGCCCTCCTCCTTCCCTCCTAAAACTGCCGACTGCCACTGGTAGTGAGACTGCTAAAGCTATCCTATTTCTAAACCAGCCCTGACACTGATGTGAAATTTTTGGGGGGAAATGACCACACGTGTGCAGGGCGCAGGCAAAATGCTGTCACTCACACTGATGGCAGCCAATGGTTGACGTGGGATGACCAACTGCCCCATGCTGGATGCTGTGGTGAGCAGAAGCAAAATGTGAATGATGGTTGCACAGGCCAATCGAATAGCTGAAAGCCTCTCTGTTTATGTATATTTTTAGATTGTTTTTGTTTTACTCTCATGAAGGACCTAAAGCTGTACCTGGGCAAGCTATAAAAATAGCCTTCTGCTAAGACTAGCAGTGTGTTTACTGATCAGCCTGTTAGATGCAATGTACAGATTATTCAATGAGATTTACCTCCTGAGACTTGAGACCTGTCTGGAAGAGAGAAAGATCATTTCCAGGGCACATGCCGGCTTCTGGAAGGGAAATCTATTATCGGCCAATGCTTTGGATTATATTCACATATAGAAGAAGGCGCAGTTCTGCGGACAAACTCTCATTTTACATCTTTCTTGAAGTTCAAGACAAATTCAACATAATCAATACTGATAGACTTTTTAAATGTATTATTTCTTTAAGTATTTTTGTGCTGTCGTTGTTCGGGGTGGTAATTCGGAACCAGGGTGCTTTATGCAGACATAGGAAACATATGGACAAAAATTAAAAGCACGAGTGCTGTCAAAAATGTAAACTAAAAAAGTAAATAACATCACTGTAGTGACCACTGTTGTTTGCAATGGGTGCGGACATAACAGGCTTTGGAATTGTCTAGCTCATTGTCCACTGAGATCACTGTGTCATCTTGCGCCTTTTTAGCAATTTTATAAAGGAGTGTGATGAATAGCTGCTTTATGAAGGGGCTAGTATTCTTTAAGCGGGAGTTGCACCTCTAAATCTCTTGGTTCATGCGGACAAGATCTTAAAACGCACTCATCTGTTTACTTAATACAATCCATACCTTCTGTTTAGAATGTGACTTGAATGAGGGAAAACATTCCAAATGAGTGATAACGATTGATTGCAAAGTTACACAAAGCCACTCCTTAACACATTTTCACCTCGGTCTTTGTTTCCCAATCAAAAACTAATATGCACCGATGGCCGAAAACAAAATTGAAATAACACTAACCTCAAAGAACCCCCCCTTTAAGAGCTGGGTTCAGCAGGACCATTCCACCAACTGCCAAGATGTGAAGAGGCCAAATGATAAAGGGTGACACTTAATATGGACGAGGGTCACTGTCATTTTTACAGGCATTTCTAAGGGGCTCTACCAAGTTCAGTGCTGACCTAGAATGTCACCACACTCACTTTAGCAGTGCTCCCTTTTATGCATTGTCTTTCAGTATTCCAATAATCTTTTGTGTGACTTGGTAAAATACAAAGCCTAAAAATATAACACTCATGGCCCTAACCCAAGCCCTCATACTGACTTTCGCCTTAACCCCAAACCTAACATCAGTTCTAACCCTAAAAACTAGACATAACCCCAGCTGTAACCCTAATCTTAAAATTAACACAATAATTTGCCTTACCCTAGTGCTAAATCCCAACTCTAGCCATAGCCTGAATCTTAACCCTAACCCAATCCCTCAGTGTAACATTGCCCAGAACCCAACCCTGAACTTACCCCTAGCCATGAACCTAGTCTCAGCTCTGAATCCAACCTGAACACCAACCCTAACCCTAGTTTTGAATCTTGGCCTAGCCCGGAACCTAACCCTGCCCCTGAGCCTAACCTTAGCCCTGAACATAGTCAGGCATGATGAGACATTGTAGTTGAGTCAGTAGAGTGGCTTCTTCCAGGAGCTCTGGAGGTGTGGGTTACTCAACTTCACCCTTCTTTTCTAGGGCCGCTGGACAAACCTTTCATTTTGGGACTGAGATCAGGTCAAAACAGGGGTTTTGGAGACAGGAGGAAAGTTGGGTCAGTGGACCCTGGAGCAAGCAGGGCCCTAGCTGCCTATTGTGCCTTTATCCAACACCTTGTCTACTCAATTCATTCCTATTTGTTGAGTGTGAGGTGGCGTAGTGGGTAGACAGAGGTCAGAAGTTACATTAATTCATTGGATCGGGTACCAGCATGGTCTACTGGTTAACTGTTGGGTAGAGTCAGGGTTAGGCTTGTAGATGAGAGATAGGCTTAGGCATTCTGCACCATGATTCTCACTGCAGTAAGATGTGCTAGTGCCAAGAGGTAAAAAGGATTTTCTTTCTCTGTGCTTGGATACTTCATACTGGATATTGAATTCTTGAAACTGACACAACACTAGATCTGTTTTTGCCTTACTAGGCCTGATATAGTACTGTGTACAGCATCACTGGACCTGGTCCATCCCTACTTTGATGAGATTCTGTGGTCAAAAAATGGGTACCAGTTTAGTGTCACTACTCCTGTCAGAGACGCTGGCCAACGCCCCACAAACAATTTCCTGTGTCACAGGATGGTCTCCTGGAAATGATGTGTGATGGAGGTGAGGAATGTTGAAGGCAAGGGGAGATGGCCTGTCTTTCTTGCAGCTCCCAGGGGACATATGATTTTGGCTTGAATCACTACAGAATCACAGGGGCTCTCTCCCATGAGTTTGAAGTCATCCTGGTTGTAAAATCATTGCTTTGTTAGACCTGGGAAGCATTTGGCGATATGAAAATCCAGAGAAGTGTGCCTGGGACTCAGTGTGATTTCTTCTGTTAAAGTAAGAGTGTTCAAACTTCATAGGATGCTCAGCAAGAGCAGGAAATGAGACTGCATCAGCCAAGAACCATGAGAATTCATGGAGGAAGGAGTGCAGGAGACCATTATGCTGTCATCTTTAGGGTTTTTTCCAGTTGGGGGGGCTTGTGGTCAGACATCAGTATGGGAGAGATCCAGATTTGAAGAATGGTGCTGAAGGCCAATATAATGTTACAGTTTTTTCAGAAGGAGGAGGGTCCCAGCTTGGGTGGCGCTGTTAGACCAGGCTCAAGAGTCTTTAAAGAAAGTCTGTGGAGAGCCTAGAGCAAACCTAGCTCTGGATCACAACACTTTTCTCAAACTCCAGGATCACCACATAGCCCAGCTCCATCCCTGTCCCCACTGCCTCCTCCAAAGGTGTTGCTGCAGTCTGTCATAAGAAACAGTGTTCCGTATGAGAATGGTTTTTGTGAACAGTGACTGTTAGAGATCTTCTGCACTGTAACCAAATAAGTAGTAAGAATTGCCTCGGTTATTTGTAAATACTAATTTATTCAGTTATTCAACAATAACATCTGTAAAAGTGTTTTTTTTTAAACATGAATGGTTGCAGTAATAATATCTCAAAGTGCTTATGGTGCAGTGAAAAATTAATCAGTGCAGACGAGATACACCATTAAAACTGACAGTGCAATATATATATTTATATATATATATATACCCAGAAAAGACTGATTGCTCTAAATGTTCCACATTTGAAAGTTCTTTCATTTATTCAAAAAAGACTTAAGGGTTCATTGTGAGTTTGACGGTCAGACGAGCCGTCCACTAAACCTGCGGGGATGAGGCAGCCGTCAACCCAGCTGCCTCACACCCCGCCATATTGCGATGTTCCCACCGGGCTGACTGGCAAGAACATCGTATTACGACATTCCCACCGGTCAACCCGGTGGGAACAGTGCTACAGTATTAGTCTCAAGCCGAGGCCAATAACATAGCACTACAGTACCATCAGAATGCGCACTCTCTGCAAAGCAGACGGTGAGCATTCTGAGGTGCTGGGCAGGGGAGCCCCTGTCATGGTCATGGGCAGTGCAGGGGTCAGCCTTGGGCCCTGAACAGCCTTTCCACCAGTCTTTCCATGGCTTTTGAACCGCCATGAAAAGGCTGGTGGAAAGGGAACTTATGATCAGCATGGTGGTGCTGAACCCAGCACAGTCCTGGCTGAGCACCAGTCAGACTGCTGTCAGCCCTTCAGGAACCAGGCTCGTGGTGGGGATGGCAGTCCCCTGGTGGTCCGACTGCCAGGGTCGTAATGTGGTTGTCAGACCGCCGCTACGAGTCTGGTGGTCCTTGAACCACCAGACTCGTAATGAGGTCCTTAGTCTGGTTAGCAAGACTGTCAATGTTTCAACATCGAGTGTCAGGAACACAACAAGGTCAACAGTTGAAATGAGCAGCCCCGATTCTGGAGTCATGTAAGAGAATAAAGAAAGAGGCTAAATGAACCAAAAAGGAATTATATGTAGGAACTAAATATAAATAATGCAGTATTCAAGGCAGAAAGTCAGTGAGAGGGTCAAAATAACCCTAAATTGAAAAAGCATGCACTGTGTGCACTGATTTCATGCAAAATGGTCCAGGAGAAGCACCAAATAAATGTGCGTCAGAATCGGCAAGCCAGTAGCTACCACACAGTCAGAAGCACAACATGTTATGGCACCTTGTGTACATCAACAGAATATGAGTTCACATAACAAAACAATTGACTGTTGAATCACAGCATTCTATGACACCCTTGGGTATCTCAATAAATGACATCTCTACTTCACTAAACAAACGATTGTAATGCTTTCAGATATATCAGCAAAAACAGGCATCAGTTATAGCCAAGAACCACAGTAGCCAGTGAACAAATTATTTATGGTTTGCAAAGATGAATCAGTAATTACTAATCACCAACGCTACTCAGTAAAATGTTTGTGTGATACTCAGTCTCACAAACCATGTGTGTATTGTGCTAACTATTTGCATAAAAAGACTCAACACTCAGTTCTTTTCATGTGTTTATTCTCCTTACTCAAGGCCGGCAGTAGAGCATTCCCAGCTCATCCTTTCCTTCTTCATCTGACAATCTCACTTTCCCTGTACATACATTCTACACATGACACAACAGTATGCATTTATGGTAAACTCAATAAATAACACAATTAATGATAAAAACAATAATACAAAGTATAAATCCATTAAAAGAAGGTCAGATTAAACCACAATCAATGGATCTTAAATACTGACAGGATTTTGAAGCATGGATAGAGAACGTCTTATTCTAGAAGATAGAAGGAAAAGTGACTATCAAATGCAGGACACCCACCCATTCAGATTAAACTCTGCAAAGCTTTCCCAAAATTAAACACAGTATATTTTCACACTAGCCTACACACAGCCCACTTAGAAAGTAAAGACTCAACATACTATTTACTAATCCCACTTAATCAAACACCAATAAACATCAGGCACAATTGATTGATTATTTTTGATTTCTCCAAGAGAAGAATGTGCCATGATGTAATGGAAACTGCAGAGATGATGTAAATGGAAAATTACATCAGTTTCAGAGAAACTGAAATGTAAGCATTTTGCTATAGTGAATGAAAACTTCTCTCAATATTAGAGTGTTATTCACATATCTACTGTTAGGCGGCCTGAGCCAAGGGCTTTGTTGGATTTGCGAATGAAGCAAAATCTTAATGCTTTCAGTATTCATTAAGAAATATAGAGACATCAGTAGTGATCCTCTACTGGCAATCTACTGAACAAATACCAGGGCCCATATTTATACCTTTTTTGTGCCCCATTTGTGTCATTTTCTAATGCAAAAGCGGCACAATGTTACAAAATACAAATATATATTGTAAGTTTGTGCCCCTTTGCGTAAAAAAATAACGAAATGCAGCACAAAAAATATAAATATGGGCCCAGGTGTCTTGCCAGTAATGGAGCTCAAATTTGGGAAAGCTAGGTGCTCATCACCACTGCAGGGTACTGACATTTATTAGAGCTCAACTTTAATTACCACTGGAAACATCTAAATCACTTATTAGATTCGATCTGTCCCCAATTTCCTCTCCTGCAAGAGAGCTCACATGAAAAGTTCTGGAAGTTTTTAATGTGGGCTTGAGGACTCAGGTTCACAATTAACACTTAATGAAGTTGAGTCATCAGAAAGGACCCTTTTTTAGACCTCGGCTGCTGACATATTAATATGCCTCTAGGCAGACCGTTTGTTTCTAATACATAACAATTACTGAAAGTGGCCTTTGTGTCAGCCTTCTGCTCATGCTTTTATGCTTTGCTGTCTATTTCAGTTGTCTGCCCTTGTTTCAATGGCTTTCCTTCCTATTCTTGTATCTGACCCTCCCAGGAGAATTTTAGTATCGCTGTGTTCTACTAGAATGAATTGTATGTTTCTATGGCACACTTGAGTGGACGTCCTGTTTGTTTTTTATTGAACACTTCATAGGAGTGCATGTGTTTCCTTACTCTTTGCCACTTCATCTCTCCCTCCACCGTTCAGTCTTTTTTGCACCACCATGCCACATTTCTTCATGTTATCTGTTTTTACATTTGTATTCATTTATGTATGTTTTTATGAGCCCCCGGCAGCTGCAAATGCTGCGGGGCTGATTGCTTCCCTTTTCTTGTCGTTTTTTTTAACCTCCCAATCTATGCTCTCTTTTAACTCCACGAGTTCCTTAACGTTGTTCTGAGGCCTAATCCCTTTCATGTTCCCTTTGTTACCGTTATATATTTATTTATTCAACAACACCCATTCCCAACAGCTGCATTTTTGCAATTCTTTACTTTTTTTACACTTTAAATAACTGATTGAATATGGCTGTCCACAATGCATCACAAAGAGAAGAGTGAACACCCTCATGATTTATGAACACATAACTTTTCCTACTGTAGAACACTGTTATTGGATGACCAATAATATTATATGATTAGCTCACCACAAAATGTACTTGCTTTTTCTTGACATGGACGCTGCTGCTTTGATTTATGGGCTAGTAACTGTATATTGACTTTGAGGATCTTTGAAAAGCTTCTGGCAGGTTTGGCCCAATCAAAACACATTGGCTCTAACACTTGGCAATTTATAATTCTTTTAAAATAAATGGAATTTGTATAATTCCTACAATTTATCTTCATCCAATTTTTTTATTCTTTATCAAATTTGAATTCCACTTTAACAGGGCTTTCTTGCTGTGCTTCTCCTCAGAATCCCTAGCAATAGGTGGTTGCCATGTCACCCTACTTAGCACTCTTTGTGCACCCACTTAAGCAAACCTTTAAACATGTTTCAGGGCTATCATTTCAGCTTGTGTATGCTGTTTAAACTGCTATTTTAACCTGGCAAAATAAAAAATTTTTGAGGCCTACACCTGCCTTTTTAATACATATGTCACCCCTAGGGGAGGCCTCAAACAGCTCACAGGGAAGGGTGCAATGTATTTAAAAAGTTGAACATATACTTTTACCTTTTACCTGCCCTGCGTGAAAAACTCTTAAATTTGTTTTCCACTACTGCAAGACATGTCTCTCCCATAAGGGTAACATTGGGTTACTTTATTACATTTAGTCCATGATAACTTTCAAATGGGAGGAGGTAGGAATTTGAGTTTGGTCTCTAAAGAATTGTAATTTTAAACCCCCTTTAATGGTAAAGTTGGATTTGAAGCCGCAATTCTGAAAATGCTACTTTTAGAAAGCTGGCATTTACTTGTCCCAACCATTTTATGCCTGTTGCCTGTATAATGGGTCACGTGACAAGGTGTAGCTGGCAGTTGGTCTTTATGTATACTCCTACACAGTGAGAGAATGAAAGAATATGTGTTGGCAGGATGGGCTATCTCTGATCTAATAGGTGGTGAAACTGTCACCAACACAGTGGCACATCACAAAGACTACCTCAGCACACTTACAAAGAGGTTCACACTATTCCTTTGTGCCACAAGACAAGCTGGGATCAGGGCAGAGAAGAAGGAAATTCCAGACACCTCTGAAAGGGGAGTGCTCCAGAAGCTTCTCCCACTTCGAATCTGCCCACTGGAATGTGTTTTAAGCAGGATGTGAATTGCAGTGTATTAATAGGCAGATTGATAACCCCATGTATTAATCATTCAGCAGGTGATATTTCAACCACAGTAAAAAGGCAACTTTTCTAGCTTTTCAATATTTAGCATAACATAAGTCGCTTCCTTCATAGCCATTATTTGTTGCTGTCGCATCAAATTAAATGCTGAAAAAATGTCCCTTGCACTGACATGTTGCCAGGGAACATGACCATATTTCAATGTTTGTAGCGTCCAACCGAACTGCATAATTGACCTAAGCTGACTGTCCATGTTGTAAAAATGACGTCACTTTGTACAATATCTATAGTAGATGAAACAGTGTTGTTTAAGGTGTATATGAAGTCGGACAAGGTGTTAATTCCATTATCTACAATGGCTAATGCTTTCTGTAAGATCTCCTGATCTATTTGTCTTAACCTGGCAGTGTCTTCTTGTTAGGAAAGTTTCTAAATTTCATTATAATCTGCATATAATAAGTGCTTTTTACGTTGTCTTTTGGGGCCTAACAGGAAATCTTGCAAGTCTGTGTTGTTAGACAGGAGACAGGTGTTCTTTAACAGTGTCTAGTGAGGAACATTTTAACCACTGCTGGCATAATTTCCCTACACTGTATGTTGTTACTATAGTCGCATGTTCTGATGTTCCCCGTGGAGTTTACAAAACACGCAGGACAACCATTTGTGTCCACTGGCCACAATAACCACCTGCCCGGACGTGAAAGTGATGTGTTAAATGTTCCATTTTGGTCCTAGACATCAAGCTGATCTTCAGTTGCATTAATGTATTTTTGCCATTTGTAGAATTTAACAGGGGCAGGGATACTGGGCGCATTGAATTTCTTAATTTTTGCAAAGCTTTAGCAACTTTTCTGTTGTACAGTCTCATTCAAAAACATAATTTGAACAGGTATCAGGCATGCTGTAAATAAAGCTTCAGTTTCCCTTGTTTGCCAATTTTTAGTTCCCTATACACTCTTCAAGTCAATCCATTTCAGCCAATATTCATAGCCTTCTATAGCCAACGAGGAAATAAAGGAATCAGAATAAATCAATTTTGTATCAGTCAATAAAATATGGTGAATTTACATTATAGGCCATTTAAAATACTATGACTCAGTGTTTTTAGCCCTGTGCCAAGAAAAATGTACAAACTTTTCAGAGTATGTTTTAGAACTCCCCACTGGTGGAGTCAGACAATGTTCTCATGGTGTGTCATCAAAAATACTCTTTGGGCTACTTGCTGTATGAAAGAAATTATGTCCATAATAATTATAATAGAACATATCTCCTTAATTTCTTTTTGATTGGTAAACATCTTCACTTTCAAATACAGTAACATACTCTAGTTCAGATAACATAGAATCAACTGTTTTTACATCCCAGTCATGAGAAACAACTCCAGGAGTTATTACATCATTCATTGAAAGTTTGAATACATATGGAATTTGAATAACCTGCATCGGACCATATATATCAAAAGATACTTTATCCCCAAAAATCCCATTAGTAATTGGTATAGCTGCAATCTTCACCAGGGACAAGTCTCTGTGGACCGTATGGGAGGAAAAATGTGGTTTTAGGAAGTTATCCACCAGTTCAACCGTAGAGCATTTAGGAAGGGAATGACCATGTATTAATAAGAAATAGACCATGATAGACCCAATCCATAGAACACAAAGAACAAAGGCAAGTACAATTAATAATTACCACAGATAGTTCCATGCACTAATGAAATAGTTAGTTTTGAGCTAATTTATCAGCTTACGTGCTCTTGACAGTCTTGTTGCAGAAGAGACAGATGAGTCAGTGAAAGAGTCATTGATGTTGACAAAATATCCAGAAGCAGTTTATGCAAAAACTGGAGCTATATTTGGAAGAGGAGAACTGGCAGAAGTCTCCCTTGTTGGATAATAATAGATAGTTCCATCTGAGTAGAATTTGAGAACAATTCTCATTATTGTTGATGTTGCTTGTTGCAGAAGAAGTTAGTGGATCTAAGGAAAGATAATTTTCCACTCTCCCCAAGCTCGGAGAGGTATCAGCGATGCTGCTCAAAACCTGTAGAGGAACATCCTGGTCTGTAATGAAGGGGAGTCGGGTACTACTCAGGAGTCCTCTAGGTCTGCTGTGAAGGATCCACAATATGGAGTAGCTTGACATTGTGGATGGAGATAAAGCGTTTTTCTTTAGAACCAGGCAGCGGTGGTAGAATAACGGTTCTGGTACCATGTATTCTCAGGAATGGAACCTGTCCAGGATAAGAAGGACCAAGCTCCTTTTTCATAGCAATCTTTTCATGCACTAGATCCCCAACTTTTGGAATCCAGACGGTAAGTGTTATTGGTGGATCCCTCATTCCCAAAAAGGAGGCATTGTCAGATGCGTTGTTGTCACAGAACTGTTGTAAGTCCTGCAAGACAGTGACACGTTCATTTAGGTCAAAAGGTGAATCTGCCACCTCCACTCCAGGACCTTTGAGATCTGGAATATACATGTTTGTTCCAAACAGGCATTTAGATGGAGTGCACCCTTTCTGGGACCTTCGGGCAGATTATTAAGTGCTATCTGGACTCCATACAGATGATTAATTCACCCACACCCCGTGCCTAATACTCTCGCTTTTAAGGATTGGTTTAAGTCCTGGTTTCTTCGCTCCACAAAACTGATTCCCTTGGGATGATACAGAGACGAATAATGCAGTTGAACCCCTAACGAAGCCATGGTGTCCCTGAATGCCCTTGAGGCGAGAGCAGGGTTCTGGTCCGAGTGGAAAGCAGCAACTGCATATGTCTTGCTAAAGACTTGCAAATCTTTAATCACAGTTCAAGCGTCAGCTGAGCGTTGTGGCCATACCCATAATAATCAGAAGCATGAGCCAACAGCGACTAGGATGTATTTGTATGCACCATCAGGCGTCAAAGGGCCACAATGGTCGAGGTCCAAACATTGTAGAGGTTTGTTGGAAATTAAGAAAGTTGTCTGCGGTGGGCATTTGACTGTGGACCCTTTTATTTGCTAACAGATGTCACAACAAAAAACATACTGCTTGGTCTGTTTGTATAGACCTGGCCACCAGTAACGTGCTTGTAAAATTGAAATAGTAACCACCACACCAGCATGGGCAGGAGCAATTCCCTTATGCACTGCTTTAATTAACTCTGGGCTTTAATCTTGGTTGGGGATCACACAATCAATCTGGCGCTAGGCTCTTGCCTTTGTCTGATAATTTGGATCCAAAGAATAGGACATTAAGGAAGGCTATTTTTGTTTTTCTGAAATTAAATTTGTAGCCTAATTCAGCAAATCCCACAACAATGCGGCTCACCAGTCTTATATGTTGAATGAGATCATCATCCGTAAGGTAGATTTCATCTACCGAGGACAATGCCTCAGGGTCAGTGTTGTGTAAAATTGAAGTAACGAGCTGAAAACATTCCTGGACTGTTGTTATGCCGCTGTGGGAGCCTGCAAAACTTTTTTTGTGAACCTAAAGCGCTAAAACATGTTAAGTCCCTTCTTTCGGGCGCTATATTTTGGCAGAAGAAACTGTTGTAAATTTCCAACGTGATTTTGTATTTTTTGCGCACTATATTGTTAATGAGGGCAGAACTGCATGCATTTTGAATGGCAAATATGCGTGTATGGCTATTTAAATGTCTATAGTCTAAGACCATTCTATATGAATGGGCTGGTTTAACTAAGGCGAAAAACGGGTTGTTCATTGTTGAGACACAGTGTTCAATTATGCCCTGGTACTCTAGCTGCATGATGATTTCCCTGATGGCTGCTCTAGCTTCATGCGTTATTGGATATTGTGGTTGAGGTTGTGGTTGGGATCTAATTGGAAATATATGGTAGGGAGAATCTTCATCCCACCCTACATGGCTGCGATATAACATGGGAGCCTGTGCCTTCGCCCAAACTCTTAGAACAAGGGGCGAGAAAAAGTGTTCAATTACCTCTTCCCCATATGGGAGTTTATGGACAAATTCTGGTGGTCAATATTTTTCGTCCAATAAAATATAATAAATTGTAACTATGTGATCCCAAAAGATAGCATCTATTGAGCACTGAATATCTCCTTCTAATTGTATTTTTAGTTTATACACCCTAGTGGGTGTGGAGACGCACATGTCCGCAGTCTTGACTTGTAAAAAGTCATTAGTTGCTTTCACTGCCGAACTATTGTGATCTCTGCTGCCCTGTGTAGGAGGGCCAGTACCAACTTCCTGTTCTTCAGTAAAGCTTTAATCCTGAGTTGCATTTCCAATAGAAATCACTGCCACCCTTTTGAATTGAGGTTTTTGTTTGGGAAATTTCTCTTCTTTCTTAACAGAAACTTCTGATGAGTGCTGTGACTCCTTTCTCGGTTTCACATACTCAGTTCACTGGTCTGACTGCCCACCTCTCTCACTGTGCTTATTTGGTGAGGTCTGAAAAGTACAAGAGTGGCATGTATCAGTATATTGGCTTCTATCAGGGGTGTTTATATTATCTCTATTTCTAAGATTGTAGCGGTTTTGAGGGGTCTCTGAACGCGGAGATTCTCTCCTTTCTTTTTTAGGTGTTCGTTTTTATTTATCCCAGCGTTTTTTAGACCCTTAGGTGCTTGCTCAGTAGGATCCTTATTGGATTTACCCTGTAATTGTGGTTTATTAGGTCTGGCTTCCAGACTATCTTGACCAATACTAGAGTAGGTCTTGGCGATAAGCTTTGGCAGCTCGCTTTCTTGAACCTGTACAGGAACATCCCAGAGCTGCATGTGTGCTGCTAGTGCTACCGCTTCCCCTTTAAGATTACTTAATATTATTGAAGACACAATTGCAAAATTGCCCATTAATTGCATCCCCAAATCCAGGGCCGGGGCAGCCCCATATACATTTTGAATTTGTTTGAACACTTCTAGAATATTGGCAAGTGTTGGAGTGCAGTGTGCAGCGGTATAGAGCATGCCAAATACCATGCGCCAAGCAATGCAGTTATCTACTGTGGGAACTATTCCGAATGGAAAGCACATGGTGAGAATTCTGTAATTATCTTACGGTCCTGTGTGGGGAAATACTGCTTCCAGCACATTTATATTTTGAGCTAACCAAACAGAATTTCTTACCGTTTGGTGGATACCTTACCCATGATCAAATGTACAGTTGCAGGGCTCATACCTGGTGTGACTGCATGTGGTTGCACTGGGGTAGGTCATGCTGGGCTGTTATGTAATGTTTGCATTACAAACGGTACTAACAGTTTATATATACTGTAAGGTCATTGTATAAGCGGCGAACCTCAGCTACTGCCAAGGTGTCTGCATCAGGATGCGGTGAGTATGTGGCTAAAAAAGGCCAAGTAGGACCATCATTACTCAGAGGACCTAATACAATGTGTAGTATTTTGTGGGGTAGGGCGCCATCAAGCCAGTTATTGTGGTCTTGAAAAGATAGAGGCATCCCTAAATGCACAAATGCTCTGTATTGTGCAGGTATATTAGCAGGTGTATAATAGTGAAATGTGTTAGTATTTACATTGACTGCTGGAAAGTTGACACAAGAATAAAATGTTTCTGTTCAATGGGCTGGATAAGCTTCAACTACAAATGTAACAGGACCCCCCTGGGCTGTAAGGCCATTAGCTAATAAATGAGCAGTGAGGGGAGGTGGCATGTTTTCTGCAATGACCACTCTTTGCTGGTTCGTCATGGTAGATATACCTATTCAGAGATAAGGACAACAAATAGGGATTGATCCTTTTAAGGTTCAAGCTTGAACAACCTACAGTATTGAATAGGTACTACCCATCTAGCTGAGGAGGAAATCCTCAATACCACAGATGTCTCAGTTCATAGTATTGAGGTGCCTTTAGCACATAGTGAGACAAAAATATTCAGGAGGATCTGAAAATCAGTGCCTAACCAATTGTTTGTGGCTCCATGACACATTGACTCTCATTGTACCAATGCTGGATTTGGGCAGCAGCACCACCTGAATTGTGGGGAACTGAATCAAATCCCACATCATGTGACAACTGTTGGCCTAATCCAATTCCAGCCAGTCAGCAGCATGTCACCTATGGCCGAAGGCAAGGGTGACTTTTGGCAACCGGGCGCATGACATTGTGACTTCTCAGGGAAATTTGTTCAATAAAAGTTATTAAATCTGCTGTGTCTTAGATAAAATAACATGAAATGCAATAATTAGGATGATGAAATATACTAGAAGTAAAATGGTGACAAGAAAAGTGAAACACAAGAAAAGTCCCACCATACTGTCACTGTGCAAGATATATGATTCCTACCTACGCTACTATTGGTCTATGTTCAAGCACAGCAGGGTAAGCCCTAATGCACCATTCAGGATCCACCTGGAAAGACATAATTCCTAAAACCTGAGTATGACAGCTATGGACAATCCTGTTTTCTATAGAGACACCGTCCCTTTATAGGCCAGAGAACCTGTAGTCTCAGCGAGGGGTTCTAACAAAGTCAGACAGCATGCAGTCTTGGTCATCTGGCTGGAACCTCACTCTAAAGTGCATGAGACTGAAAGAAGTTTTTATAATAAAACAACTAATGTTCTGAGAAAGTGTTCCCACTTAAAAATATGTTTGTTTGTGTGAAATGTTAGAGACACAGAGTACCACTTGTGCCTACAATCCTATCTTGTTGCAGCCTTCAAAAAAGCACTGAGTGAAAAGAATGTTGTGCTAAGAAATGTAAATGCTTTCCTAAGCGAAAGGACAGCAAGATAACGGAAAATAAAACAACACCACAAATGTGGCCGATTTCGAAGGAATAAAATAAAATGTTACTAGGCTAAACGGCACAGGCAGCAGGCCTAGTTGCTAAATTAATGTGCCAACAGACATCACTAAAATGGCCCTACAACAGCACCAGGTATAAATAGTGGACATAAGACCTAACTCTCAACTTCACATCTGGAAGACTTTGAAAAAGGACTGCTGTTCTGCTGCAATAAGGACTGTGATTCTTCTGACCTGCTACTCTGCTGCCCTGCCTCTGTCTGTGTAACCAAGTGCTTCACCAACAGAGGATTCAATTCAGAAAGAAGTTCCTCTGTTTCACTGCCGCACAACACATCCTTGATGCAGGACCTTGCTTTGCAGCCTGCAGCTCCTCAGAACTGCTTCACGACTCATCCTCAACACGGAGCCTCGCAACGCTCTGCAACTAGGATTTAAGGTATTTTGTTCAGCAGGCCTAACTTAGTCCCTGTATTGGGACTGTTTTTCATCGTGTTCAACCAGAACTTGTGATTTTGTCCTGGTCTGGCGCGACCAAATAATCATAATTGGCCCTTTGTTCTTTAAAGCACTATTTCTATCTAAATCTTGACAAATATATATCTTCAGTTCTACTGATTAGATTTTGTCGATTTGGTGTCAAATGATTTATTAAAATGTATTCTACTGACGTGCTTTCTCTTTATTACTGTGTGTTGCATAAATACTTTACACCCGGCTTCTAGGTTAAGCCAGACTTCTGTTGTGCCAAGCTACCAGAGGCGTGAGCAAATGTTAATTCAGGGTTGGAGTGATTTTTCCCTGACAATAATTGTTGTTGCTGTTTGAGTAGGGTTTTACACCCTCCCCCCAACCATTAGCCCAATTTCCTATAGTTACCAATTACCCACAAAGTGCAGTGGGTTGCCATGTCATCCCTCCATAACGAAGGTTCCAAACTATGTAACAATGTTCCCCTCATGAGGAAAGGAAGGGCTATCTCTAAGCCCCTGACAGGTATACCCGTCCCAAGGACATTTTCCCACTGATAAGCCAGTGACCTAGTCCCATGAGCTGCACCAACGTATGTAGTGAACGCTTTACCTAGCTCAGCAGATCTGAATATGAATGTAGTATTGGATTTTGCTAACAAACCCTAATGTTTGGTATTGTTACACTATTCTCTCTTGTTTTGTTCATGTTCCCTATTATTTGTATTACAAATATGACAGTTGTGATCCTTATTTTCTACAATATGGTAGGTGCAATAGAGCTCCACTAATAAAATCTATTGTTTGTGTGTACTGGTTTGGGGAGACTCCAGCAAGAAGGTAAAGCTCCTTTATAAATACTTCAAGCTTCCTATCATGTCTGTTTTCCTCCAGACCTCTCTTCTGCAATTGAGGACAGCACCTCAAGGGGGATAAGGGTCTGAGGTACCCGTCAGATTTCTCCATCTTCGAGAAGGGATGGTTTTAAACAAAACTACAGGGAGTGCAGAATTATTAGGCAAATGAGTATTTTGACCACATCATCCTCTTTATGCATGTTGTCTTACTCCAAGCTGTATAGGCTCGAAAGCCTACTACCAATTAAGCATATTAGGTGATGTGCATCTCTGTAATGAGAAGGGGTGTGGTCTAATGACATCAACACCCTATATCAGGTGTGCATAATTATTAGGCAACTTAACAAAAAACAAATATATACCCATTTCAATTATTTATTATTACCAGTGAAACCAATATAACATCTCAACATTCACAAATATACATTTCTGACATTCAAAAACAAAAGAAAAACAAATCAGTGACCAATATAGCCACCTTTCTTTGCAAGGACACTGAAAAGCCTGCCATCCATGGATTCTGTCAGTGTTTTGATCTGTTCACCATCAACATTGCGTGCAGCAGCAACCACAGCCTCCCAGACACTGTTCAGAGAGGTGTACTGTTTTCCCTCCTTGTAAATCTCACATTTGATGATGGACCACAGGTTCTCAATGGGGTTCAGATCAGGTGAACAAGGAGGCCATGTCATTAGATTTCCTTCTTTTATACCCTTTCTTGCCAGCCACGCTGTGGAGTACTTGGACGCGTGTGATGGAGCATTGTCCTGCATGAAAATCATGTTTTTCTTGAAGGATGCAGACTTCTTCCTGTACCACTGCTTGAAGAAGGTGTCTTCCAGGAACTGGCAGTAGGACTGGGAGTTGAGCTTGACTCCATCCTCTACCCGAAAAGGCCCCACAAGCTCATCTTTGATGATACCAGCCCAAACCAGTACTCCACCTCCACCTTGCTGGCGTCTGAGTCGGACTGGAGCTCTCTGCCCTTTACCAATCCAGCCACGGGCCCATCCATCTGGCCCATCAAGACTCACTCTCATTTCATCAGTCCATAAAACCTTAGAAAAATCAGTCTTGAGATATTTCTTGGCCCAGTCTTGACGTTTCAGCTTGTGTGTCTTGTTCAGTGGTGGTCGTCTTTCAGCCTTTCTTACCTTGGCCATGTCTCTGAGTATTGCACACCTTGTGCTTTTGGGCACTCCAGTGATGTTGCAGCTCTGAAATATGGCCAAACTGGTGGCAAGTGGCATCGTGGCAGCTGCACGCTTGACTTTTCTCAGTTCATGGGCAGTTATTTTGCGCCTTGGTTTTTCCACACGCTTCTTGCGACCCTGTTGACTATTTTGAATGAAACGCTTGATTGTTCGATGATCACGCTTCAGAAGCTTTGCAATTTTAAGAGTGCTGCATCCCTCTGCAAGATATCTCACTATTTTGGACTTTTCTGAGCCTGTCAAGTCCTTCTTTTGACCCATTTTGCCAAAGGAAAGGAAGTTGCCTAATAATTATGCACACCTGATATAGGGTGTTGATGTCATTAGACCACACCCCTTCTCATTACAGAGATGCACATCACCTAATATGCTTAATTGGTAGTAGGCTTTCGAGCCTATACAGCTTGGAGTAAGACAACATGCATAAAGAGGATGATGTGGTCAAAATACTCATTTGCCTAATAATTCTGCACTCCCTGTATGGTGCCTTGTAAATCTGGATATACGGCAGAAAAGCAGGGGTGCATAACATAAGAGGCTTGTCGTTTTGAATCAAAGAAACCTAATTTTACTTGAATACCTCCGTAGCTCCTGGACTAAAAGTAGGATGTTGGTGTCCTCCTTTATAATTATTAATAATTATTTTTTAACTAGCCAAAAAACAACTTTTTAGGAACTAACTACCTGCTATGTTTTGTCATGAACACCTCACGGGCCTTTCTGAAATAAATAACATTAGAAAAACTTATGTACTTGAGTAAAAAAACGACATTCTGTCTACGCAACAATAACCTAGTACATTTCCTAATAGCACACAGAACACAAACATTAAAAATACATTACAAATACCTATGTAAATATACAGATTGTTTCATTTAGAACGCCGTTGAAGGAGTTTTAAAAGTATAGGCTAACTTTGCAAGGTTGTGCAGTCTGTTTTTTTTCTGTAGCAGGGGCATTGACTTACCCCAAATAAAACTCACCCCCCCCCCTCCAACCACCCTCTCCGCTTTCCCCTCATCCGTTAATACTTCTGGAGGATATATCGCTCATCAACACCCACACCAGCAGACTGAAAGCTGCTGGCAGAAAGTCAGAACGTTCAGAGATACCCTGTGAGACAACCCAAATGTGCCATGAAAATACGCATCTGTCTATGTAACCAATTGCTGCACCAACAGAGGATTCACTCCATAAACTGACAGTAATGCTTTTGGAAGCTTAGCCAATCCGTTCACAATTGAAGCTCACGTGAAACCGGTGTAATTTTCCAAATGTTCAAGACATCAAAGACGAACAGTGTGGCCGCGGTACACACAGCGCTCTGTGGAAGGTCCGCTTTCATTTTATATGTCAGGGATTGCGCATCTTCCCATTAAACATAGAAGCAATTAATTCTGCGCACTGGAGGATTCCTTAATTGTGTTGTGACTGCTATCTAATCAATTACCTAATGTTATATTTAAAATATCAACATCACTTAAGCTGAAGATGTCTTCATTCCACATAATGTCTATTTACATAATTGTATTCACGTTCATTGCAGTGCCTTTTTGTTTTTTAACAATAGGACAAATTATCTAGACAAGAAAGAGGGAAATGGGTAAAAGCTGAAGCGGTAAAAGAAGATAAAAATGCATCAAAAAGTGAAGTGTGGTGGGCGATGCATCAGCTTTGTACTTTGGGTGCCAGTCAAGTGCTGCAAATTGTGCACACGCCTTTTGTTCCTTATGCCAATACCTGAAAAAATGAGTATTCAGAAAAAGGATATTCTAGAATGAAGTTTTGTGTAAATCTAACATTCAGAATCATATCGAATTAACTTCATGCTACATTATCGTATGTTTATAAAGTAATCCAATTAGAGCTGTTTTAAAAAATGAAGTCACAGTGAAATTATCAAAATTGTCCTTAGTATTGTAGATAGATCCATAATCTGTAGTTGTCCCCTTGTTTTTGAATTGGACAATTGAAAAAAATAAATAATGTCAATTTCTAGCTCATTTTTAGTGCTGCCTACAGACAGCTGCTGCTAATTTTACGAGATCTAGTTACCAGCACAAAACAACATACACATATACATAGACACAAAGATTGTGGACTCATATAAATCCCTGTTCAATCATTGTCTATTGCCAGCTTTTAGGCATTGCCATTAGTGGAGTGGGTTGTTCTTAGAGCCTTTGCATTTTGTGAAGGGTACCTGTGGATTTAAATATTCTCCCATGTAACCTTACCACTGTTTAACGGCTAGGCCCCCCGCCACCACTCCTCAGTGCAGGGTGTGACCTCTCACACTATTCACTGCTGCCTCCTACCTCTCAGTACTTTTTTTTTTTTAGAAACAGACTTTATTGGTTGTATGATTAAGGTACAAAGAAAAACATTATACCATTCAGTAGAAAAGAAGGGAACCTAAGGTCTTGTGTGTTAAATTGTAATCCCTGTTCCCCTACAACCCCTGCCCCTCTCCCAGAGTTCAATCGTCAGTAGCAGATACATCATTCAATTTAACAGACAGTCCATAATACTCCCATCATTTGCCACAAATTATTGAGAACTTTTTTGAACAACCACGGGTTTTTGTAGATTGGTTCCATTTGCCTAGCACACCAATACATGCCAGTGCGCCACTGTTTCAGCTTTAGGACCTCAGGGTTGTTCCAGCACTATGCTATGTCTCTTTTGACCACAAAGGTCACCAGTCTCACCAGAGCCTTGTCCCACCAATTCCCCCAAGATCCTCCATCCCACCCAGAAATGCAAACTTTGGAGTCAGCTGAAGTGGGACACCCATAATGGCCTAGAGGTTAGACCAATATCGATCGAACATCTGGCATTGCTGCCACACCATGTGAAAGAAGTTGGCTGAGGATGAGTGACAATGCATACAGTTGGGGGCTGAAAGAGATGGCTGCCGAGTATAGGCGCTTTGGGGTCATGTAGGTCTGGAAAAGTAGTTGTGTCTGACAAATGCATGCTGAGATCACCAGTTCCCAGGGGGCAATACATGCCTTCTGGCACTTGGCCTCCTCCATCTCCCCAACCTATTCCTCCCATCTCTGGCGGAGCCGATCCAGTGTCTCCGTGGTATTGTTTACCAGAGTGCAATATGGTTGGGAAGTGCCTCCACGTCCCATCTTCCTCATCATCAGCTTCATTTCAAGGGGGTTAAACTCTGGGAGATTCTGAAGGCGTGCATTATAATAGCCAAGCATATGGTGTATCTGGAGATATTTGTGTAATTGAGAATGAGAGTGTGGAAACTAATGCTGGCTGACAATGAATGAGCACATGCTATATCTGTGCCACACATTGGCCAGCGTTGTAATCCCTATTGAATCCCACCCATGAAAGTCTTCCAAGTGTGAGAGATGTTCCAACCAGCAACCTATCCACAGAGAGGACTCACTGGTTAGCCATTTATCCCAACCCATGAAGAGAAGTGCTCCCCTCCACAGCAAGAATATTACTCTGGTGGCTTTCGGAATTTAAAGGGGAATAAGTCAGCCATAAAGGTCATGCATAATCCCACCCAAACCCAGCTCACAGAGCTCCAGTCATAATGCTGAATCATTCCAGCTCCCCATCAAACAATCAGTTATAATCAGTAGGTGGGAAGCCCAGTAGTACAGGCAAATGTCCACTGCGGCAATTCCACCATCATAAACCCAGCGCATTTGACGTATGCAGTGTGGGGAGGATTACCACACCAAAGGAAGGATCGTATTAGTGGCACTACTCCACAAAACCAAGTGTCGGGGATTGTAAGAGGGAAATTCTGCAGGATTTATAAGCAGTGGGCAGTATCATCATTTTTATTAGGATAACCCCACCCAGGAGGTTGAGATGAAGGTCCGGGCACACTATTAATCTGTTTCTGGTGGTCTCTATGAGGGGCTTTTGGTTAAGTGAATAAGAAAGTTCAGGAAGTATTGTGATGTGAATCCCGAGGCATTTAAAGCTAAGAAAGTGAATGGTGATGCCTTCCCACCAGGCGCTCAATGAATTGTTGCCCTGCAGTGAGATAAGTAAGGATTTCTCTTTATTTAGGTGGAGGCCTCTTCAGAGAGATGGAGAAGCTCAAGGGCACATGCGCCAGAGGTTCATAAGGTATAGGATGACATCATCTGTGTAGAGTGCGATTCTGTCTTTGGGGGCCTTCTCACGCCTCCAGCCTCTCATCTGTGTGTCGCATCTGATTAGTTGCACCAAGAGCTCGATGATTAAGGCAAAGAGGAGGGGAGAGAAGAGGCAGCCCTGATGGCTGGCATGTTCAATCAGAAATACCTCAGACAGTACCCTGTTGATCATAACCTGGGCTGTCGGGTTGGACTAAAGAAGAGAAACTATTGCATGGAAGCGAGCACTAAAGAACATTCGGTTGAGCACCACTCTCAGAAAGCTCCAGTCAACCGTGTCAAGTGCTTTTTCAAAATCAACCATTAATAGGGCCACATCTGTATGGAGTTCAGCAATGTGAGCAAGAGCAACCTCTGTAGGCATTGTATGCAGTGTCTCAACCGCATGGATCTGGATGTTCTAGAGAATCTATAACCGTCTAGTCGTCAGAATTTTGGCATAGATTTTAGCATTATTATTAATTAGAGAAATAGGTCTGTACCCCCCACAGTATGTGGATGGTTGTTCAGTTTTGGGGATGACAACGATGGTCGCAAGATCAAGTTCTCTGGGAAAGAATCCCACCTATGTGGCTTATGTATATAGGTGAAGAAAGTGGGGGGATATAATGCTACTGAAATTAAAGTAGTAGTCAAGAAGGAATCCGTGTGGGCCTGGAGTCTTTCCAGGCTTCAAGTCTCATATAGGGCCAGATGTACCACCATTTTTTTTGCGACTCGTTATTTGTGATTTTTTGCGATTGCAAATTGTGAGTCGCAAAACAAAATGTACAACTGTGTCTCAGACACTGTTTGCAATTCGCACATGGGTCGCAGGGGACCTGCCTCATTAATATTCATGAGGTTGGTCACAATTTGTGACCCATTTGTGAATGGCAGTACTCACAGGGATGGTGGCCTCCTGGGGTCAGCAAACCACCATGTATGTGACTGCTTTTTAAATAAAGCAGTTTAAAAAAAAAATACAACGGGATGCATTTTGAAAATAAAAATGAAATGTCCATATGGGACCCCTTCTTGTTTGCGAATGAGTTACCACCAATTTGAAGTTGGTCTTCACTGTGATTGTTTTGCGACCGCATTCTCGGTCACAAAACATTCATACATGGGCCTGCAAGTCGCTATTAGGAAGGTGCGCCCTTGGAACACCCCTTCCTAATAGCAAGTCGCAATCCCTATTTTGCAAAATGGTGACAGGTTACCAACTCGAAAAATAGGTATAGTGCATTCAAGAAGGCAATTTTGTAGTTGCAAAAGGCGATTTTTGCCTTTTGCAACCGCAAAATTGCACCGTACATCTGGCCCATAGTCGTTTGGATTTCCTCATTTGTGAAAGGTTGGTCTAGAGTTGTGCGCTGGGTTTTAGTGAGGGAGTGGAGGGGTATATCTGCTAGTAGTGGCTGAGTGTGTTCCACCAAAGGACATGGATGGCGAGTAAACAGATCTTTGGAGGTGAAGGATGAAGCCAGGGCAAACCAAAGCTCCGTGGAGGTCCACCCAGCCACTGGAGTGATGGGCAAAAATGAGTCAAGCTAAGTCTTGGTTCAACATGTCTATAAGTTACAGTCCAGATCATGCCACTTAAGTAGTTGGTTTGTAGGGGGTGGTAGGGGTGCACAGCCTCAGTTGCAGCAGCCTAACAGCAGTAGCGTATAATTCTCATGGTGGGCATGGCCTCCAGGTGCTGTATGGTACTACGTGTCCAGGAAAAAGGCAAGTGCAGTAAAGTGGGCACAAGACTGTAAATTGTGGGACAGCAGTTTGCCTTGGATTAGTCCCAATCTACATCTCCTTTTCTCCTGTCCTCAGAACCACTAGCACCTCCCATCACATAGCCTGTTTTATAGAAATAGTAGGCTCGGAGTAAATAAGTGTAAGCAGACCCACCAGTTTATGGAGGCGTGCACAATACCATTGTATTGGTCTCCTAAAAATCGTGGTGTGGGCTACTTGGCATGCAGTAACCAGCTGGGAGAAGGACGCGAGGCCAGCAGGGCTGACACCCACTGAGCCATCAGGTAGTGTGGGCCCAATGCTTGGAATAAATGGCAGTATCCCCCCCAGGCCACAGTACAGGCTCCGACCAATCAGGGAGCGGTGGTCTCAGACCAGGAGTTAATGTATGATATAGTCCTGAGTTGCGCCCCAGGCCCAGTCCGCCAAAGGAGAAATGGCCTCAAGTCTAAGTTGTTAAAAACTGCTCTTTGTGGTCCCCAGAATAATCCAAGGCCATGGCGGCACATCTGTAGACAAGACGGCGAGCTCTGCAGTAAGCCCAAGGGATCACAAGAAGCTGTCGCCCGCATGCGTCCTCATTGCCGCTGATCATGTGTAGCCTCCATCTTAGGCAGTTTTCAGTGATTACGAGGGACCCAGTGTACCGGATTATGAAGAATACTTGGGGAGGACTCTGAAGCATTTTTAGAACACACCCACCATCTTGGCTGCATCGGCCATGCTCCATGCCCCACCACCCAATACCTTGCACATCACTGCTCATGTTCAGTTGCAATATAGGGATTGGCAAAGTCAAACTATACCAAAATGACTGCTGTGAATGCACATTAATGTACAGTGACCATCTTGTAATGGACTTTGTTGGGTGTGAGGGTTTCCCAGGGCATCACTTAAACTTAAGCACCATTCTGCTGTGACATCTAGTCTACCTGGGGAGCCCCCGGGTCAGGGAGCCTTGTTCTTGAGAGGAGGGGAGACCCGCAGACAGCTGGAGTCCTAGAACACTTTCTTTCCTGCGCTCCATGCTGTGATCAACTGAGTGGGAGAGTGGGAAACTAATCACCTACCCACTGAGCACTCAAGATACGGTGCTGGGCCAGTAAGGAGACAGAAGACTACACAGCCCATCCTTGGTCAGCACAGGTGCTGAGGTGGGCAAGCTCACCTTCATGAGAACCCTCTTCAGCTAAAGTTTAAAAAAAAGAACAGTAAAGATTTGCTTGCCCAGCCACAGTTGTAGCAATTGCCCAGGAAACCCTTACTTAGGGGGCATTGGAGCAATACATAAAGAAAGCACTGGAAGTTGTCCAAAAAGTTGAATATATGCTTGTGTGAGCGCGTCTGGCCTTATTTGGTCTCTGGTAATTTATTTATAAGGGGACGCGTTAGAGGGTCGATGGACATTTTGACTATGCTTACAGTGATTCTACCATCGTCACAAATTCTGCTCACAACCTAACCAACAACAACATATTTTAGTCAACCACTTATGATCATATAACTTTGAGTCAGTAAACTTTACACACTATGACTCATGTGGTCATGAATAACCACACCTTTTAGTAAAGTTAGAAAGTTTATTTCCCTAAATTAATAATGCTAGTATCACATAAATTAATCTCAAGACCAAATCATATACATATAGCTGACCAAAGCGGCGGAAAAATCTCAATTTAACCAAAGCATTCACCATTAAACATTCAAGGGTTACAGTAGAAATTAATAGCAACAATAAGTGAACAATAGAGATAGCATACATCTAGATTCGAAAGGGGACCAAAATCAATTCATAGTTAATCAGATCTGTTAACATATGGCATGCTAACTAAGCCTCCAATTAGAATAGCATGTTTGGGCTTCCTGCAAAAGTAATTTTAATCAAAAGTTAATTTGGAAAACCATCTAACTAGGGCTCTATCAAAATAGAGGTTGGTACCTAAAAGAAAGAACAATAATCTATAACAGAAACAATACTATACGTCTCCTGAATGGATCAGCAAGCTGTGATTTCTTCGTCAGTTGGACATTCGTCTGGTCAGCTTCCATAAAGGACAGTGAAAGGGGTTGGTTCAGCCACAGTTGGGCTCTAAGTTAACTGAATCAACTTAGAAAGGGCATCAAACTAAGAAACAGCATCAGTGGCATTTAAAAATAAGCTATAAGGCTAAAGTTAGGAAAAGGGACATCAGGAACTACTGTGCTCATCGCACAAGACTAGAACAAAACAAACTGGCTCTTCTACAACATAGTTGATGTTAAACTAAAAATCAATAAAGTACTTTCTCACGTCGCCATTGGTCAGAATATTGTGTGTTCACAGTAGAACCAATAAACATTAATTTCTAAATCTATGATATAATTAGACAATCTTTCACACGTCGATGATTGGCTCCTCTTCTCCCATTCCCATCACCAGTTTAGTCAAGTAAGTTTTTTGTTGCAATCATAGCTCCAGTCAGTGACGTCGTTGGTAAAGCCCGGGAACCTTTGCTTCTCACGCACCAAGGTAACAATTGTATCCATATGTAGTATTCTACATTTCAGCTCCTCTTCTCCCATTCCCATCACCAGTTTAGTCAAGTAAGTTTTTTGTTGCAATCATAGCTCCAGTCAGTGACGTCGTTGGTAAAGCCCGGGAACCTTTGCTTCTCACGCATCAAGGTAACAATTGTATCCATATGTAGTATTCTACATTTCAGCAGACAGTTCTCACAAGAAAGTTTAAGACATCAACTTATTTAACATTGCAAGGCTACAAATCTATTTGGTCAGCTCTGCATGAACAATGGACAAGTGTTAATTCTTTGCTTTCTCCAAAAATATTCACAAACCTTTATTTTCTGCCATGGACCTTAACACGAGGCTCTGTCGACTAGGCTCAAAATTTCATAATTATTATATGCCCAATATATTTAAGCAAACACTTAGCATTAATACATTAGTATGATCCACTAATACATTTTATTCTACATGTGCACATTATTTAAACTATAAATGTCATTCTTTATTGGGGGGGGCAGAGACAACCGCCGAAGATGGTGGTCGTGTAGCGGCAGAGCTCCAGCCTGACCTGTAGTAATCCTGCTGGATAGAAGCCCCAGCCGGGAGCCGGGAATCGAGCCCCCCCAGATAGGCTGAGAGCGAGGCCTGACAAGGTGAAGGAGAAGGGGGGGGGGCGCAGAGAGTGGAGCTCTGCCTCCCAGCGATGAAGGACTGGAGGAAACCTGAGCTGCCTGCGCATCTAGACCTGCGCACCCCCACTGGACCGGGCAAGGAGAGAGAACCCGGTTCGGGGAGGCAGGCAAACCCCCGGAGGAAGAAGGGAAAACAGGGGTCACCTGCGGTGGTGGCCCCCAAGAGGCAGGGGGAGCGCTGTTGCCCTGCTGGGGCCTAGAGGAACTGCTTCTGAGGTCAGACCCCTGGGGGACCCACTCAGTGTAAGATGGTGGAGTCTGCTGCCCCGCGAAGATCTCCCCCTGTGTCTGCAAAAGGAGAGGTCACCATTGCCACATAGGGGAGGAAGTGGACGGGTCCCTGCGGGACCGTGCTGCAAATTTGCTCCCTGTGGAGGGGTGAGAGTGTGATTGCGGCGGGCAGTTGTGGAGGGCCCGGACTGGGGGGGCTATTGTAGGTGGCAAGGGGACCCCTCTCCGGCTGCCCCCCAGGGAGCTGCCCTGAAGGCTGAGAGTCTACCCGCAAGGCCCTCCAATGGGTAAGCTATGCATTAAACCGCAAGTGCAGAAACCGTTTAGCCCTGAGAAGTGCTCAGTGTGGGGGAGTCGACCCTGGAGCAGTCTGCGCAGCTCCCCCAGTGCAAGCTACTCTCCATAAGGAATTGGAAGCGATTGAAGACTCCAAAAATGGCCTTAGACTAGAGATTGGGAAGGTGGCGGCAGAGCTGGGCCACCTGCGGCAGACCATCGAAAGCTAGTGGACAGTGTAAAAACTACAGAGGAAGAGGTGATGAGTCTGGAACCCAACAGTGATCACAGGAGGTGCCGCTAGCCCACTTCACGGACAGAGTGCAGAGACTAGAACACCGAGCAGGGGATGCTGAGGGCCGCAACTGCCGCAATAACGTCCGTATAGTGGTGGCTACCGGAAGGGGCCGAGGGTGCTGAAATGGTGGCCTTCCTCGAATCATGGATGAAGTCCATTATTGGTGAACAACAGCTTACCACCTTTTTTGCACTGTAGAGAGCACTCAGGGTGCCCTCTAATCCCCCGGCTCTGGGAAGGCCTCCCAGACCAGTGGTGGCAAAACTGCTACACTACAGGTACCGAGATATTCTGTTACAGTAAAGTCAATATGTTCCCCGATTACACAGCTGCAGTACAGTCAAAGTGGGCTTCCTACCTATCAGTGAAGAAGGCATTGTGGGGGGAGGGGATCCGTTACGCGCTTCTCTTCCTCTCTAAGCTGAAGATAATGGGGGACGGCAAGACACACTTTTGCCAAACGGCGAAAGAAGCATGGGACTGACTAGAGTCCCACAAATGTGGCAAACTTGATTGTGTCGAGGACACACATGGAGCACCTGGCCGTCAGCATAAGGACGGACATGACACTGACCGCTTGAGGTGACCCATGCAACTTCAAGTAACCCAGGAACAGTGAGCAGCAATTCAGACTGTGGCATCACTGACGGAGTCGTCGGCCTCAGACAGAGATAGGATCTACTTGCCTGATATTTGACCTTTAGGAAACGGAGGTCACTTCTGACCTTGAATCTGTTGGCAGTGTGAATGATGATCTACCCTGGGCGATGCCCCAGACGGCAGAAGACTTAATCTGATACTTCTTGGGGGGTATTCTTTCGGTCTGCTGACGGCCCCCGGCTGGAGAGGCAGCATATAACTAGACAGGGTCAGCCCGATTCAGCTTGGAGGACTATAAAAAGTTTCCGGACATCTTCCCCCCTTATTCGCCCATGGACTGCTCCAGAAGGGCGATGATGAGAGACTGTAGAAGTTTGGTTCCACCGGTTTGAGCGGTCGGCAGTTGCTGGACTGCTCTTGGGTCAGGGAGTTGGGAGTTGTATTTGGTTCCTTATATCTTTTTCTTACTCATATTATGGGCCAGATATACAAAAGGTGGGTGGGCTGATAGTGGGGTGGGGGTGTGCAGGGTGTGGGAGCAGGGGGGCATGATCCCGTGGACATTTCAGCTCATAAACACAATGCTGAATATTGATACACCTATTAAATTGGTGTCTTGGAACACCCAAGGGATGGGGATGACACTAAAGCAGCACAACATACTTACCTACTTGAAAAGGAGGGGGGTTCATGTGGCACTCCTACAAGAAATCCATCTCACGAAGTCAGAGGCTGATAACCTTCATAGGCGATGGCGGGGCAGCACTTCGCCACTACCTGCTCGGCCTATGCACAGGGTGTCCTGGTATGGGTGCGGGTGGGGGTGCCCTTTGAGCCCAGCACACTAGACATGGACAAAGAGGGGTGGTATGCCCTTGTGGAGAGACGCCTTAATGTCAGACCCATAGTAGTGGGGACCATATACGCTCCTAACCAGACTAGAATAATTTCTTGCAGACCCTGACAGCCCGACTGGTGCGATTCCCTCAGGGGCCCTACTTGCTGGGGGGAGATTACAATAGTGTTGTTGACCCGGACAGGGATCCCTCTTCTCCACCGCTATCGGGAGCTGCTGCATTCAGAGTAGCGAAAGGCTTGGAACAATGGCTAGATCAATGGGACATGGCAGACGCATGGCGGACCCAGCACCCCCACAGTAGGGAATACTCACACTACTTCTCCCTCCACCAAGTCCACAAGAGGATAAACCACATGTTGTGCTCTATGATACTCATGAGCAATGTTCTATATACTGAGTATCTGGGTAGGACGTTTTCTGACCAAAGCTCATTGCTGCTGACACTTCAGACACTGGGGGGGGCGCTCCCCGATCCCACCATGGTGACTGTACCCCAGAGCCCTGGAGGACGAGCTCTTCCGTATTGCACTAACAGCTAAACTGAAGGACTATTTTTCCCTGCAACACCCGATTGAATTATATACAGTATAAAATAGGACATAGGGCATTCCTTACCCCGCAAAGAATCAACTGGATGTACAGCACGACATCAGGGGCATGTCCCTGGTGTAGGCTGGGAGACGCTGACTTCTGCCACATGACTTGGGAATGCTCGGATTTGCAGCGCTTCCGGAGGGAGGTGATCGATCGCCTCAATAGCACACTGGACAGGCAGATGGACTATGGCCCGTCTGTCTGCTTACTGGGAATCTTTGATAGTCCTCTACCAAAAAAGGTGGGGAATAGATTTATTGACCTGGCACGTAGGAGGGTGGTGATGGCCTGGAAGTCTACCACGGGCCTAAAATGAGTACTTGAGTGGCAAATGTCATACGCTGGGCTAGGGCGGAGGAGTGGGCCCTCCAGATGGAAGAGATAAGAGGGATGAGAAACAGACTGATAGCCCCCTTGTGGGCAGAAGTGGTGGGAATGTGGGAAACACTTGAGGCCACCCTTCACCAACCTGTGGGTGGACTGCCTGACCCTGGAAGCTAAGGTCGCAATTGTACAGGACACCTGGGACCCCCAGACGAGAGTGCGAGCAGTCTGCAGCCTGTTGTCCTGCCTGCCCCCTGCCCCTTCCTTTCCCCCTGCCTGGGCCCAACATGCTTGCGGACATACCTGCATACCATGTAATCTGGGCAAATCACTGGGCAAGTTGTCTTGTTTAAATATGTTAAGATTGTTTACTTCAGCACTTGAGGTAGTTAGGTACCTGAAAGCCTTGAGCTGATGCTGGTGGTGTAAAGACACTCAGCCTCCTGAACACACTGCACGAACCAGGTAACTATTGATAACTCACACTGTTCTTGGTTGGTCTATATACAGAGCAAGACGGGGTTAATCAGCAGTGCGGGGTGCATACTGAAAGACAACAGTGTATGATGGTTAAGCAATGCTTGTCATGAACAAGTGACCTGTGAGATTTTAACAGTAAAAATGATCCTGTGACCAAGATAATGTACCAACCAAAATACCAATAAATAAACATGTTAAAAAAAATGTCATTCTTTATTAATGTCGTACACGTTATAGTGACCACATCAGTGAGCACATTTTCCAAGGCACTCTATTTTCTCTATGTTAGGCTAATTTGTGTACATTCTTAACTATTAATTAATGCAGATTTGTTAGTAATGAATTCACCTTTCACACTTGTGATGCTTTAGAAGTGCAGGAGCACCATCAAAAGGAGTAAAGAATGTTCACATAGCTGTCAGGAGCTACATCATTTTCCCAACCAGTGCCCCCACTGTTTTTAAAAACTAAAACGCTTTAAGTGTCTTAAGGCCAGGAATACATGGCCCTGGAAGAAGTCATCATTGTTTTTAGGCACTTCCCTGCTGGGGCTTTTCTTGTGATGTTCTGGAGACCCTGGATGCATTGTGTTTCTGCGCTGTCTGTGGTTTTTAGGCAGCATGGCTGAATGGTATTATTATAAGATTTTTGATGGAATGGTTCCTATGTGGTACGGTTTAATTTGTCAAAGCCCATTTTGTGGGGGACAGGGTGCTTGATAAATGGTGAAAGTCGGTGATAACATCTTGCAATGTTAGTTCAAATATCTTTTTCTCGTTATCAAATGTATGGTGCCACTGTGTGACAAAGCCAAGATGTCTGCCTTTTTATGTATGCATACCACATGTTTGTGGATTGTTTGCTTTTTGGGACTTTTTATTCTGGATGAGTCTCACTAATGGCATCTCTCCCATGTTAATCACAAGGCAAATAGACCGAGCATGTTTACCGCCAGTGTTCACCTTTTAAGATAAGGCTGCTGCGACGCAGCAAGGGTAAGGGGCACTTGGCTGGGGATATGTGAACAAGTGTGCATACACATGTACACACATGTATGGGCTGTGCTTGGGAGACTATTGTCCTGCCTAGTAACTGCTCACAGGTAGCCTGGCACAATGGGACTCTGTCAAATTGGATATTCAACTGGGAGAGGACTTCTAATATTAGTGTACACTAATAGGGAAAGTCAGGGTGATTTACTATTTTGTCTGTAGTAATGCTTTGTTATACACAATGGGGAGAGAACCAGTGGCAGACAGTGATTTTAGGAGGGAGTTGGGGAGGATGGGACACACACGCACACATACCCACTCACACCCATTCATTCATCCATATATACACCCATTCATTCACAACACTCACTATCAAATATTCAAACATGCACGTGCGCACCAAACATTAATTAAAAAGAAATACCATGTACCTGCAGCTTTGCCCCAGAGGTGCCAGGAGGGTTGGGACTCCTGCCTTCCCTCATTGATAGGCCTTAGGTCAATCAATGGGGGAAGGCAGCAGTCCCAAGCCTTGGAGGTCCCAGGAGGGTTGTGACTGCTGCCTTTGCTCATTGGCTAACCTTAGGTCTGCCAGTGAGCAAAGGTAGCAGTCCCAACCTCGCCATAGAGTGGAAAGGGGTCAGAGACTGCTGACCCCACCCCACTCTGTGACGGGGTGTCACTGATTGATATTCAGCCTGGGCACTTCAGAACTTAAAACTGGAGTGCCCAGGTCAGAGGCAATGATGCTACCCATCATCACTGAGGGGCAGGGCCTTGAGGACCTTTGCTGAGCTGAAGAGGTCATACCGACAGGAGCTGTGACATCCTCAGACCAGCAAAGTTCACCTCAGGCAGCCAGGAGACTGTGCATTTAGCCCATGTCTAGCTCCTGGCTGCCTGACCTGAAAAGGGAGTGTCTGTCAGGCTGACCTTAGCGCAGCCTGACAAACACTCTTCTTGATGGGCAAAAGGCAACGGGGCGTGGCCCTCTCAACACCAATGGATGGGCCACAGTGGGAGAGAACTGCCCTAGAGAGCAGTTTTGCTTCCCTTTGGCGTTCAGACACCAATGACATCTTGAATTAGGGTGTAACCTGTTCAAGAATATCAATTCTGTAATTTCCAAAATGATAATTGTACACCTTATAGGTCATCCAGAGTCGTCATATTTCTCTAGGTCAGTTCAGGATCAGAGCCCAGGCCTTTTGTCACAATGTTGAGCCCCGTCAATTAGATTTTTCTCCAGCAGTAGAAACAAAGGCTGCCGGTAGAAAAAGAGCAATTAACAATACTCCACCCAGCTCCTGAGGAGAAAAGGGGTGGGGCAGAATGATCAGCATCAATCACCGAGCTGCCACACTGTACCAGGGATGGGACTGCACAAGCCCACTGAACACAGGAGAGATCCCAGACAACTAGAGCCAACTCAGCAGGGGTCTCTCTTTGATTATTTGGTGTGCAGGACCCTGGCAGTGATGTCAGCGAGGGGCAGAGCTGAGAGCGAAGGAGCAGATTTGATCAAGGAGTCTTGGATGATGCCATTTTTGACAGTCCTAGCATGGTGTATCAGGGCATTGGGGCAGGGGTTGGATAGGTGACATGGCGCCCTAGGATTGTCCAGGGGTGCCTGACTTCTGGAACTTTCCTCTACCCTTTAAAATCTCTTGCACAAAGGGGAGACTCTCTCTTGTCTGGGGATTTTGCTGAACTTCATTGATGGACCCTGAGACTACCATGGAGAACTGGAAGGAGAAACCCTCTGACACCCACCAAGAACTAATTATGCTGACAATTTTACCTCAGGACCAGTGGGTCTCCCAAATGGCCAGTGAGGCTGGCCTGCTTAAACTCCCTGAGGACCAGCTGGGGGAAAGCCATGGACATTTGTGCACAGAAACAAAGATCAGGAGGAGAGTTGGGGCAGGGAGCTAGGAAACTAGTGGATAGAGCTCACCACCAGAAATAAAACAAACTCAAGATGGTCCAAATCGGCTCAACTGGACCCAAGTTATGGTTTTATAAAGTTTGGCAACCTCTAACCTTTCTTCGCATAGAGCATTTGGGGCTCTGCTGTCTCATCCTGTAAATTCAATCAGTATGGGACAGGCCTAGGGGTTGGCACAAGGGATTTCATATTTTTGCCTTAGGGAGGGAGCACACATGGGGGGCCCTCCCTTAACTCTTCTAAATGCCAGGGAACTGCATTCCCTTTGCATGCTCCTTTCAGGGGACCCACACCCATTCCTGACCCCTGAATGCACAAAGACGATTGGGGGGGTTGTGCAGTCATGCCCCCCAACTGGTGCCAGCCGCCCGCTCCCTGTGCCCATGTTTGGGGGGACGCAGGAGGCTGCCACAGACTGCCGCGCCTGCGAGAGAATCCTTGCTGGCTCCTGCAGCGGCATGGAGGAGTGCTGGCCGGGTTGCCAGCCAGAGGGGGCAGCCAGGGGTGGGCTCAGGTGAAACCGAGCACCCCTAAAAACAATAAAAACCTGTGCAGTCTGATACTGCATGGCAGAAAATCAAAACAATCAAAGACTGCGGCTCTCCCCAGCACAGCATTAGAGCCATTAATAAAATATTCTCTGCACCTGAAGGAGCGCTCCATAATGCTGTGTAGGGCTGGATAATTCTTGACTGTTTTGGCCTTGTATGTCCATTTGTGGTGGCCCCGGGACAGTGGGGTCACCACCAACAGATTTAAAAAATACAGGGGGGGCTGTAGGAGCAGCAATGTCTACCCCCAAAGAAACTTGAGGAGTCCACACCCTAAGTTGGGTGGGACTCCCCAGGATTTCCAGCATATTTCCATGCACGCTAAAGGCTGGAGCTTTTGGTCTACAGCTAGGAGTGCTGCACCCTCCAGGGGCTATGACTACAGTTCCATTGGTAATGATCTGTTAGGCCTGAAGGCGGTTAAAGAAATACATGTCTTGAGGCATCTTCTAGGGGCCAAGGTTATGACTGCAATGCAATGGTATTATAATGTGATGCCCTCTAGGAGCTGTTTTTATAATTGCAAGTTTTATGGTTGAAAAATATATGAAAAATACACAAACAAGTTTTGTCGATCTAAATGCTTTATTGGCTTCATGTAATGATGATAATCACTGCTGACCACAGTGTATATGTTTTGTTAGCATTACTAAGTACATTTACACAGGAGTATTGTTTTAATGGTTATATGTATGTGCCAAATGATATTTATAACCCGTGGGGTGTTGCTTTTGAACCTTGATAAAATGTGGTGTTTGCCAATGTACATATTTGTCAGTTATTGTGTAGTACTGACTGGACAATCATTTATTGAGTGTTATTATTGTGTGCCAGTGAACGGTGATTAGTAGACCACACCACCTTCCCTGAGTAGGCATTGGACTGCTCTGCTTCACTACCCTGAGAAAGTCAAACACCACAGGAGGTGCTTGCTTCCCAGTAGAGAGATTGAGGACCTATTGCTTGTGCCCACACAACAAATAACCCAATTTTCTACACATAGGATATTGACTTTCCCAATCCTTTTTTCATTATGCTTTCTAAAAACAAAAATCAGAAAAATGTTAGTCAGAGGGAAGACTTGTGGGTCTTTTGTTCTTATGTCAGAAAAATCGTGCACAGCTAAATCATTGAGCAGGCTGTTATGAATGTCTCAAAGAAATGCAAGTTTCAGATTTGTACACTATTGAAAGGCAGCAATATTGTATGAACATCAACAAATGAACACATGCCTGAAGAACAGTCCTTCCTATCATTGTACTTCATCAAAGCTCTCTCAGGGAATGCTCTCTTACTCCTACTTACCATTGTCAATGCCACATTCACTCAAGGTATTTCCCAGACGCTCTAGAGACTACTCAGATCCCCCACTCCTAAAGAAGCCTATACTAGACCTTGATGACCTTGCCAACTATCAGCCCATCACTCACCTACCATTCATCAGCAAGATCGTTCAAAAAGTAGTACAAGTACAATTCGTAGATCACATCACATCAATGATAACTATATTCTGCACAACGCCTGTCTGACTTCAGATTATGCTGCTGCAAGGAGTCTGCCACTTTAGGCATTGTTAACAAAGCCCTCTTGACCACAGATTATGATTATCCTTGCTTCCTGATATTGCTGGACCTCTCAGACCCTTAAACACAGCCAACCATCCCAGCCTCATATGCACCTTTGGGGTGTGAACGGGATTACCCAACAATGTCCTTCACTGACTTTCCTACTATCTTTTGAACCAACACAAGTTTATTCTCATTGGCACCTTCAGGTCACAATATATCTCTATCACATGTCAAGTCTCCCAGAGTTTCATACTGCCTCTTGTGATGTTTAACCTTTACATGGAGCCTCTTGGTGCTCTATTCACAGATAATAGCATAAAAAGATTCAACAATAGGCCGATGATACACAACTCTGCTTGGAAGTCTCCTCCGCTTCAGACACCCAACTTTCAAACATCACTTGCACTTCATCCTGACTTCGATGTCCAGCGCATACCTGAAGCTCAATCTAACCCAGACAGAATGGCGTAAATCCATTAGGTGGGGAAATCGGTCATCCACCTTTACTCCAGTGTGGTTGTAGACAAAAGTGTTTTGCCACCGAGTACAATGTTTTATTGGGGAGAAATGTGCACTTGCACTGGGGATCCAATTACCTCCTATGTGAAGTTATCTGCTATGAAGAACTCTGCCCAGTTGGAATAGGAACCCATGGAGAAGTCACATGACCTCAGAAGTACCCGAGAAAACCTGTGCCTGGTGCAGCTTTTCATGCAGATTCCTAGAAATGTTCATTAATGTCTGACATCACAAAATCTCCATTTAAAACTCGGTGAAAATATTTAAGTGTAGATTGACTGCTTTCTTTATGAATTGTGAGCTCTCTAATCTATCTGGACAACTCTTTCACTGCTGAATAAATCGGGCGGTGTTGAGAATGGGCGCCACCCTGTCAATATAAGCATCACATACCTCATGCGAAAGGAGAAATTCGTATTTACTTTTTGTGTTCTCTTATCACTGTTTACAAGCCAAGTCACATTACAATAGATAGTAATGTGCAACAGAAGCACACTGCAGACCAAATATTAAATATATACGTTAAATGCTACCTACCTTTGTATTTTTGGTGTGGGGAAGGGCCGCATGAATTTAAGCTAAACGTAATTCCATGCGCGATTCGAGACGGTTTATTTCATGTGCTTCGGCATTTTTCATTCCCAAGACGCCATTCGCGGTTATAATAATGTGACGGTGGTATTGCAAGCCAGTGACCGTGACATCAGTCCACGCAGGCCCTCGTGGCTCCTTCTGGCAGTCTATGAATCTATGATTTTGCAATAAATAAAGCATATTCTATCATGTAGCCTGATGGCAAACTCCCCTGTTAGCAGAGGGGCTAAAAATGCTGAAATGTCACTCAAGAATGACCCATCAGTATATTTGAAGACTATTGAAAGTTAGTCCAAGAAAACATCACGACATGTGAAACGGGATCTTGGATTATGGTATAGAATTATTTTTGAAAAGCTGAGATGCTACATCCATTATGGTTTAATATATATATATATTGAAACATTTGTCACAAAGAGCTGCTGGTTTTTGTGGTGTTGCCGAATTTCGATAAATCATCTGGGTCTCTGGAACAAGGATGCTCGTGCTAATCTGTTAATAAGTGCATCTTGAGAGATGTAGTTCACTCCATTACTCTACCTTGCAACACAGGTGCAGCTCTGTCTATGTTCTGAGGTGAAGAAACCTCTGTTGAGGCAAACCTCGTTGCCATGCAACATCTCTGTCCCAAAACCTCTCAGATGTTAACCATCTTAGTAGTCGGCAACCTATCTTCATTATCACACAGCCATATGCATTTGGCAGGGTAGGTGGCATAGGCAAATCCTGTTTTTTGGATGGATCCGTATGTCCAACAACAATTCTTTATGCGAGGGAACATTTGTCAAATGGGGGTGACTACATTAAATCAAAACCCATCAGGAACAGGTTCCAAGGTTGAATTTGAGACAAGCCTGGGCATTGGAGATTTTTGGGAAATGTCTTCAAGACAGGATGAAATTGCACCAGGAACATTTTAATGCGTCAAAAGAGGAGGATACAAGGCATCATGCCTTGGGCATACAAATGATACAAACAAAATGAAAAAGATACCTGTGTCAGTGCTTGGGCCAATTTATGTGCCTAAGTCAAATTGAGCAAAGCACCATCTTACTATGCCCACCCACAGATACCCTTCAACAACCCACCTGCATTCCCCACAAAACCATCTGCTCCCAGCATTTCAACCTAACCTGTCCCAGTGTTACATTCCTATACATGCAGATGGCCGTCAAAAGTAGGTGTGGGCAACAATCACCACCCCATAAACAATTTATCTACCAATCACTGATCCACCCTCATAGAACACACCCAAACGTCTTAAGTCACCCAGCCCCTGTCTACTAATGTTTACAGAAAGCTTTTCTTTTTAAATCTTTTTTTAAGTAAATATTGCTTGCACTATCTTTCACCCGTGTGCCATCGCATCTGTGCCTGGTCATGAAGATGGGTATATATAAATAAATTAATGTAATGTGTTGAAGTCTGTGAATCATTTCACAATACCCCTTAAAGCAACATGCACCTACACGAATCCACACACATAAAAAATACACCCATGTTAGTTTTGAAAATTGAATATTTCTATATGTTTTTTCAAACAAAGTAGAAAACCTAATTTTAGCAAATGCTTTTGGAAAATGTAATTGTTTTTGGCAAGGGCAAAGTGATCAATAGTGGCTGCATCCAGGAAGGTAGATTCAATTTGATTAAAAGCAGCAACTGAACAAAACATACTAAGATTGTTAAATGGCTCTTGTAAATCAGTATGATGTAAAAAAAAAAAAAAACAGCCCCAAAGTTCAAACGTCCAACGCAAAATTAAAACAACTTTAAAGTTTTCACCCCACACAGATGGAGTGTCTGATGTGCCACTCTGATGTGATGTTCTACTGTGGATTGAGAGCTGTTAACGCTGAGTTATTAATGAATTTTATTAATGAATATTCATGTGTTGAGAGGGTTTGATTTGCGTAGAAAATTTATTAACGTAGAGAAAAATAATGCATGCATTTGACGGTGCGCCCACCAGAATGGCCATTAATGTTCACAAATTGTACTTATTAATGGCTTATTAATATGAAATGTTGAGCTTATGTGTGGTTAATGTAGTATTATGTCATACTGAGGGTTATGTATTATGTCTTAGCTTTCTCAACTGTAGGTCTTCAGGTAGCGAGATCTTAGCCTGGTTGCACGGCCTCATGTCAAGCTGCATTTTCTTAGGCGTTCAATAAAATGGATGCTTAGAGAATTAAAATGTGATTTTCCACTGTGCTGACCAAATGCTTGTAGCTAAAAGTCTTTCTCATGAGAACTGCTTGCTAGGAGATGATGTGTTTGCTAGTGAAACAATGTTTAATGTAGTGTGTGTGCGAATGACTTTCTCAGGAGAAAACAATGAGCATACTGACTGGAGTATAAGCTGCAACAGTATTGTTACCTGACTAGCCAAATCACGGGAGCGGGACAAGAGGAGCCAATCAGTAACATGTGACCATGTCTTGTAGAATTGTAGATTTGAAGTTTTTGTTTCATTGGACTGAACACAAACATGTGATTTTTGAACCAATATGGACAAGGGAAGGAGTTTTAGCAAATCTAACTTAGCCAGACTGCATTGAGAAGAAGACACCATTTTCCCATTTTCTATCCTGCCGAAAGGCCATTATTTTCTTGATCGTCTTGAGAAGAGACATGCTTAACATCATTTCTTAAAGAGACTTTGCTTTTTCTGAACTTTGATGCTGAATCCTGATGTCTAGCTAAAAGAACTGATATCCTGAGGATGAAGACTGTCACAGCTTGCTGATCCAAACCGAGTAGAGGTATTGTTAGACCTGACAGCCTTAGGGTAGTCACCCCTAACTTTTTGCCTGCCTCCCTCCACTTTTTGGACACTGTTTTTGCTGGTTTATAGACTCTGCGCACTTTACCCCTGCTAACCAGGGCTAAAGTGCATATGCTCTCTCCCCTAAAACATGGTAACCTGGAATCATACCTGATTGGACTATTAATTTACTTATAAGTCCCTAGTAAGGTGCACTCTATGTGCATAGGGCTGGTAAATTAAATGCTACTAGTGGGCCAGCAGCACTGGTTGTGCCACCCACTTAAGTAGCCCCTTCTCCTGGTCTCAGGCCTGCCATTGCAAGGCCTGTGTGTGCAGTTTCACTGCCACATTGACTTGGCATTTAAAAGTTCTTGCCAAGCCTAGAACTCCCCTTTTTCTACATATAAGTCACCCTTAATATGTGCCCTAGGTAACCCCTAGGGCAGGGTGCTGTGTAGGTAAAAGGCAGGACATGTATCTGGGTAGTTATATGTCCTGGTAGTGTAAAACTCCTAAATTCGTTTTCACACTACTGTGAGGCCTGCTCCCTTCATAGGCTAACATTGGGGCTGCCCTCATACACTGTTGAAGTGGCAGCTACTGATCTGAAAGGAGCAGGAAGGTCATATTTAGTATGGCCAGAATGGTAATACAAAATCCTACTGACTGGTGAAGTCGGATTTAATATTACTATTCTAGAAATGCCACTTTTAGAAAGTGAGCATTTCTTTGCACTTAAATCCTTCTGTGCCTTACAATCCACGTCTGGCTGGGCTTGGTTGACAGCTCCTTGTGCATTCACTCAGACACACCCCAAACACAGGGTACTCAGCCTCACTTGCATACATCTGCATTTTGAATGGGTCTTCCTGGGCTGGGAGGGTGGAGGGCCTGCTCTCACACAAAGGACTGCCACACCTCCTACTGGGACCCTGGCAGACAGGATTGAACTGAAAGGGGACCTGGTACACTTCTTAGCCACTCTTTGAAGTCTCCCCCACTTCAAAGGCACATTTGGGTATAAAACAGGGCCTCTGCCCTACCTCATCAGACACTTGCTGGAGAAGAAACCTGAACCAGAAACTACATCCTGCCAAGAAGAACTGCCTGGCTGCTCAAAGGACTCACCTGCCTGCTTTCTACAAAGGACTGCTGCCTTGCTGTTGCCCTGCTGCCTTGCTGAACTCTTATCTGGCTGTGAAAGTGCTCTCCAAGGGCTTGGATAGAGCTTGCCTCCTGTTCCTTGAAGTCTCAGGACCAAAAAGACTTCTCTCTTTTACTTGGACGCTCCGTGCGCCGAAAATTTCGATGCACAGCTTGTTTCGCGGCGAGAAAAACGCCGCACTCCGACGCTGATCGACGCGACGCTCTTGGGACGATCGAAGATCCGACGCACGGCCTCGCAAGGACAACGCCGCCCGACCTCTAGAGGAGAAATCGACGGGACGCCTGCCGTGAGATCGTAATTTCAACGCGCAGTCCCGCAGATCGAAGTCTAGAGGAGAAATCGTTGCGACGCCTGCCGTGAGATCGTAATTTCGACGCGCAGCCCCACAGACCGACGCGCAGCCGGAGAACAAGCAGGCAAATCCACGCACAGACCCGGGACATCTGGTAATCCCCGCGATCCACAGAAAGAGACTGTCCGCGCGCCGGAAAACGACGCCCGACTTCCCCGCGTGGAAAATGACGACGCAAGTCCGTGTGTGCTGGGGAGAAATCGACACACACACCCTTTTTCCACGCACCTCTTCTCTTGTGGCCCTCTGAGGAGATTTTTCCACGCTAAACCAGGTACTTGTGCTTGAAAGAGACTTTGTTTATATTCTAAAGACTTAAGACACTTTATATCACTTTTCAGTGATATCTCTACAATTTCCCATTGCAACTTTATTCTTTTTGACCTACAATTATCCTGATAAATATTATATATTTTTCTAAACACTGTGTGGTGTATTTCTGTGGTGCTATATGGTGGTATTGTATGATTTATTGCACAAATACTTTACACATTGCCTTCTAAGTTAAGCCTGACTGCTCGTGCCAAGCTACCAGAGGGTGGGCACAGGATAATCTTGGATTGTGTGTGACTTACCCTGACTAGAGTGAGGGCTTTTGCTTGGACAGGGGGTAACCTGACTGCCAACCAAAAACCCCATTTCTAACATTGGTGATCAGCGGTGAGGATAGGACTTGTATTTGTGCAGTGACATACAGTAGCTAAGTATTTCACTACCTACCCACAGTTGAAGGTCAACTTGGTTTTTATCTCTTTTTTGAAAATCCGACTTTTTTTCCTGACAATTTTCAAAAACTAAATCCTCACTCAACATGTCTCTGACTGGGTCTCAGACAGGGGACTTTGACCTGGTCCAGTTGGATACATATAAGGTCAAACAACTAAGAGGATTCTGCAGGGCATTGAGGGTACCCACCCAAGGGGCCTCCAGAAAGGAGGACTTCCAAGTTGCGCTGAGGGCCTGGGCAGAAGCCCATTTAGAGGATGATGAAGAAGAGGAGCCAGAACATGGCCCCTCAGAGGAATTTTCACTATCTGTGGATGGTGTTACCACTGCAATTGTGCCCCCTTCCAGACCAGGGAGCAGTGTCTCTATGCAAAGCCTGACCGCAGAGGAAAGGAGAGAGGAAAGGGAGTTCCAATTGCAAATGGCAAAACTGAAAATTGAGGCTCAACAGGAGGAGAGGAGGACAGAAAGAGAAGCCAAACAAGCTGAGGCTGAAAGAACAGCCAAACAGATTCAAGAGGAAGCTGAAAGAGCAGCCAAACAGGTGGAAGCTGAAAGAGCTTTGGCTGAAAAGAAACTATTGTTGGCTCATGAACTGAGTCTCAAAGAACTGGAGATCAAGGCGAGACAGTCTGAATCCAGCAATAATGGTGGCAGCATACAGACAGGACCTGCTGGAGAAAAAAAGGTTTGTATACCCAAAAATGTGGTGCCCAGTTTTGTGGTGGGAGATGACATAGATAAATGGTTAGCTGCTTATGAAGTTGCACTAAGGGCTCATGAGGTTCCTGAAGGGCAATGGGGGGTAGCTATGTGGGGTTATGTGCCGCCATTGGGGAGGGACACACTTCTCACATTGGATCAACCTGATCAAAACACATACCCACTTCAGAAAGCCACTTTACTTGCCAAGTTTGGGCTGACCCCTGAGGGATACCGTCAGAGGTTCAGGGACAGCACCAAACAAACCACACAAACATGGGTAGATTTCTTTGATTTCTCCAGTAAGGCACTGAATGGATGGGTGCGGGGCAACAAAGTAGCAGATTATAAAGGTTTATATAACTTGATTCTGAAAGAGCATATGCTTAATACTACTTATACAGATTTGCGCCAGCACCTAGTGGACAGTAAGCTGACTGATCCCAGGAAGCTTGCTGAGGAGGCGGACCTCTGGGTTAGCCCCAGAGTGTCCAAGAAGGTACCTGGGGGGGACTCCCACAAAGGTGGTCAGGGTTCCCAACAGAAGAAAGAGGGGGGAGATAAACTTGCAGATAAGGAACTCTCCAAAGGCCCCCAAAAGAATTCCCAGGGAGGGGGTGGCAACCCTTCCTTTTCCAAATTTGGGAAAAAGCCAGGGACATATGACAAGTCAGGGAGATCTAGCCCCAAATGCATGGAGTGTACCAGTATGGTCACTACAAAGGCGATCCACAGTGCCCCAAGAGGGCACCGTCCACTACCGGACAGGCACCTGGGTTGACTAGTGTAGCGCTCGGGGGGTAGATGGACCCAAATAGCTTTGGGGAGCAGTTAGAGATTTCCCTAGTGTCCCTGGGAGAGGGAGAAATGGTGCCCAAGGCCCACATGTCCAGAAATACGTCCAAGTACCGGCAGTGGGTCACCATTGATGGGCAGAAGGTGGAGGCTGTGCGTGACACAGGAGCCAGTATGACTACTATCAAGAGTCAGCTGGTGTCAACAGAGCAGATAGTACCTAATACATTCCACCAGGTCAGAGTCGCTGACAATCGCGAGAGTCACCTACCGGTGGCTCTGGTTCCCTTTGAGTGGGGGGGGGGTCTCTGGTACTCTGAAAGTAGCTATGAGTCCTGCCATGCCTGTAGATTGTCTGTTAGGCAATGATCTTGAGCACACTGCTTGGAAAGAAGTGGAGCTCAGGTCTCACCTGGAGATGTTAGGGTTACCTGAGTGGGTCTGCATGACCACACGGTCCATGGCTGACCGAGAGGGAAGTCAAGGGCATCTGGAGCCTGGAACGATGGCCCAGAGAGCTGCCAGGAGGAGGGACCAGGGGTGCGGGAAACCGGCCCCAGAAGTTCCCACAGTGGCTGACGGGGCTCCTGAGGAGGAGGCTCCTGAGCCAACTGGGGAAGACATTGCCGCCCTAGGTGACTTACCTGAGCTTGCTGGCTGGCAAGTTGAGGGTGGACCCACCAGGGAGGAATTCTGCAAGGCGCAGAAAGAATGTCCCACTCTGGAAGGTTTGAGGAAGCAAGCCTCAAACCAGGCAGCAGGTGACGCCTCTGGCAATCACCACCTATATTGGGAGAATGATCTCCTCTACAGTGAGCCTAAGGTTCCTGCCTTTGGGGCAGCACGTACGCTGGTGGTCCCCCAATGTTACCAAACCTTCCTACTGGGTCTGGCTCACGACATTCCCCTGGCAGGACATTTGGGGCAGGGCAAGACCTTTAACAGGCTTGTCTCCCACTTTTATTGGCCCAAAATGAGGACGCACTCAGATAAGTTCTGCAGATCTTGTCCTACCTGCCAGGCCAGTGGTAAAGCAGGGACAAGGGTTAAAACCCCCCTGATTCCCCTTCCTGTGGTTGGTACCCCCTTTGAAAGGGTGGGCATCGACATTGTTGGTCCCTTGGACCCCAAAACTGCCTTAGGCAATAGGTTCATCCTGGTTTTGGTGGACCATGCCACCCGTTACCCAGAGGCAATCCCTCTGAGGACCGTAACTGCACAGGTGGTGGCCAGAACCCTGATGGGGATATTTACCCGTGTGGGATTCCCCAAGGAAATAGTGTCTGACAGAGGCACTAACTTCATGTCTGCATACATGAAGTCTCTGTGGGATGCGTGTGGTGTAACTTACAAGTTCACCACACCCTATCACCCCCAGTCTAATGGTCTTGTGGAGAGATTCAACAAGACCCTGAAAGGCATGATTGGTGGCCTCCCTGAGGCCATGAGGCGTAAGTGGGACGTCCTCTTACCATGCCTTCTCTTTGCTTACAGAGAGGTCCCCCAGAGGGGGGTAGGGTTCAGTCCCTTTGAGCTTCTCTACGGGTACCCTGTCAGGGGACCCTTAAGCATTGTCCAGGAGGGATTGGAGAAAGCTCCAAAGACACCCCCTCAGGATGTGGTCAGCTATATGTTGGCCCTCCGCAACCAGATGACCCGCTTCTGGAAAGAGGCCCAAAGTAACCTTGAGGCCAGTCAAGAGGTGATGAAACACTGGTATGACCAGAAGGCCACCCTGGTAGAGTTTCAACCTGGAGACAAAGTGTGGGTAATGGAGCCAGTAGAGCCCAGAGCTCTCCAGGACCGCTGGTCTGGCCCATTTGAAATAAAGGAGCGGAAAGGGGAGGCCACTTACCTAGTGGACCTCCAAACCCCTAGGAATCCCCTAAGGGTGCTCCATGTGAACCGACTAAAAGCTCATTTTGAGAGGTCGGAGATCAACATGCTTCTGGTCACAGATGAAGGAACGGAAGAGGAGAGTGAACCTCTCCCCGACCTCCTCTCTGCCCAAGAAGGTGATGGGTCAGTAAGCGGGGTCATTCTGTCTGACTCCCTGACTCTAAACCAGAAAGGAGACTGCTATGAGCTGTTGGAGCAGTTTTCCCCCCTGTTCTCCCTTACTCCTGGACTGACCCACCTCTGTGTTCATGATATTGACACTGGTGACAGTCTCCCTGTGAAGAACAAAATTTACAGGTTGTCGGATAAGGTGAAGGCCAGCATCAAGGAGGAGGTCTCCAAGATGTTGACTCTAGGGGTTATCGAGAAATCCAGTAGTCCCTGGGCCAGCCCAGTGGTGTTGGTCCCTAAGGCTACTGCCCCAGGTGCGAAGCCAGAACTCCGGTTCTGTGTGGACTACCGGGGTCTCAACTCAGTCACACGGACTGATGCTCACCCCATCCCCCGAGCTGATGAGCTCGTGGACAGGCTAGGCGCTGCCAAGTTCCTGAGTACGTTTGATCTTACTTCAGGGTACTGGCAGATCGCCCTGACTGAGGGGGCCAAGGAAAGATCCGCATTTTCAACCCCTGATGGCCATTACCAGTTCCGGGTGATGCCGTTTGGGTTGAAAAATGCCCCCGCTACCTTCCAACGGTTGGTTAACGGGGTCCTAGCTGGCAAGGATGCCTTCTGTGCAGCCTACCTGGATGACATAGCTGTCTACAGTTCCAGCTGGGAGGAACACCTGCTTCACCTCAAGGAGGTGCTTCAGGCCCTGCAACAGGCAGGCCTGACCATCAAGGCTAGTAAGTGCCAGATTGGGCAGGGTTCCGTGGTGTACTTGGGACACCTAGTGGGTGGTGGCAAGGTGCAGCCACTCCAGGCCAAGATTGAAACTATCAAGGCCTGGCAACCACCGCGAACGCAGACTGAGGCGAGAGCCTTTCTAGGCCTCACAGGATACTACCGCAGATTTGTCAAGGGCTATGGCACCATTGTAACACCCTTGACAGAACTCACTTCCAAGAAACAACCTAGGTTGGTGAATTGGACAGAGGCTTGTCAGAAAGCCTTTGACGCCCTGAAGGAAGCCATGTGCACGGCCCCCGTGCTCATGGCCCCTGACTACTCCCAGGAATTTATCGTGCAGACAGACGCTTCAGAGCATGGCATAGGGGCAGTCCTAGCACAGCTGAATGAGGAGGGCAGAGATCAACCGGTAGTCTTTATTAGCAGAAGGCTACTACCACGGGAACAGAGGTGGAGTGCTATTGAGAGAGAAGCTTTTGCTGTGGTCTGGGCACTGAAGAAGCTAAGACCCTACCTGTTTGGGACTCACTTCCGGGTTCAGACAGACCACAGGCCCCTCAGATGGCTCATGCAGATGAGGGGTGAGAATCCAAAACTCTTGAGGTGGTCCATTTCCCTACAGGGGATGGACTTTACGGTGGAACATCGCCCAGGGGTTGACCACGCCAATGCTGATGGTCTCTCCAGGTACTTCCGCCTTAGCGATGAGAGCTCCCAGGAGGTCGGGTAGCTCTCCCCACTTTCAGCTGGGGGGGACACATGTTAGACCTGACAGCCTTAGGGTAGTCACCCCTAACTTTTTGCCTGCCTCCCTCCACTTTTTGGACACTGTTTTTGCTGGTTTATAGACTCTGCGCACTTTACCCCTGCTAACCAGGGCTAAAGTGCATATGCTCTCTCCCCTAAAACATGGTAACCTGGAATCATACCTGATTGGACTATTAATTTACTTATAAGTCCCTAGTAAGGTGCACTCTATGTGCATAGGGCTGGTAAATTAAATGCTACTAGTGGGCCAGCAGCACTGGTTGTGCCACCCACTTAAGTAGCCCCTTCTCCTGGTCTCAGGCCTGCCATTGCAAGGCCTGTGTGTGCAGTTTCACTGCCACATCGACTTGGCATTTAAAAGTTCTTGCCAAGCCTAGAACTCCCCTTTTTCTACATATAAGTCACCCTTAATATGTGCCCTAGGTAACCCCTAGGGCAGGGTGCTGTGTAGGTAAAAGGCAGGACATGTATCTGGGTAGTTATATGTCCTGGTAGTGTAACACTCCTAAATTCGTTTTCACACTACTGTGAGGCCTGCTCCCTTCATAGGCTAACATTGGGGCTGCCCTCATACACTGTTGAAGTGGCAGCTACTGATCTGAAAGGAGCAGGAAGGTCATATTTAGTATGGCCAGAATGGTAATACAAAATCCTACTGACTGGTGAAGTCGGATTTAATATCACTATTCTAGAAATGCCACTTTTAGAAAGTGAGCATTTCTTTGCACTTAAATCCTTCTGTGCCTTACAATCCACGTCTGGCTGGGCTTGGTTGACAGCTCCTTGTGCATTCACTCAGACACACCCCAAACACAGGGTACTCAGCCTCACTTGCATACATCTGCATTTTGAATGGGTCTTCCTGGGCTGGGAGGGTGGAGGGCCTGCTCTCACACAAAGGACTGCTACTGGGACCCTGGCAGACAGGATTGAACTGAAAGGGGACCTGGTGCACTTCTTAGCCACTCTTTGAAGTCTCCCCCACTTCAAAGGCACATTTGGGTATAAAACAGGGCCTCTGCCCTACCTCATCAGACACTTGCTGGAGAAGAAACCTGAACCAGAAACTACATCCTGCCAAGAAGAACTGCCTGGCTGCTCAAAGGACTCACCTGCCTGCTTTCTACAAAGGACTGCTGCCTTGCTGTTGCCCTGCTGCCTTGCTGAACTCTTGTCTGGCTGTGAAAGTGCTCTCCAAGGGCTTGGATAGAGCTTGCCTCCTGTTCCTTGAAGTCTCAGGACCAAAAAGACTTCTCTCTTTTACTTGGACGCTCCGTGCGCCGAACATTTCGACGCACAGCTTGTTTCGCGGCGAGAAAAACGCCGCACTCCGACGCTGATCGACGTGACGCTCTTGGGACGATCGAAGATCCGACACACGGCCTCGCAAGGACAACGCCGCCCGACCTCTAGAGGAGAAATCGACGCGACGCCTGCCGTGAGATCGTAATTTCAACGCGCAGTCCCGCAGATCGAAGTCTAGAGGAGAAATCTTTGCGACGCCTGCCGTGAGATCGTAATTTCGACGCGCAGCCCCGCAGACCGACGCGCAGCCGGAGAACAAGCAGGAAAATCCACGCACAGACCCGGGACATCTGGTAATCCCCGCGATCCACAGAAAGAGACTGTCCGCGCGCCAGAAAACGACGCCCGACTTCCCCGCGTGGAAAATAACGACGCAAGTCCGTGTGTGCTGGGGAGAAATCGACGCACACACCCTTTTTCCACGCACCTCTTCTCTTGTGGCCCTCTGAGGAGATTTTTCCACGCTAAACCAGGTACTTGTGCTTGAAAGAGACTTTGTTTATATTCTAAAGACTTAAGACACTTTATATCACTTTTCAGTGATATCTCTACAATTTCCCATTGCAACTTTATTCTTTTTGACCTACAATTATCCTGATAAATATTATATATTTTTCTAAACACTGTGTGGTGTATTTTTGTGGTGCTATATGGTGGTATTGTATGATTTATTGCACAAATACTTTACACATTGCCTTCTAAGTTAAGCCTGACTGCTCGTGTCAAGCTACCAGAGGGTGGGCACAGGATAATCTTGGATTGTGTGTGACTTACCCTGACTAGAGGGAGGGCTTTTGCTTGGACAGGGGGTAACGTGACTGCCAACCAAAAACCCCATTTCTAACAGGTATACCAACTATGATTCTGTTTGCCATGTCTATTTGCTTTTGTTTCTAGGTACCAACCGCTATTTTGATAGAGACATAATTAGATGTTTTTTCCTAATTTGTGTTGACTAAATTGTTTTGCATGGAGCCCAAACATGCTATTCTAATCTGTTGCTAGATAGGGTCCTCACTAATCAAGTTTGCTATATGTAATAACAATTGATGTCTTTTCTTTGCTGAATCTAAATGTATGTTATATCGTTTGTGCAGTTATTCTTGCTATTAATTTGAACAGTAACTTTAGAATGGGTAGTAGCTGAAGCTTTGATTAGATTGCAAATTCTTTCACCACTTTGTTCAGCCAATGTTGCTTCTGTATGTTTACCATTTGATTTGAAGATTGAGTTACGTAACATTAACATTGTTAATATAGGGAAGTAAATAGTCATGGCTATTGATTAGTGCATGTACAGTATATATGGTGGGAAAACCTCAAACTGAGTCAAAAAGTTCATCAACCTATTCACGTCTCCTTGTAAGTTTACTTATTAAGGTCTGACACGCTAATAGGGCCATCATTCACACCGAACATTAGATCACATTGAGCCCCTTTGCAGGCGCAGGCACTATGGTTGTGGGGTGGGACAGAAACAAAACACCCTACAGACAGAGAGCCAGAATACATACTGGAGGATCAACAACAATGATAGGAGAGGGTAGGGACACAGAAGGTGTGGAAATAGATGTAGTCCTGGTCAGAAGCACAGGACGTAACAGAGCTCTCAGTATTGCTAAGCCTGTGGTTCTCTGTGTGCCCTAACCTCCGGCACCACTACTCTGACATCCAGAAACAATACCTCTGAGCAACAGTCAGATGGCTTATGGCCTCTTGAAAGTAGCCATGGTCACATACTCAGGGGCCCGAGGTGCCTCCATGGCCACATACTAGATAACCCAGCTGTTTGGGGTGCATCTGATGTAAATGTGGGAGCCCCTTCGACTACAGCTACTCTGGCAATACTAATAGAAAACAAGGTAAAAAGAATAACTCTAGATGGAGGGGCTCCCGCATTTACATCAGAGGCACAGAAACCAATGTGTCACCTCCACATTGAAATCTCACTTTTCTCTCCCCATCTTGACCAAATAGGTGTTTAGAAAGATTGATTCTACTGACTGCCATCTTGACTACAGAATAAAGAATAATGATGACTTTCCTATAGATATGAATGAATTATATAACCTTCATGCTACTTGGGACCTGCGGGTAATATTTGTAATTTCAGAAATAAGGAGTCATTGGGATACTTCCCGACTTAAATACCAGCATATTTTTAAATCATTTTTTCACTATCATCTACACAACCACAGGGACCATATCCCTTAAAAGAATCCAATTTGAGCACTAATACACATGAATGTTTATACGCTACTATTACACTGAGTGGATACGGCTTATGTGGCACAACTCGCAGTGTACACCTCATCAATGTTCAGTGTATATATTTACAAAGATGATTCAATAGTAAATTATTAACCTGTTTGCTCCTTTGTTTTTTGTTTTTTATTCTTTTTTCTTTTTCCTTTTATGTCTTTCTTTGTTAATATTATTTTCCAATTGTTGTGAATCATGGTATTGTAGTGAATCCTAGTTTGTTTTAATGGGATACAGGAGTTAGCTTAGCCTGTGGCTTGCAGACTCGTGCCCCCGTCACCCAGTGACTTTTACCCTCCGTAGCTTGCTCTGTTTTAGCACATTTATTCAATTAATTCTTTTAAGATGGATGCCTTGTTTTGACTGAGGCCCATGTTTTGATTTTCCTTATCAGTGCCATCGTGCTAAGGCGTCAAGATCAGACGACAATTACAAAGAAACTGGAGGTGTTCGCGTTAGGAACTTTCCTTCTTCACACTTTTGAGGGAATTGTTTATACTAATTACCGTCCCAAGCACGCCTTGTTATCTATTGTTTGGGAACAAACCTACGTCAGGGGTCCAAGCAGATCTGTATATATACTCCTCACTTTATCAGATAGTCAGAGGGATTCCGACCAGATGCCATCGCTGCTATCGATGCGGCACGTCACCTTGACAGTGACCCAGTCTTTGTGTTTCTGCGGAGTCTGAGCTAGAGACCTCATTCCAAAGTAACGAGGATTGGGGACTCTTCTCATGGACATGGCATTGGCATATTGAGGTTTAACATACCTAGCTTTCTTCTAGGTTAGGGGTTAGGCCTACATGCTAGGGTATTAGGACATATTGCACACTCCATGTTATGTTGTGATATTGCGAGATGGTGGGGGTCTTTGTATTAATGACTCTTGTCTTTACTATTCTGGTTCTTGCATTGTTCATTATCTTAATCATTGCAGCCATGCAACTTATCGCAGATTGCAGTTTTACTAAAATAAACCTTGTTGAAACTTTACTGCATCTTCTTCATTGCCTGTGTGTGATTGAGACATGTTGTTAATGTGAGAAAGGGGTAATCTCCGTTTAGCCATGACGCTCCCTGAGATGTCACGCTTTTGAGTCCATGCGTAAAGGCTGCCACAAATCACCTTTGACTGTTTGGGGTTTTTGGTGAGGTGCTGCTTGTGAGCCAGAAGAGTTGGGATGACAGTTGCGTTTTGTTGTAGGATTGGAATAGTCACCTATAAACATAAGTACTGTCATCCTTAAACCAGCAGTCTTACCTGGACCAAGAGTCTAACTATGACATGGCACCACCAACGTTGGTGTTTAGGCACATATTTATGGATACCCCAATTATCACAGTCTCACATACTACAGGTACCCTTAGTACCTTTAAACGGAGACGTCTGTGGTCTTGGGGAAGATCCTGCTCAGCTGAACAGGGACCACCTAATTAGGCTGTAGGTTGTCCAATCTCAAACTCATAAAAGGGCGTTACTCCCCACTTGGTGTTCCATCTCTTCACCTATTTTACAATATGGCTAACGCCATAGACATTCCTGAGAATGCTGGACAAACATTAACATTATATCTGGTAGCGCATGTCTTAACAGATGAGGGTGGGGATGTTACATTCATAGTAGTAGCTAATGAAGCTTACCAAACAGGAACATTTTACTCCAGGAGAAGACCAAAGATCATTCATGTTTCACACATACAGAATTGGAAACGTACCTCAACAGTACCAAGCATACCAGTATCTTGAGATTCCGATTACTTATCAAGAACACCAGAACTGGTTTAATGCCGCCCTACCACATGTAATACAACAGGTGAGATTAGGTCCCTTAGGTAATGATGGACCAACATGGCATATTTTTGCAACATACACAGCGCACCCAGATATACAAAATATGCAGGCTGCAGACCTGCAGAACTAATATCTTGAATTAGTAACACTATACAGAAGACTTGTTCAGTTCGTAATGTGAACTTTGAATACAACACCAGCGCGTCCAGCACCACCAGCGCCTGCTGGATACCAATTGGCTACTGGGATTAATCCACAAACAGTACACACTATTATGGTTAAAGTACCCACACAACGGGAGAGAATACCGTTATGGATAGCCCAGAAAACAAATCAGCTGGAAGCTGTGTTTCCCCATACAGGATCACAGGAGAAACATTGAATTCTCACTATATGCTTGCCTTTTGGGATGGTCCCCTCAGTGGATGACTGTGCCACATGGGGTACAGTCTTCGCTGCAATATACACTACCACACATGTTACCCCAATACTTGCCAATTTACTGGAAGTGTTAAAACAAATACAGAATGAACACGGGGATGCACCAGCCCTAGATTTAGGGATGAAATTAATACGTAACTTCGACGCAGTCTCTTCAATAATACTAAGTATCATTAAAGGGGAAGCTGTAGCACTGGCTATATGCCAGGGTTTCCGAGAGATTCCACATTTGGACCAAGAGAGAGAGCTATTGAGAGTTATTTCCGACACCTATACTAGTATAGGACGGGATAGTTTGGAAGCCAAAAAAAAAGCTTGAAATACAATCTACCAACCCTAAGGAAGGTACCCGTGATGATAAATCATCCGCCAGTGCTGCCACCTTAGGAATAAGGGATTTACCAACAACTTCCACTGGCTGGATTCCTAAAGTCGGGGATCTGGTAGGTGAGAAGATCGCTGTGAAAAAGGAATTCGGTCCATCCTACAGAGCACCAGTCCCAGTCTTGGGAGTACAAGGTACCATAACTGTCATTTTACCACCACTGCCTGGCTCCAGAACAAACAGATTCATTTCCATTGATGACATCAAAGTTCACCATGTGGCCAATCCTGCACAGTAGACCCAGAGGTCCCTTGGGTAGTTCCCGATTCCATCTCACTACCCAACAGGATATACCTCTTCAAAGTCGAATTAACAATACTACTTTGGGCTACATAACAATGTCTAACGATGTTTCAAACACCTCCTCGACTATGGGGAGGGCGGAGAATGAGCTCTTGCTGATTCCAATTACCGCATCAATGACAGCACATGTCCAAGATTTGGCTGTTTTCTTACACCAAACAACAACAACAAGGAGGGGCATACGTGGGAGATTCGGAAGAGGAAAAAACTCCTGGTCCTGTGTGTATGGCTCCCAATAGTTAACACATCAAAACAGTATACACACAGTTGCAAAATGCGAGAGGGTTTCTTTCAAGCTAAAGGTTCTGTATTGGATAGGAATCAATTTATTCGAAGCAAAAAGCCCTCACTCACCTGCCGGTGACATGCTTCATCATAGGGCTATGCTCCTCGTCATGCCGGCGCTGCAATGCCTGACGGGCCCCTCAGGGGGGCTCTTTGCCGGAGATCTTTTGATAATAATGAACAACCAGTCAAAAGTATTGTAAGGATTGGCATAAGGGTAGTTAAAAATGCCTAGAGGTAAAAATTTGTATTTATTCTGATACTAATACCTCTGACATGATTAAAAACGACATACGGGGATATAGTAAAATAATGTCTACACTCCCCAAATGACAAAAATTAATGTAATCACTAAATCTCACAATGAGAAATAGTGTGGGTAAACACAGGATCCCCTGTGTTACTCTATATAGCTTGAAAGAAACCCTCTCGCATTTTGGAACTGTGTGTATACTGTTTTGATGTTTTCTTACACCAACATTACACAGACTAATGATACCGTCTACCATGAGCCTCCACGCGACGTGAACCAATCTACCAGTAATGCACCCGCTCCAGTTTTTGCGGAGACTGCTTCTGATTATTTCATTGACATTGATGAAGTTTCTTCAAATTCTCCCACTCCAATAATTGAACATGTGTCAAAGACACGTAAGCTGTACCTATGGCTTAAAAATAATTATTTAATTCGCCCATGGAACTATTTTTGGCTCTGTTTGCCATTTTTTGCATTGTTCCTATGGATTGAGTTTGTGACTGTTTTCTTTTTACTTATAAATGGTCATTACCTTCCTGAACGCTCATCAGTTGAACTCGTGGATGAAGTCTTGACTCCACATCATTCCTCATATAAGGTACAAAGAGACTTGTCCCTTGTGATCATTTCAGCTGTACCAATGATGGTATTGTGTGGGACAATGTTTCATTTGATATATACGGGCCTATTGAGGTCATTCAACTTCCATATGTATTCAAAATTTCTAAGACAGATGTCATTACACCTGGTGATGTATCTGATGATTGGGATGTCCAGACAGTTGATTCTATGTTGACTGAAATGAAGGTCTATCCAGTGTTTGAAAGTAATGATGTATCTAGACATACAATGAATTATGGGGAAATGTTCTGTTATTATAACTGGGGGCATTACTACCTGCACCGTGCTGCCCGACACAGACCTGTACTTAACGTCACACAATGGGAACACTGTTCTACACCACCAGTGGGGAGCCCGAAAAACTATTTAGACAAATTCACTTATTTCACTGGGCATGACTCAAAAACTTCAGCATCCTATTATTTCAAGTTGCCTCCTTCGAAAATTAGGAACATTTTGCTAACTGATACAAAGCTGATTTATCCAGAGCCCTTTGTTTCCCGTCTTACAGTTGAAGGTTACGAATACTGGAAGAACACTGTTGATTTAAAAAGTGTATGGAGAACACAAGATTGGCAAATACAGGGTAGGAAAGTTTTATTTAGAGCATGCCTGATTCCTGTCCAAATGATCTTTTTTAAATGACACCATTCAACAGACATCCTGCAAAAGTAAAAGAAATGAACATGCCCAGTATCCCCACACCGGCAAAGTTTATTGGTTGGTAATTCTTCCTGAATGTCACAGAGGAAGAGCAAGATGCAATGGTTCAGGATGGTACTTATAATTCTTCACTTTCCAGTCCCGGCCGGTGGTTAATTTGACCAATAGTCACCAATGGATGTCAGACACGTTTTTTGAATTCCTCAAGGGGTTTCAGGATTAGCCGGCCAGACCCTCGATTTATCTTGGGTAAACACACAGGTATAGTTACAACATATAGGCCCTCATTACAACCCTGGCGGTTGGTGATAAAGCGGCAGTAATACCGCCAACAGGCCGGCGGTAACAAAAATGGAATTATGACCACAGCAGAAACCACTCAGACAGACAGCCACTTTAACACTCCGACCGCCAGGGCAGTAGCAACAAGCACCGCAGTGGTAACTGCCAGCAGCCAGGCAGAAGACAATGTACTGCCCACTGTATTACAACAGGCATATCCGCCACCTTTTCCGGGCGGTACCAACGACATCAAAAGCACAGCGGAAACAGTACACAGAAGGCAAAGGTCTCACCCCTGGAGACACAAGGAAGAACCACACCGCCACGGAGCCCGAGTTGCAGGTGTTCCCCATGCTCGTTTATCTTCTTCTTCACTATGAACATCAACGCCGACGAAGACGACCACAGTGAGTACTGTCACCTAGCACACAGGGGAGTGAGGGAGGAAAAAGAGAGTGACTCACACACGCCAACACCATAAACATAACCAGAGGCAGTAACAATACATAACCACCCCGTACCACTCAGGAATATTGCAAGGACAAAAGGAATTGATTAAAGTGAGTGTAATAAGATGAAAGTGTAAAGAATCGTGCTTCAAAATCAAAACAGTATATACATATATACAAATGGAGGGACACTGCCCAGTTCACAATGTCCGTGGGCCACAGGGCCACATCACATAGGCCAAGGCCCCACTTGACTCCTGCAACAAAACGGAGAGAACACCGCAGGGGCATCAGGTCGAAAATACTCTGGCACCTCAGGGGGATGGGGAACTGGGAGGCACCTCAGCCGGAAGATGGTACAACACCACTGGTCCTGGAGGGTGCGATGTCCTGGGGAGTGCAAGGCCACAGTCTCTCAAGTGGGTGGTTTGCCCACTGCTTGGTCCTGGGGAGTGAAAAGCCACAGTTTCTCAAGTGGGTGGTTTGCCCACTGCTTGGTCCTGGGGAGCGCAAGGCCACAGTCTCTTAAGTAGGTGGTTTGCCCACTGCTTGGTCCTGGGGAGTGCAAAGCCACAGTCTCTCAAGTGGGTGGTTTGCCCACTGCTTGGTCCTGGGGAGTGCATGGCCCCAGTCTCTCAAGTGGGTGGCTTCTCCACTGATTCTGGAGGGGGCCTTGTGCCCAGTGTGCTTTATCCTGGCAATGACGGGGTGAGTGGATGGCTTCTTCCACTGGTTCTGGAGGGGGCCTGGTGCCCAGTGTGCTTCATCCCGGCAAGGATGCGGTGAGTGGATGGCTTCTTCCACTGGTTGTGGAGGGGGCCTGGTGCCCAGTGTGCTTCATCCCGGCAAGGATGGGGTGAGTGGATGGCTTCTTCCACTGGTTCTGAAGGGGGCCTGGTGCCCAGTGTGCTTCATCCTGGGAAGGATGGGGTGAGTCGATGGCTTCTTCCACTGGTTCTGGAGGGGGCTTGGTGCCCAGTGTGCTTCATCCTGGCAAGGATGCGGTGAGTGGAAGTCTTCTTCCACTGGTTCTGGAGGGGGCCTGGTGCCCAGTGTGCTTCATCCTGGCAAAGATGGGGTGAGCGGATGGCTTCTTCCACTGGTTCTGGAGGGGGCCTGGTGCCCTGTGATTCAGCACTTGGGGAGTGCAAGGTCACATTCTCTCACCTGGGTGTCACACCCACAGGATTTGCAGGGTCCAGGATGCAATACAGTCCATGGAGGCAGGACTACACACTGCCTGCCGGCAGTGATGGCTGCTCAGTGATGGCAGTGGCGGTGCTGGTGTCGGTGCTGGCAGTGGTGGTGGGAGGCTCCAGCCCTTCCCCTGCAGCCTCGGACGGCTGCCCACTGGTGCTGCTTGCTGGCAGTGGTGCTGGTGGCAGTACTGGTGTCGGGAATGCCAGTGGTGGGGGGAGACTCCAGCCCATCCCCTGCAGCCTTGGTCAGCTGCCCACTGGGGCTGCTGGCAGTGGTGCTGGCAGTGGTGCTGGTGGCAGTGCTGGTGGCGGTGCTGGTGGTAGTGCTGGTGGCGGTGCTGGTGTCAGGAATGCCAGTGGTGGGGGGAGGCTCCAGCCCATCCCCTGGGAGCCTCGGACGGATGCCCACTCAGGCTGCTGCTGCTTGCAGTGGTGCTGGTGGCAGAAATGCTATTGGTGGTGGGAGACGCCAGCCCTTCCCCTGCAGCCTCAGATGGCTGAACCGCCATGGTTGGTGTTGGGGGCTCAGAATCAGTCCCAGCACCAGGCCTCCTGTCCTTCCTGCAGGGGCAGGCCCCCTGCCCTTGCCCTTGGCAGCTGGTGGTGCCTCCTTGCCCTTGGCAGCTGGTGGTGCCTCCTTGCCCTTGCCCTTGGCAGCTGGTGGTTCCTCCTTGCCTTTCCCCTTGGCAGCTGGTGGTGCCTCCTTGCCCTTGGCAGCTGGTAGTGCCTCGTTGCCTTTCCCCTTGGCAGCTGGTGGTGCCTCCTTGTGTTTTCCCTTGGCAGCTGGTGCAGGCACACTGTCAGTGCTGATGGCTGGGTCCCTGGAGCCTCTCACACCTGCAGTAGCTGCCAACACTACTGTGGCCGTAGACTGGGTTCTGACCACCCTGGCCCGACATGAAGGATGGGGGGGTAGGGAAGAGGTCAACGGTGGAGAGGAAAAGCTTCCTAGGGACACTGGGGCAGGAAGAGGGTGATGGTTTGGGAGTGGAGGAAGAGGAAGTGGTTGTAGGAGGCTGTGTTTGGGTACATGTGCATGAGCTGGATGCTGATGCACATGCACATGCTGGATGAGCTGGATGCTGTTGTGAGGTGGATGGCTGTTGGGTGTCTGAGTGCTTGCATTTTGGTACTTTGGGAGGAGGGGGCACAGACACAGTGGGAGAGGACACGTGGGATGTGTGCATGGATGTGGGGGTGGTGACTGCCAGTGAGGGGTGTGTATTGATAGGCGTGATGGTGATGGGGGTAGTGGATGAGGATGTAGTGCATGCAGGTGTGAGTGGAATGCTACGGGGAGGGTGAGGGATGTCGAGGTGGAGGGGAACACAGTGGAGGTAGTGGATGTTGGTGTGTCTGCATCTGGATGGTGTTTGTGTGGGTGCCTGTGGGATGATGTGTAGTGCTTGTGTTTGCCTGAGCCACTCCTGTGTGTTGTCTTGGGTGCATGCTGGTCTGAATGTGTGCTTGGGATAGGTTGGGGTTGAGGGAAATGGGGCTTGGTAGATGTATTTGAAGGGGGAGGCTAGAGACAGGGACAATGGCTGCAATAAGGGAGGAGGCCGGAGCCTGGATTCATCTCTGTTGGCCCGCCATGCCAGAGTGAATGCCCTGCAGGAATGTATTTGTTTGTTGCAAATGGCCTGCCAGCCCCTGGATGGCATTCACTATCGTTGACTGCCCAACAGAGATGGATCGCATGAAGTCAATAGCCTCCTCACTCCGGGCAGAAGGGCTGACTAGGGCAGGAACTGAGGTGCCTGGGGCAAAGAAGATGCCTACCCTCCTGGGTAAGCGGGCATGGGAAACTCACTGAGGGGCTGCTGGGAGGGCGGTGCTGGTACAGGGGTTGGCGGCTGTACCTGTAGTTGGGGTGGGCCCAGGGGTGTCTGCCACCAACAGGGAGCTTCCATCGGTGGAGGTATCACTGTCAGAACTGTCCCCTCCTGTCTCTGCTGTGGTGCTCCCCTCGCCCTCCATCCCACTGGTGCCCTCACCATCTGTGGATTCTACCTCATGTGCCATGTGGGATGCAGCTCCCTCCATCGCCGGTGCCACTGCTCCTCCACCAGATGATACTAATGCACATAAGGACAGGGTGACAAAACAAAAAGGGGGGTGGGAGAGACAAAGGATACACTTGGTCAGTGGCTGCCCTAACAACACCATTAGCGTACACAGTACCCTCACACAGGGAACAGGCCTACACACTATGCAATGCACTGCCAGTCACAATGCTAGTCACCAGCCAGAGGACAGGAATACCTAACGCCAACAGCAGCATACCTGACACCCACAGACCCCTGCCCAGTAGTGGATGCCTACTAGCTTTGTAGGAGGTGGTGTTCATCAGCCCCTGCCCAACATGGGACCTACCCTGCAATGTCCGGCCTGGCCTAGGGGCACCCACAGGCCCACATCCCCCACCGATAGACCACTCCACCACACGCAAGTAGTAGATTTGGAAACTGTACTTACCCCCTTGTGGCTGCAATGATGCCCTCAAGTGCCCATCCAGCTCTGGATAGGCCACTGCCAGTATGCGGACCATCAAGGGGGTCAGGGTTTGACGGACACCCCTTCCTTGTTGGGAGGCCATCCCTAGCTGGGCCTCCGCCGTCTTTCACGCCCAGCGTCTCAGGTCCTGCCACCATTTGTGACAGTGGGTGCTCCGCCTGCTGTAGATCCCCCGGGTCCGCACGTCCTCGGCGATGGCACGCCATATACCCTATTTTTGATGAGCGCTGACCTGCAGAAAAATATACATAGAAAAAGGTATTAGCCATACCGTCCGGTCTGTTACACTCATGGCCCACCATAGCCCTCACATCCCCTTATGCACAGACATTGCCCACCATACATTCAGCACGCTGTCTAGAGCCCTTCCACCAACCCCCCCCACACAAGGCCCTCACACACAGCACTACATTCATTCATGCCCCAAGCATCGTGCTCACAGTGTACTCACCTGTTGGTCTGGAGGCCCATACAGCATTCGGTACTGGGGTAGGACCCCATCCACCAGTCTCTCCAACTCCGCAGGGGTGAAGGCAGGGGCCCTTTCCCCAGTGACTCGAGCCATGGTCAGTTCCAGACACAGGTCACAGCAGCACTTGCAGTGTAGGTCCTCTCCTGTTGTAGGTCAGGTAGACATTGAGTGAACAGATAGAAAATGGTGGTCACGTCCGCAACGGTGTGTACTGTCACCGTCGGCGTACATCACCATTGGCCACTGTAACTCATAGGGCCCAATGGTATTCAATGAGGAGTTGCACGGCGGTTCTCGACCGCCTCCCGCAACGGCGCACAACGACAGCGGCATTACCTCATTTCCACATGTCCATCCACACAGGACAGGCGGACGCCCTTTCAGGGGGGTGGCAGGCCATTACACCTAACTGCGTCACAGTACACATAGGCACCATTTGGGCCTATCCAACAATATACTGTTCCAGTCACAACATGCAATGAAGTGTAGTGTTTGGAAATATGAAATACTGACCAGCTCCTCACCGTTTGCACCCTAGATTGCATTCGCTGCGCATGAATCGGAGATGGAGACGTGTATGGGCCCCTGGTGGCAACAATGGAGGACAGGCACATTATCCTCACCTATAGACTGGACAGGGCCACAATCACAGAGCTGTGTGCCCAATTGGAACCTGACCTGATATCTGCTATCCGTCAGCCCACCTGGATACCCCCTCTTGTCCATGTCCTATGAGTGCTCCATTTCCTGGCAACTGGCTCCTTCCAAGTAACAGTGGCAGCAGGAATGTCTCAGCCAATGTTCTCAATAGTGCTGACCAGAGTGTTGTTTGCCCTGATTAAACACATGTGCAGCTACATCGTTTTCCCCCAGGTGGAGGATTTGGCCACAGTGAAAGCGGATTTCTATGCAATGAGACATCTCCCCAACATTATTGGGGCAATAGATGGTACACAAATTGCATTTGCCCCCCCCCCCCGGAGAAATGAACAGGTGTTCAGAAATCGAAAGAGCTTTCACTCCATAAATGTGCAGATAGTGTGCCCGGCGGACCAGTACATCTCCCATGTCAATGCAAAGTATCCTGGGTCTGTGCATGAGGCCTTTATCTTGAGAATTAGCAGCATCCCATATGTGATGGCTCAACTCCAGAGGCACCGGGTGTGGCTAGTAGGTGAGCCCTGGTTCCCACCCAGTAGGTGTTGGTGTATGGGTATGGTGTGGGCCCTAAGGGTTAGTGTGTGTCTAACAGTTGTCCCTCGATATTTGCAGGTGACTCTGGTTACCCCAACCTCTCATGGCTACTGACCCCTGTGAGGAATCCCAGGACAAGGGCAGAGGGCAGAGGAACGTTACAATGAGGAACATAGGCGAACAAGAAGAATAACAGAAAGAACATTCAGCCTCCTGAAGGCCAGGTTTCGTTGCCTCCATCTAACAGGTGGATCCCTGTACTACTCACCCAAGAAGGTGTACCAGATCATCGTGGCATGTTGTATGTAGCACAATCTTGCCTTACGTCGCCAGGTGCCTTTTCTGCAGAAGGATGAAGCTGGAGATAGGCGTGCGGCAGCAGTGGACCCTGTGGACAGTGAAGATGAGGAGGCAGAGGATGAGGACAACAGAAGTGCAATAATACGACAATACTTCCAATGACACACAGGTAAGACACTGTAATTCCACTTTACATTGACAGTTTTGTGTTTGACATTGTCACTGGCAGGCTGATTTTCTCACTTCTATGGCCACTTACTCTACCCTTTGGCATCTCTATTGTCAGATATTTGTGCCCCACTATCGCTCCTTGTGTGTTGACTGCAGCCAACTACAGGTCATTACTATGTATACATTACTGTACAGTTGTATTGCAGTGTTTAAAGCTTGTTAAACGAATACATATTTCAACATTTGACAGACACATTCTTGTATTTATTCAAATGGTGTTTATTTAAGTGCTAATAAGTAGAGGAGGATGTGCAATGGGCTGGGGTGATGGTGGAGGAATGTCCAGGATAGAGTCCTGTCTATTTGTATCACAGGTGCATCATCCAAGGGAGCATTGGAAGTGGAGCAATGGCAGTTCAAGGTGGACAGGGTGACAGAGTGGGACACAAGGGTGACAATCAGGAGAGTCTTATTTCCTGGCAGAGGTCTTGGCAATAGTCTCTGGCTTCTGCCTGGATCGCAGGGACCATTTTCGGGGTGGTTCTCCTTCTGCAGGGGGTGGGGTGCTGGTGGCCTGTTGGTCCTGTGGCGTGGCCTCCTGTCCACTAGCAGAGGTGGAAGGCTGATCATTGGTTTGGCTAGTGTCAGGGGCCGGCTGGTGTGCCACTGCCTCCCTCATGGTGTTGGCCATGTCTGCCAGCACCCCTGCAATGCTGACTAGGGTGCTGCTGATATCCTTCAAGTCCTCCCTGATCCCCAGGAACTACCCCTCCTGCAGCCGCTGGGTCTCCTGCAACTTGTCCAGTATCTGGCCCATCGTCTCCTGGTGGTATGCTCCCAGGATGTTGGTGAGTGCCTTCTGGAGAGTCAGTTCCCTGGGCCTGTCCTTCCCCTGTCGCACAGCAGTCCTCCCAGCTTCCCTGTCGTCCTGTGCCTCTGTCCCCTGAACTGTGTGCCCACTGCCACTGACCCCAGGTCCCTGATTGTCCTGTGTTTGTGGGGTGGCCTGTGGTCCCCGTAGTGGTGGACATACTGCTGATTGACGTGTCCTGGGGACAGAGGTATGGGCCCGCTGGGTGGGTACTGTGCTGGTGTTTCCTTAAGGGGAAGGCTCTGTGGTGGTATGGGACTGTGCCTGGGTTACCGACTGTCTGGAGATCCCTGATTGGCCAGGTTGGTCATCCAGATCCAGGCGTCCAGAGCTGCTGTCATCACTGTGGGCCTCTTCTGGGGGGGGGGACTGAATGTTGCTGGCACCTCCCCTCCAGTGATGTTGGGTGGGGGACCTGTGGGGATGTAAATGGAGTGTTATTGTTTCTGTGTGTGTCATCTTGTGCATTGGTGTGTTGCCCTCAATGGTTGTTATTGCCCTGTCAGCTTTGCCTTGTGTGAGTAGTTATTTTGTGGGCTAGGTGATTTTCTCTAGTGTGCATGCTTTAGTGATCGGTGTCCATGCAGGTCTGAGATGGGGGTCTGTGCATTGGTGTTACATGCAGGGCTTGGTATTGGGAGGGGTGGGTTGTGATGGTGGGGTGTGTGTGAGGTGGTGGAGTGATGGAAGTGAAGGTAAGGGTGGGGGGTTTGTGATGGCATGCAGGTAGGGTGGGTGATAGTAAAAGAGAGTTGACTTACCAGAGTCCAGTCCTCCTCTTTCTCCTGCCAGGCTCTCAAGATGCAAGATTGCCAAGACTTGCTCCTCCCATGTTGTTAGTTGTGGTGGAGGAGGTGGGGGTCCACTGCCAGTCCTCTGTACAGCTATTTAGTGTCTTGCTGCTGTGGAACGCACCTTCCCCCGTAGGTCGTTCTATCTCTTCCTGATGTCATCCCTTGTTCTTCGGTGTTGTCCCACGGCATAGACCCTGTCCACGATTCTCCACCATAGCTCCATCCTCCTAGCAATGGATGTCTGCTGCACCTGTGATCCGAATAGCTGTGGCTCAACTGGGATGATTTCCTCCACCATGACCCTTAGCTCCTCCTCTGAGAACCTGGGGTGTCGTTGTGGTGGCGTAGGTGTAGTTTGGGTGGTGCGGGTGAGGGTCTGTTGGCTGATGTGTTGGGGTGTGTGATGTAAGGTGCGTGGATGGTGTATAGGTGATGGTGGTGTGTGGCTGTGGGCTTGTTTATGGTCTTGCTATCTCTCTTATGGCAATTGTTTGTATTCGTGAAGGGTTGTGGGTAATGTGAGTGTGTGTTTTATAGTGGTATGGGTGTGTGGATGTGGTGTGTGGATGTGTGTCAGGTGTGTGTTATTAGAATTGTCCAATGTGGTGTTATTTTGTTTGTATGTGTGTATTTTGAGCACGGCGGTATGTACTGCCAATGGTTTAGCGCCATTAAATGTCCGCCGCTGTGATTCATGGGTCATAATGCTGTGGCCATAGTTCTGTTGGTGTAACGGTGTGAGTTTTGCTATCGCCAGTTTATCACTGACCTTTGGGCTGGCGGACTTGTGTATGTGGCTGTATAGTGACGGATTGCTATGTGGGTCATAATATGGGTGGTGGTAATCCGCTGCAGCAGCGGTATGTTGGCGGCAGTCAGCATGGCGGTAAGTGGTATTTACCGCCAATGTCATAATGAGGGCCCAAATATGATAAAAAATCCAACATACAGTAATAAATATATGAATCGTGCAAAAGCTACTTAAAAAGACAGTTCCTTGAAGTCGATAGCTCCACCTGGGGCTATCACGGCGTCATCATCAACAAAACCAACAGTTCAGGCTGGCCACAGCGTCGCAGGTCCCATATGGTGTCGGGAAGACGCACAAACAGTACCTTTGGGATTGCAGGGATTCGCAGTCCACGCAATGAGATCCAGAGACTGGCATCGCTGGCGTCACGGTGCTGGTTCCGGAGTCGGTGCGGGTATCGTTGGGCCCTTGAACTCACACGTGTGGGGGATCGACCTTCAGGCTCATAAAGTCAGGAGCGCTGGCGTGGATGGCGTTGGGCTGCGGTGCAAAGCTAAACAATTGGCTGCGCGGTGCCCACAGGTCATGGTGCAGGCAGCGGCTCGGTGTGATCAGGACTGCGGTGTGAAGCAGGGTGGTGTAACGAGCGGTGTCACCAGATCCTGGTGCAGGCAGCATCGTTGTTGCTGAAGCGATGTTGTCTGGATGCCCAAGTCGGCGGTGCGGGACAGTGCTTCGTGAACCTCACGAGCGGTGTCCACAGGACACGGTGCAGGCAGCGATGCCTGGTGACAACCCTGGAGTTGCTGGTGCTGGCGTTGGAGGACTGGGGCTACGGTGAGGGTCTGGACGGTACTTCGTGTACCTCACGAGAGGTGTCCACAGGCCACAGTGCAGGCAGTGGCACAAATGTCAGCAGGAGCATCGTCGTTAGGGATGCCCAGGCTGCGGTGTGAGCAGACAATGCCGGAGTGCAAGGTCCATAGGTCACAGTGCGAGCAGCAGCTTGGTGAAGTCGTCCGAATGCAACTTTGGTGAGACCAGGGTCGCGGTGCGAAGCGGGGCAGTGAAGCTCCATGCGGCATCGACAGTTCATGGTGCAGGCCAGCAGCTTCGTTGGCAGTGTTGCAGTGGTTTTTCTCCTTGAACAGCACAAAACACACAGTTCCCAATGCTGTAGGAAGATGAAACTGAAGTCTTTGATATCACTGAGACTTCCAACAGGAGGCAAGCGCTACTCCAAGCCCTTGGAGAACTTTCTTAAGCAGGATACACAGCAAAGTTCACCTTATGCTCTCTTTTAAGGCAGAAGCAGCACCTGCAGGACAATCCAGCAAAGCAACACAGCAAAGGGACAGTACTCCTCCTCCAGCTCTTCAGCTCTTCTCCTGGCAGAGGTTCCTCTTGATTCCAGTAAGTTTCTTAAAGTCTGGGATTTTGGGTCCACTACTTATACCCCTTTCTGCCTTTGAAGTTGGCAAACTTCAAAGCAAAGTCTCAAGAGTCTATAAGATCCTTCCTTGTACAGGCCAGGCCCCAGACACACGCCAGGGGGTTGAAAACTGATTGTGTGAGGGCAGGCACAGTCCTTTCAGGTGTGAGTGACCACTCCTCTCTCGCCTCCTATCACATATGGCTCATCAGGATATGAAGGCTACACCCCAGCTCCATTTGTGTCACTGTCTGGAGGAGAGGTGTAAACAGCCCAACTGTCAAACTGACCCAGACAGGAAATCAACAAACAGGCAGAGTCACATAATGGTTTAAGCAAGAAAATGCCTACTTTCTAAAAGTGGCATTCTCAAACTCAGAATAAAAAAAACAACTTCACCAAAAGATGTATTTTTAAATAATGAGCTCAGAGACCCCAAACTCCATATTTCCATCTGCTCTCAAAGGGAATCTGCACTTTAAAATATTTAAAGGCAGCCCCCATGTTAACCTATGAGAGAGATAGGCCTTGCAACAGTGAAAACCAAATTTGGCAGTATTTCACTGTCAGGACATGTTCAACACACCATTACATGTCCCACCATTAACAGACACTGCACCCTGCCCATAGGCTACTTAGAGCCCAGCTTAGTGGTGCCTTAGATGTATAAGAAGGGAAGATTCAGGCCTGGCAAGTGGATACTCATGCCAAGTCGAAGTGGAGGTTTATAGCTGCACGCACAAACACTGCATTGGTAGGTCTGAGCCATGTTTACAAGGCTTTCAATGTGGGTGGCACAACCAGTGCTGAAGGCCCACTAGTAGCATTTGACTTACAGGCCCTAGGCACCTCTAGTGCACTCTACTATGGACTTATTGGTAAATCAAATATGCCAATCATGTATAAACCAATCACCAATACAATTTACATAGGGAGCAATTGCACTGTAGCACTGGTCAGCAGTGGTAAAGTGCACAGAGACCATAAACCAGCAAAAAGAGAGTCCAGTATACCATAAAAACCTGAGGTCAGAAGGCAAAAAGACATGGGAGACACACCCAAAAAGCTGCCAGGTCTAACAGCAACCTACTGCAGCAACTAGCTCAGTGGACTAGGAAAAGAAGAAATACCATAGGCAAAGCTGCTTAAAGCTGTCAGCGTACTGAAAACCATAAATTGCACACCTGTTTTTCACACATCTTCATCCATGACTCTACTAAGCGCTGAGTCCCATAACACGATAACCTCACCTTAATGGACATCACAGACAACATGGAAAGACTTCCTACATAGGATAAAAACAAAGACAACATCATTCCAAGCATACGCAGTATGCAATGTAGGCAAGCACTTCCGAACCCTACGTAGGGACAGTAAGCGCTATCTAAATGTCGAAATACAATAAAATACAATGGATACAATCTCATAGACATAAACCCTTATGCACATTGGTCTCATTTTTGTCAAGAGACATCACACACAAATGGCAAGCTATGGAATCCCAGGACTTGGCTGGGGCCAAGGCCTAGACGGCTTCATGATCATCGAGATGTTAGTATTTTGCGCTAAGGTTTGTCTGGAAAACACCACAAAGTATGACTGGCATGGGGGACATATAAAGGTATTGGAATGTGATGTCTGGAAGGAAGGTGGGCAGTTAAAAGTACATTTGGAAGAAAACACTTGACTACTATCACTGTGATGCTCAAACTGCTGAGTGCCTTATGGTTCTATCATTCAATACTACAATCATGGAGTGTAGTATCCTGTAATGAACCTACCATGTGCTGATGACAATGCATGGTTTGCTGCTCTTAGCAGCAAAATCCTATAAAGGTTTATAAAAAGCAATAGTGTCTGACACATGGAGGCCAATTGTACTAGGCAGGTACTGACATTATGTGTTCTGTGTGCCCAGTAAAAATAGTGTGGCTCTTCAGTAGACTAATATGCCTCAGTACTGTACTCTGGAATTGCAATTAGCAGAATATGAACAGGTCTGAACACACAAAATATAGTGCCATAGGATGGCTCTAACCAAGCATAGTTTTGTGGCAGACGACCTATAATGCTCCCTAAATAGCCATGCCAGCAAGGTACCAAGGCATATGACCTTTAATGTTCCTTAAATAGCCATGCCAGTAAGATACCAAATCATTGTTATAGTGCCACATGCTATTAACAATGTTGAAGACAACAAATCAGTAAATCAAAAGATTTCTTTAACAGAAACCCAGGGCAGGAAACAAAGTGTTGAGCCCTACCTAGTTTGCCCCAGCAAATGTCAGGGCAGATGTTAGACTGCTAGGCTGCTGCAGACCAACAAAGTGGAAAAGAGAGCTGAACACAGCCCACCACTTACTTATCATCACAAAGTCTGTTTCTCTAAGTTGAGGCATCATAAATGTCTAATAATTTGTTAATGTACTTTGTGTATGGTGTTACATAGCCTAAATTCTTGCTATAATCTATTTCTAATGAAACAGGAAATATCTGGTGACCTAGTACTTATTGTGTTACTCTGCTACTTAATTTGGAGTGTGAATTTAAAAAGTATTTCTGTAATTTACCATAGGCAAATAGTTGAACAGTGATGTGGGTAGTGGTTCATGAGAACTATATTTCTGTCATAGTACATATGACAAAGAATTCAGGCTATCTACGCGCATGATAAAATGATAAGGTGCCAACTTCTTAACCAGTAGTTGAGTGTCAAGTAATGGCACTTTAATGTAGTTAATCAAGACACAGCCTTCGGGTACAGCACAAATTCTCACAAGGGTAGAAGATGAAGACACACGTAAAAAAAAATTAAGTGGCAAGTCAAGTTCACAAAGTTAAATCAAGTGGTAAGCCCATTACCATTTCTGCTAGGCTATACTTCTCACGTCATTTATTTTCTGGGTTAAAACTGAGACATGGTAAGCACTAAAACAATCACAGCACGCTTTTGCACATTTTACCTATGAATTTATCACTAATGTTTTGCTGGTATTAACAGGGCATGTTTGTGTGAGTACCAAAAAAATGCAAAAGGAAACATTGCAGGACTTCAATATTAAATTTAAATTACAAAATAGAGCAAACATTTTCAAATACCTGTAAACAATATGCGAAAGGAACCATAACATTTATGAAAAAGATACCGTTAAATTCTATATTTTAATATATTTAACTTTCTAATCTCTTCATCTTGTAGAAATGCATAGCACCATATCGAATTCTTTTGTGTTTTGATGTTAGTTTTTTACCCAAATTTGACCCTTACATCCACATAAAGTATCATGTAGTATATTCAAGTACCATATGTGAGGATGAATACATGCAAGAAGCACTTTAATGATTTTATTATTAATACTACAAAGATTTTCTTGAAATTACTACCATGTACTTTGTTTTTCAACTGAAACAAAATATTCATATCAAACTTAGGGAAGTACTAGTACACACATTTGAGATGACAGAAATTGACAATCCTTATAAAAAATGTTCAACTTGTATATAAAATATATATTCATGTTATAAAAACAAAGACTGAGTATGGTATAGACATAAGGTGAAAATAGTACCTTAATTTTGAAATATCTTTACATATTATTTTTGATGGCGAAGCCATTATCAACATATTAGAACCAATTGATTTTCTCTCAACTTTAACTTTTAGGGAGTTAGACATATAGGTATTGTGGTATTCACATGTTTGTATTCATTAAATGGCTGGTATCTGAATTTAAACCATATTACAGTCATGTGTTTATGATAATTCTGCCTTTCCAACTTCTGATACCCTTTGTTAATGTAATGTCTCCACATTCCCCCTTTTATCCTCTTTTCCCTATAGAAGTGCAACCCATTTGCTGATGGTTACTGATGTCTGCCCTCCTATACTCACAATTTCTACAATTTATGCTGACTGTACTGCCATTGTTTCCTTGCAATGTAGTTTCAGCGCCTTGAAATACCTGGGCTGCTCATGGTTTTATTAACTTCACTATTCCTGTATGACACGTTCCTTTAGGTTTATAACTTTATATCACTTTTACCTGCTTCACAGCTTCTACATTGTCTTATGTTTTGCACACGTCTTCTGCACTTACACATCCTCACTCATACTCATTCATCATCTTTCTTAGAAAGTAATGTCAAACATGGTTACTCAAATACAATCAGGATTATGAAGGTAAATATTTAGAGTTCTCAGTAAGAAGTGTGGATCCCGCTAAAAATTGTTTAGATGCAGCTACTTATTTGTATAATAATGTTTAAGATTAATGGTGGCTCAAAGTGTAGAACTGCAGAATTGACCATTTGCTTTATTTTATTTATTGTGTGGGAGCCTCAGAAATCCTACCACTGTTGGGATGCTTGACTACTAAAGCTGCAATGGGAAAATGGTACCTGCTGCTTACACTGCTAGTGAGTGGCACTGATGGAGCATAACTGTGGTGGAACCCAACGTTGAGCTCATCATTACAGTATACAAAATAAAAAGAAAATGATGTTTTTCTATATAGTTTAAAAAAAAAAGTATTGCCGAAAAACTCAAACTTAAGCACAGCATAGGTAGTACATTACATCATTCATGTATGAATTAGCTACTTTAAGCACATTCGTAAACCATATTAACTACTAAAATAATGTGGAAAAAAACCCTCAGTGACGTAATACAGTGCGAAAAACATATCATTCATGCTGGTAGGGGCAGCAGCTTTTACTACTATATCTTTACCGTGCAATAACTTCACCACGTTGGGCTTTACCATGCATGTAAGTATTTATGCCTTTAGTACACATGGTAAGCATTGGTAAGGTATTTATTTATTCACTAAGAAGACCAAAGGTTACAGGGATGTTATAGTTAGGTGGGCAAAGAAACACTTTGCATGCATCCAGCCCCAGGTTGCGCACAGCCTTTGGCCATAGGTGGCGGGTGGGTTGTTTTTTTGTCCCATGGGACCAGGATACATGTACCCTGACCCTTTATGTGTTTGTCACCCTTTTTTTCCCTCTCCCGGCCGAAGCAACAAAGAAAATGTCAGCCGCAACTTTCCTGTCAGGTTGCTGCCAGCTAATCAGAACCTTGCTTCTCAGCAGTTTCTACGGATCCTCCACGAGTGGAACCACGAAGGGTTTGCACCCCTAGACATCTAAAGTTATTAGCAAAAAAAAACTGCTTTGTCTACGGGTATTAGGTCCTAGCAATAACTAACTACTGGCTATCCCCAGTAGGTAAAATATGTATATCTATATATGTCTATCTATTATTCACTGAACAAAAAAAAAAACAAAGATGACAAGGATGTTATAGTTAGGAAATAGAATATAAAAATAACATACTATATCAACTATAACTTGTGCCCTAAGGTAACTATAACTCACGCCCCCACCATGCATAGTGTTTTCTTCAGTAATTTTACTGCTAATGTTTTATTGATATTTTTATTGACGTTATAAAAGTTGTCACGAGTGCTGTAATATCTGGGGTCATTAGCAGTGCATGGTGGGGGCACGAGTTATAGTTGCCTTAGGGCGCGAGTTATAGTTACTTGAAATAACTCTAACTATAACTGCTGAATTGCTATGGTTTTGTGCAAGTAAATTCAGAACCTAACTATAACGTCCCTGTAACCTTTGTTTTATTACGTAAATTTAGATGGTTTTTCAATTCTATTTCCTAACTATAAAGTCGCTGTAACCTTTGTTATTTTCAGTCAGTTTCTATGTTTTTTTTGTACAATAAAGTAATCTGAATTATTATACAATAATTCCAGCCACTGCTGAACATGGCCTGTGGCCATGCATGGTGGGTGTTGGCTGCAGGGTCTGAACCTCTGGGTATGAGAATAGGTGCAAGAGTATCTGTCTCTGTGTGAAACTGGGAGTGAGAGCGTCTATGTGGGTGTTAGAGTGCCTGTCTGGGTGTGAGAGTATGTGTGAGAGGGTGTGTCTGGGTGTGAGAGTGGGTGTGAGTGTCTCTCTGTGGGTGGGTGGGTGTGTGAGTGTCTGTGTGGGTCTGTGAGTGGGTGTGTGCGAATCTGAGTGGGTCTGTGAGTGAGGATATGAGTCTCTGAGGGGGTCTGTGAGTGGGTGTGCGATTGTCTGTGTGGGTGTGTCAGTAGCTGTGTGAGTGACTAGGCCACAAAGGATCCACACCTGCCCTTTTATTCAACAAGAGACCACAGTTTTGCATAAAAAATCTACACAAGTGGAGTTCTTTCTGCCTCCTTGGGTAAATGTCCAGTATGTATTCTACACTACAGCTGTGTAGTTGACCACGAGGAAATATCTCCAGCGACCTTGTGTGTGTTTGGCAATGTGATTGTGGGTTTTGCGTCAAACTCCAAAATTCTATGATAACATGAATCTTCCTATAGAGATGCCAGTGAGACCACAAAGATGTAAATCTCCACCAAACCAGGGTCCTTCCTCATATATATATGACATAAGTGCTTCTTTGTTTTATGGAGATCTTCTCATATCCCTTGGAAACTAGAGCATGTCACCAAAATCGGCGGAAAATGCACTGGGGGCACTTTGGTAAGCTGTGCATCATCGTGATAAAAGAGGTAAGCCCTTTTATTATATATGTGAAAGAGGAGTGGGGTCATGGGGCCCCCTTCCCTGGCCAATTTTAGCCCCAGGAACCCCATCCCCTGGGGCCCACCCCAATTTAATGGGGGGGAGCCACCAGGTACCCCTCCTTGGGCTGGCTTTGGTCCTCGGGACCCCAAACCCTGGGGCCTGGCCATGTCTACTGGGTGCCCCCAGGGCACCCAGTGTACACGATGGTGACTACGGGGGGAGTAACCTTAAGGCCCCCATGGTCTCAGCTAAGTCCCCACCTCCTGCCGAAACTGGCCCTGCTCTCACACATAGGGAGATGCTAACCATGGAACTCCCTGAATGTGAGTGCAATCCTTTCATCTGTTCCCCTGTCCACATTTCTGTGGGCAGGGAAACAGACGAAAACTCTGCTCCCAGCAAGCGAGAGCAGCGAGTGGAGTTGTGTTTGCTCTGACTTGGCAGAAGTTGTCAAAGATCCCACCATGTCAGAGCAAACAGCTATCTCCTGGGGTTGGGCACCCTGGAACATAGCAGGAGCTGGCCCTAGGGGGTGGCAATCCCCACGGCCATATATGGCTCCTGAAGTGGGGTTGCGTAGCCTCTCTCTTTTGTTGTTCGTGGACTGATCCCGGGGAGATGGTAGTCCTGAGGGCTATATATGGCCCAGGAGGGAGTGGGGCACATGTCGCCCCTCGAACTTTCAAAACTTATTTTGCCCCAGGGAGGTGCTGGTCCCTGAGGCCCAGGGGGGACCACGAGATGTCCCATTAATTTAAACTTAGCCCGGGGGAGGTGGTGGTCCCCATGGCATGGGGGGTCCGCTAGGGCCCCCATTACTCCTAATTTGGACCCAGGGATTTGGTGGTCCTCGGGACCCAGGGAGTCAGCCTGCCCCCCATTAAAGCCCAGGTGGCCCCTGATGCTTGGGGGAGCTTCATGGGAGGCCCCTGCATTAATTGCATATTATTCTAACCATAAGAGGGATCAGGAGGTTAAATGGACCAGTGTACAGTCTACCAAATCTCACGCAAATCAAAAATGTACACTGTTCCACAGAAGTAGACAAGACTCCACTAGGCATATCGCAAAATAGGAGTAAAAGTCCTCACACATCTATTAGATGTCATGCTTCATCATAGGGCATGCTCCTCGTCAGACTGGCACTGCATTATCTGACGGGCCCCTTGAGGGGGCTCTTTGCCAGAGATCTCGCTTTGAACAGCAATTTATACTTAATAACACCAATCCATTTACTGAAAAGATCAGACTTTGGCATAGGTATATCGATGATATACTGACCATTTGGCAAGGCGAGATAAGCTTGATTCTTTCACGGCCTGGATTAATGGGCTGGATCCTTTTCTAAGATTCACCTCAACTGTCTCAGAGACTAAGATTTCCTTCTTGGATCTCACAATTACCATTAATGAAGGCAAATTGGAGACCTGTACTTACCAGAAGACAACAGATCGTAACAGTCTACTACTTTATAACAGCCATCATCTTCAGTCATTACGGAAAAATCTACCATATGGCCAGTTCTATGACTTTGCCGCAATTGCAGCAGTATTTCCACCTTCGAATTACAGGCTGACGACCTCACATTAAAATTACAAAAGAGACATTATCCTCGCCAGATGATCAACTCATCGCGCAAACGGGCACGTAACACCACAGAGATGCTTTGTTGACTACTGAATCAAAAGCTCCAGATACTTAACTGTCTTGTGTTCCAACATACACTCCTTTGTCAAACACAATAAAAAAGCTCATAAACAAGCATTGGTCCTTACTCAGTAGCGGTGGGATGGCAATCTCAAAACCTTTGTTTGCGTTTAAATGAACACAAAATATTAAAGATCTGGTAGTACACACTTGCCCAATGACTGTACATACAGAACCAAGCCAGAAGACATTGTGGCAACTTCCACCCGTATCAGGACATCATCTGTGTGGTGGTTGTAATGTATGTGCATTGACTAGATGGGTTGATTGTCTTGATTTAGAACCATTGGCAGATGGCGCATTTTGAAACATACTAATTGCTGTACCCGTAACTGCTTCTACATGATTACGTGTCCCTGCAGTCTACGCTACATTGGAATGACTACCCGCCCAGTCAAAGTTAGGATCAATGAACATTGCAGTAATATCAGATGTGGACGTTTAACCATCAAGCTAAGTGTCCATTACCTTGATAAAAATCATACTCTGAATCATATGTGGTGGGTGGTTCTTGATACACCAAATTGCCTACCTAATGGTTCTAAAACTGTACTAGAAAAAGAACAATTCTGGGTGTTTAGACTTGGGACTCATTTACATCGACTTAATGATGTCATTCCATGGATGAGTTTCTTTCCCACCACCTGAGGGGCTTAACTGCCACCCCAGCACCCAGGTCCTGATAACTGTATTACGGAGTACGTAATTTACATTATATGTGGAGGCTCTGGCCTGTTTAACTAGCTCACCGACATGTCCTTTAATGACACTTCTTCACTTTACACGTGACTTTTATTTACGTCGATGGTGGCATATTTTCTTGAGTATCTCCACATGGTAACCATGACATCCATGACACTAAAACCTCTTTGTGCATTTCCACATGCTATATATTTTTACACTTTTTCTGGAGCATGAATTACTTATTGATCCCACTGCCCCTTCTAGAGGCACTTACGGGGGGTGGATGTTTTTCGGCATTGTTATACTAATGCGAGGTCTGTTGTGGTCCTCTTTCTACTTTGTTGTATTAGCATTAACCCCAAGGTTTTGGTCCGTTGTCTATTTTTATGACTGCTGCATCATTGTTCAAATGCAAGGTCTTTCCTCTTTGTTCTTTTTGTATTGCGAGGAGTGAGGCTTTGCCCCTCGTTTGTCTTTAGGACTCATAGGCGAGGTCGCTCTCTAACACGTCCACATGACGCTTGCCCCACCCTTGATTGGAACACCGTTCAGTGTACGAGATTTAACACTCCGGCCACGTCCTCTTTACAAATTTGGGGATTTGCACCCGGTAGGTAAGTTTCCCGATCAGGACTCTCAGGAGTTACAGGGCTGTTATTTGTTTTTTACGGTATCCCTGTCTACACTTACCTCTCTTTTTTCATTCATGATTACATTCAGCATCATTTTCGCTTTGATATTTGACAGATATTTACCTATTATCGACCATGACCTTTATTACAGTGACGTTTCTGGGGCATAACAAAAGTTTTGGCCACCTGACAACTATATGGACAATTGTTATCCAGGATATTCCACTCCCCCTGTCGTAAGATATGTAGACTCCTTTCCTAAAGTGGACACTGTATGAGCCATTACTCTTCTGTAGATGTATCCCAACTGATGATTTTTACACTAGGGATCTTAATAGGCTTCTTGTATATATGTAGAGGCGACAATAGTCCCTGGTGTGCATTATCCCATGGAGCCCCGTCCCCAGTTAACGATGGTAAGCAGTTGTTACCTCGATTTTACCTTCACACTTAGCATGGCAGCATGTCATCACTGAGTGCCACGACACGTCTTTGTGTGTATCCATTTGCATATGTATTTTTATTTGAACATATTATTGTTTATCTTGTCATATTTTCTTTCTTCACAGGCACCCATCTACCCTGACTGTTAGGTGCGTAGCTTTTTGAGCAAGTTGACACATTTTCCTACATACCTGCATTACACTTTTTCTTTAATGTACTCACGAAACGTTCGACAAGGCCATTGGCCTGTGGCCAAAGAGGTGTGCTCTTCTGATGTTTCATGATAAGATGACTGAGAAAGCCTTTGAATTCTCGACTATTTAAAAGTGGCCATTATCTGATTTTAAGATCACAGGAATACCCCATGTTGCAAAGATGCTGTCTAATCTCTCAATGACTCTTCATCAACAATCACCATCAGGTGATGCCCATGGTCAAGAGGACTGAAAAAGTCAACAGCAGTTTTTTCCCATACTTGCTTTCTCAACTCTGACATGCTTAAGGAGAGCTAAGTGGTTTTCGATGATAGACAGTTGCATAAATGACAGGAGCCGGTCTCGGAGACCCCACTTTGTGGCAATGATTCCACAATGTCCTCCATGGGCCACTCCAATTATCTGTTATTGCAGACTCTCCGGAGTAACAATTCTCAAAACCCTCAGGATAATGATTTCTTGAGTCATGGACAGTACTTACTTTACATTTGTAAAATTCTGGTATTCACTGCCACTGACAAGAGGTTGAGTGTGTGGGTTCCAAGACTGATGTGCAATAAAGCCTTTCTGTTTTAGCATCCCAATGTCTTGATTCTTGGCAGTGAAAGTCTGCTCCAACGAAATGGCAGCTTGCGTGTTGGAATCTTTCTGTTACAATGCTCATTTCACAAAAATTAAACCTCAACGGAAAGCATTTACACATATACACAGAGCAGGTGCCCATGTTGAAGCCCCACTTCTGTAAAGTACTAATCATCCTAATTTCTTGTGCATGGTCAAGGCAAAGCAAGTGTTTCTTCTCTGCATTTTCACACACCTTGTGCGTTTAATTTCACAGTGAAATGTATGTAGGCTTCAGTAGTCTTGGAAGGTGTACCATCACACTGTAGAGACACTCTGTAGACGTAGTAAGCAGGGTTTGTACCTGGATGGCACACACATGTGTAGTTGTATTCTTGTAATGGTAAACCCCAGTGTTCAATGCGATGAGCCATCTTGGCCTTTGGATTGCCAAAAATGGTCAACAATGCTTCATGCTCTGTCACAAGCGTAAAAGGCTTTCCATATAAGAGCATGTGGAAATGTTCACAAGCCCACATCACTGCTAAACTTTTTCAGGTTGTGAATAAGCATGGTCCATTTGGGGCAAACCATTGCTTGCATATGCCAGAATATGTCTTCAAGCATTTGGGTGTTCACTGTGCTGTGCAAGGATTGCATCGAACCTCACTGGGCTATGAAGTTTCGGATTAAAGTATGTCACTCAGCAGTGTTCTTGATAGCTCGTTTGATTCTCTTAAAGCTTTGCTTGCATTCATGTGACCAATAAAATGAGACATTCTTTTTTGTCAAGTTTCTCAAGGGAGCCCTCACGGTGGAAAAGGCTTGTTTGTATATGGAACAGTACCTGCTCATGCCAAGGAATGAACATAACATGGAAACATCTTGTGGGGAACTGGTAGTTGACAACACTTGCACTTTAGCTGCATCGGGTGTCATACCCCCATCAGACAAGATATGGCTAAAGAACTTTAGCTTTGTCTTATGAATCTCACATTTCTCACATTCAAAGTTAAACCTGCATCAACAAGTAAACAACACACTTGTTACAGAGCTTTATCATGTTCATTCTGTGTAGCTCTGAAAACTAATATGTCATCACTGTAGTTGAAAGCTTTCATGACAAGCTGTACGATACTTCGGATGATATCTTGAAAGAGCACTACAGCTGATGACACACAGAAATTTAGGGCCACAAGTATCAAACTTTTTTGCATTCGCAAATGGTGCGAATCGCAAAATTCGGCCATTTGCGAATGCAAAAATGCCTTTGAGATCTATGAAATGCATTCACTGTGCAATTTTAATGAATCGCAAAATAGCGATTCCTTAAAATTGCGACCGCATTTAGAGAATCACAAATTGCGATTATCTAAATAGGAAATTGCAAATAGGTATCACATGTCTGCAAATATTTTTTGGGGGTGCATCAGAGAGGGCCTTAGGGGCCAGATGTATCAACTGATTTTGCACTCGCAAACAGCGAAATCGGACGCTTGCGAGTGCAAAATCGAGGTCTGCAATGCATCAAATGCATTCGCAGGCCAAAAACAGAAAATCGCAAAAATTGCGATTTTCTGCGTTGCGACCTGGATTTTGCGAATCGCAATTTGCGATTCGCAAAATCCAGGTCGCAAAGCAATTCTGCAAAAAATCGCAAATTGCGATTTTTCGCAGAATGGTATTTTGCAAGTGCAAAATACCATGACCTGCAACCAGGTGGTAAACTGGTGCAAAATTAAAAAATGCAGTAAAACTGCATTTTTAAATTTGATATGTAAAGCACACATGCCCTTTTGGCATGTGTGTACTTTACATGTGTAAAAAAAAAAAATGGGGTGCAGGAGAGTGGGCCTTAGGCCACCAGCACCCTGGCCCTTTGCTTTTCCCAAATTGCGATTTCTGTTTCAGAAATCGCAATTTGCAAAATGCAAAACATTTGCTGCCATAGCTGCGAATGGGGCCAGTATCGCTATTTGGGATTCGGTAATTGCATTTGCGATTTTTAAGAAATCACAATTACCGACTCGCAAATGTGATACATGGCCCTTTGCGAGTCGGTAATTGCGATTTCTTAAAAATCGCAATTACCGAATCGCAATGGGCCAGATTCATACATCTGGCCCTTAGTCTTGTGGGCACCCTGAGGTTTGCATTACCTAATTTGCAAATTCCTAATTGGAATTCGCAGATTGATAAATGCAAAACCATTTGACCCATGGGCCGACAGGCCCATAGGGATGAATGGAGTCCCATTCTTTAATTGCGATTCGGTAATAGCGATTGCGAATTTTAAGAAATCGCTATTACCGAATCACAAATTTTATACATCCCATTTTGCATTTCTTAAATAGGGATTTCTTAAAATTTGCTATTTAAGAAATGCAAAAAGGATCTTTAATACATCTGGCCCTTAGTCTTTTATATTGAAATTGACCAATATGTGCAGAAAAAGTTGTAATGTACCTGCAGTTTTCCTCAAGTTCCAACTGATGATATCCTTTATTTAAATCAAGGCTACCATGAAACAACAAAGGTACCTGTTTACTATTTTGTGAAAAGTATTCATGCTGTAGTTCATGGAGATCAGTTCCATATAAGTAGCCATGCTGAAAATGAGCAGACAGGTACTTGGCGGTGTACCACCGAAGCACGTGAGTGGATGCAATTTTGTCATCATCGCTATGAATGAACCTTGACTTTCAATGGCATTGATGCAGCCCATGTATATACTTTAGTTTTTGATGGCATCAGTTGTGGCAATGTAGATAGTGCATTATATTGTCCTCAGGAATAATGTTTATCAACCCACCACTGTTTATAATGAAAAGTATTGAACAACTGTTTAATTTCAGCGTAATCTTCACGCAATGCTTGAATGACTTTGGTGCTTTTTCATGTTGACATTTCTTTGACTGGTATTTTTCTTCACATCCAGAAAGTCTAACATGCACACATTTTTCTGAGGTAAGTATCGAAATTGTGCAACCATCTTCTTCACTTTCATTTGACACAGAAAAACTTTTCGACAATGATTTAGATGATGATTGACTTCATTTGGTGTTGGTTTGTCTCAAATGATCTTGTCGTTGGCTTTTTGAGTGTGCTTCGAACGTCGCTTCTGTAACTTTAAGGAAGCCATTTTGTGATCTCACCATGACACACTTACTTTTTCCTCTGCCTTGCAAACCATCACAGAATGGTTCTCCTTCCCACAGCCTTTGCATATCTGTCCAACGGTGGGACATTTACCTTCGTGTGGAAATGACAATCCATGCATGAAACACAACTTCTTTTTACGTGGAGACATCACTTTGTGTCCTTCTGCCTCATGCTTCTGCTTGCTTTTTATGTTCTTGATGACTCACTTTGGACACCTCAAGCCTCAGTGTCAGCAGCTTGTTGATCGGCACATTCTTCCGCTCTGGCAGTCATGAGAACTCACTCCTCCAGGCTAAGAGTTTCTCTCAGCATTCATCTTCTGAATAAATTTGACTGGCATCCGTCAGTAATTCTGAGATGTATTGCTTCTTCATCATTAAATTCATTTAACTTACAGTGTTTGATGAGCATATCCAGTCTCTCAACAAATTTGTCAATGGTTTCACCAGCCCTTTGTTGTTCTTGACTGAAAATGTACCTTCCTTAATCTACATTTTAGAATCTAGATTCCAGTCTCATTTGTTACACCCTCACCAGCAAAATTGTTAACATATTTGCTAATCTTCTTGTTATCTGTTTATCTAGTGCATCAATGTACTTATCAAATATTGCTATCCAAGCAGTCCATCTATCACCAATATTTTGCTTTTTGGTAGTATTGAATAGTTGTTGGGGGTCATAGGAAGTCAGCCACATTATAAATGTTTAAGATATTGGCTGACACTGAGAATGAATTTCTCTCCTACACTGTCTGCTGCCTACTAGGACCCTCTTCCTCCCTGGCAGTTCAAAGACCCTGTGATGTGCTAGTCTCAGGGCCATCTTGGTCAGTCTGTGAAACTGTGACCTCTTTCCGTGTCTCTGCTGGAGTTCTTCACTTTTCTGAAGACCTCTGGAGTTGTTCTGAGCCCCCATCCGGCCGCCTAGATGGTATACTGCTTCAGGTATTGGACAGCTCTGTAAGCACAACCCCCATGCTTCTTCTTGGGTCTCCTCACCAACTTCTGATGGTGTAGAGCTCTTTTTGTTGAGCCTCTGGTAAATGTGAAAACAGTATGTTTTATTATCAAGTGTTCTGTCTAGTGCTTTTGTGTAGTCTACCCATATCTGACTATGGTAGTTTTTACTGCTTCTTTTCTGTATCTTTTTGGCTCATCTCTAGCATTGTCACTCTGTATGATGTATAGCTTTATGTTGCTTAGTAGCACGTGCGTCTCTTTACAGCCTTGCCAGCAGGTTCCTGGCCAACGATGTTTAGACTTCTCAGTGAAGCTTTCGTTATTTTCAAGTGCTTCACTCCAACTGGAGTTGCACTTTGACTTCACATACGCCAAACGTCGATTATGCATTTTGACGGAGGCTCACGTGACACACACAAGAAGTTTGCTTGCACTACTGCAAACTCTCTGAGATAGCACTGTTGATCTTCGGTTTACTTATCCCCTCTCGTCACCTGTTGTTGCATCTTCCCCAGCCTCGGTCCCGCAAACGACTATGCCACACACAAAGCTGGAGTATTAAATGTCTTTATTCATCTGCGTGTAACTGCGAAGTCAGCATTCTAAACCTGCATTTAATTCACCTCGCTCTAACACTTACGTCACAGTTCCATGGAGTCCATCAGGAGCCAAAAGTGTTCCATCATTAATACCTCACACAACACTACACTGTGCACTCAACACCACTCCACTGTATGTTATTACACTCTACATCACCCCACTCTATGACACTTCAATGTGTGTCACTCCACTGTATGCTAATCTGGTGTACTCTATTTCACTGTACACAACTCCACTCTATGACAGTACACTCTATGCTATTCTACGCTATGCCACTTCAGTGTACACTACTTCACTGTACACCCTTCCACTTTGTGCCACTCCACTGTATGCCACTCCACTGTATGACATTCCATTGTACGCTATCACACTGTACAGCAATCCATTCAATGCCACTCAACTCTACACCACTCCACTCCATGCAACTACACTCTACGATACCACACTGTATGCTATTCCAGTGTATGATACTCTACTCTGTTTGCCAGTACACTCTACCACCCTCCACTCTAATCCACTGCACTGCACACTACTGCACTGTACACTATTCCAGTGTTTGCTGTTCCACTATATGGCAATCCACTCCACACTATTCCACTGTACCCAACTTCACTGTACCACACTCCATTCTATGCCATCCCGCTGTATGCCACTCCACTGTATGCCACTCTATTATATACTATTTCTTTGCACACCACTCCACTTTTTGCCAGTCTCCTCTACCCCACTCCACTTTACGCCTCTCCACTCTATGCCACTCCATTTTACACCACTCCACTCCATGGAACTCCAGTCTACGCCATGCCACTGTACACTACTCCACTCTAAGCTATTTCACTGTACGCAACTCAACTCTCACCACTCCACTCTGCACTATTCCACTGTACGCCACTTGACTATACACTATTCCATTCTACGCTACTCCAGTCTATGCCACTCCACTGTGTGTTGTTCCACTTTACGTCATTCCATTGTTCACCATTCCACTGTACGCCACTCCATTATACACTATTCCACTCTACAACACTCCATTCCAAAACATTATACTGTATGCCGATACACTGTACCTCACTATACTATACACTGCTGTACTCTACACCACTGCACTCCATACTACTCCACTGTATGCTATTACATTCTCCACACCATTCTACACCACTCCACTGTACTGTATTCTATTGCACACCGCTCCACTTTATGTCACTACTCTCTACAAACTCCACTATACTCTTTTTCACTTTATGCCACTTCGCTGCACTCCACTGTACCCCAGTCCACTATACCACTCTACTGTATGCTGTTCCATTATGGACAACCACACTCTACGCTACTCAACTGAATGCTACTGGACTCTATGCCACTCCACTCTACTCCACTCCACTGTACATCACTCCTGTTTACGCTATTACACTGCTTGCTACTCCACTGTAAACCACTTCACTCTACTCCACCCCACTGAACATTATTCCAATGTACATCATTGCAGTCTACACAACTCTAGCGTTCGCCACTCCATTATATGCCACTCCCTTCTACACTACTCCACTGTACGCTATTTCAGTATATGCTAGTATATTGTACACTATTCAACTGTATGCCACTCCCCTGTATGCTATTCTACTGTACGCCACTCCACTCTATCTCACTTCATTTTTCACCACTCCACTGTTTGCTAACCCACTTTACACCACTGCCTGTAAGCCACTCCACTTGATGTTATTCCAGTGTGTGCCAATCCACTCTACAACACTCTACTGTATGCTAATCCACTCTATGCCACTTGAACCGCTGGGGGTCATTACAACCCTGGCGGATGGTGTTAAAGCGGCGGTAAGACCGCCAACAGGCCAGCGGTAAAAGAATTGGAATCATGACCGTGGTGGAAACTGGCAACAAAGACAGCCACTTTAACACTCCGACCGCCACGGCGGTACAGACAAACAGCTTGGCGGTCACCGCCAACAGACCGGCGGGAGACAATGTACCACCCACAGTATCACAACCTACCAATCCGCCACCTTTTCCGGGGCGGATTCACCGCGGATAAAAACACGGCAGAAACAGCCATTTCAAAGGGAAAACGCTCACCTCTACACACTCCACGAGGAACGACGACACCATGGAGCCGGAACTCCATATACTTCCTGCACTAGTCTTCCTGCTCCTATACGACGATCATCAATGCCGGCGGCGAAGACAACGGTGACTACTGCACCTACGACATAGGGGAGGGGGAGGCAAAAGACAGGGACACACACAACCAACATCCCAACCCCCACCCTCACTCACTACAACACACACACCAATGCATATCCAAACATTACAGTAACAACCCCCAACCCCCCAGAAGAATGCAAAGACAAAAGGAAATGAGTGGAACCATTTTAATATATCAAAATACAGTAACCAATTATATACAGATATATATATATATATACACATTAAACAAAATATACATCACGATTAGTAGTGCAGGTAATGCACCATTCATTGTCCGTGGACCACTGGGCCCAAAATGCATGGGCGAGGCCCACACCAGATACCTGATCAAAACGGAGAGAACACTGCCGGGGCATCAGATAGAAATACAACAGGCACCTCAGGGGGGAAGGGAAGGGGGGGCACCTCATCCGGATGAGTGCACCACGCCAGATCCACGAGGGGGCTCCATGCCCATTGATGTATCCTGGGGAGTGCAAAGCAACAGTCTCTCAAGTCTCACAAGTGGTTGGGTTGCCCACTGCCATATCCTGGGGATTGCAAAGCCACAGTCTCTCAAGTCTCTACAGTGGGTGGTTTGCCCAATGTACCATCCTGGGGAGTGCAAAGCCACAGTCTCTCAAGTCTCTACAGTGGGTGGTTTGCCCACTGTACCATCCTGGGGAGTGCAAAGCCACAGTCTCTTAAGTCTCTACAGTGGGTGGTTTGCCCACTGTACCATCCTGGGGAGTGTAAAGCCACAGTCTCTCAAGTGGATAACAATCTCCACAGGTTCTGGAGGGGGACTGGTGCCCAGAATGCTTCATCCTGTGAAGGACAGATGGAGTGGATGCATGTCTCCACTGGTTCTGGAGGGGGACTGGTGCCCAGAGTGCTTCATCCTGTGAAGGACAGATGGAGTGGATGCATGTCTCCACTGGTTCTGGTGGGGGACTGGTGCCCAGAGTGCTTCATCCTGTGAAGGACAGATGGAGTGGGTGCATGTCTCCACTGGTTCTGGAGGGGGACTGGTGCCCAGAGCGCTTCATCCTGTGAAGGACAGACAGAGTGGATGCATGTCTCCACTGGTTCTGGAGGGGAACTGGTGCCCAGAGTGCATCACTCACCCCGTGACGGTCCCAGTTGCATCACTGCCCCTGCCACCCATGGGCTAGCGGTGCTTGCGTTGGCGGTCTTTGCCCTGTTCAGCGGTGCTTGCCATGGCGGTGCTTGCCCTGTTCAGCGGTGCTTGCCATGGCGGTCTTTGCCCTGTTCAGCTGGGCTTGAGTTTGCAGTTTCTGACCTGTTCAGCGGTGCTTGCCCTGTTCAGCGGAGCTTGCCATGGCGGTCCTTCATTGCCCAGCTGGGCTAGGGCTGGCGGTCCTTCATTGGGCAGCTGGGCTGTGGCTGCCGGGGCCCTCCTGGGCAGCTGGGCTGTGGCTGGCGGTGGCCTCCTGGGCACTTACTCTGGCGGTGGCCTCCTGCACTTACTCTGGCGGTGGCCTCCTGGCCAGTGACGATCGGGCTGCCCTCCAGGGCACTTACTCTGGCGGTGGCTTCCTGGCCAGTGACGATCAGGCTGCCCTCCTGAGCACTTACTCTGGCGGTGGCCTCCTGGCCAGTGGCGATCGGGCTGCCCTCCTGGGCACTTACTCTGGCGGTGGCCTCCTGGCCAGTGACGATCGGGCTGCCCTCCTGGGCCCTGACTCTGGCGGTGGCCTCCTGGCCAGTGACAATCGGGCTGGCGGTGGCCTCCTGGGCAGCGGGGATAATGGCGGTCTTCTCCACCATGCTGCTCCTCCCAGACTTTGGAGATTTCTTCTGCCCCTTCCCCACCTTGGGAGGAGTCACAGCTGAGTCGACACTCCCCCCGGGACCCTTGTAAGAGGCTTTTCTGGCTGGAGGCTTCCCCCTCTCCCGCTGGGCACTGTCCAACTTCTGGTGCTTCACAGGGGGGGGGACTGGCTGTGCTGTGGCTCCATGTCACACTGGCTGTCCTGGTGGCCGGTGCACTCCACATGCCTGTAACAACAGGCACCACTGGTCCCGGAGATTTTTTGGCTGAGGTGCTAGTACGGGACCTATGATTTGGAAGGGGGGGGTGGGAAACAGGTAAAGTTTGGTCAGGAAAAGTTTCTTAGGAACACTGGGACGGGTACCTGGAGGGGGTTTGGGAGTGGAGGAAGAGGTAGTGGTTGTAGGAGGTGTACGTTTGGTGACTTTGGATGAAGGTGCATGCGCTGGAGGCTGTCGTGAGGTGGATGGCTGTTGGGTGGGTGTGTGCCTGCGTTTGTGTATCTTGAGAGGGTGCGTCACAGACACACTGGGAGAGGACACAGGGGACGTGTAAATGGTAGTGGGGGTGGTGAGTGCACGTGAGTGTGGTGTGCTGGTGGGTGTGCTGGTGCAGGACGTAGTTGCTGTAGTGGTAGTGCATGCAGGTGAGAGTGTAGACGACACTGGGAGGGAGGAGGGAGACGATGAGCAGGGGGACACAGTGGAGGCAGTGGATGTTGCTGTGTCTGTATGTGTGTGATGCTTGCGTGAGTGCCTGTGGGATGTGTGGTGCTTATGTTTGCCTGAGCTTCCCTTGTGTGTTGACGTGTGTGCATGCTGGTCTGATGGTGTGCTTGGGATAGGCTGGGGTACAGGGGATTGGGTCTGGGTGGAGGAAGTTGGAGGGGGGAGGCTAGAGACAGGGACAATGACTGCCATCAGTGCTGAGGCCAGAGTTTGCAGGGTTCGATGAAGGGCAGCCTGACCAGAATGAATGCCCTCCAGGAATGCATTTGTGTGTTGCAATTCCCTTTCTACACCCTGGATGGCATTCAAAATGGTAGACTGCCCAACAGTGAGTGACCTGAGGAGGTCAATGGCCTCCTCACTGAGGGCGGGAGAGGTGGCAGGGGCTGAGGGGCCTGGGGCGAAGGTGATGCCCACCCTCCTGGGTGAGTGGGCACGGGGCGAAGGCTGAGGGGCTGCTGGGAGGGCGGTGCTGGTAGAGGGGGGGTGGCGGCTGTACCTGTAGAAATGGGGGGTACAGATTTTGCCGCCACCACAAGGGAGCTCCCATCGGAGGACGAGTCCGTGTCGCTGGTTGCTGATCCTGTGACCGCCGTGAAGCTCCCCTCACCCTCCGTCCCACTGGTGTATTCCGAGTCCATGGTGTGGCCGTCCATGGCCATGTGGGATGCAGCTCCCTCGTGCTCCGGTGCCACTGTACCTCCGCCTGATGATGCTGATGCACACAAGAACAGCGAGACCACAAAAAGGGGGGGGGAACAACAGAAGAAAGACAGGTTGAGTGCATGGCTTACCGCTACCGTTGGCGGACAATACAGACACAGAAGCCCCCTGCACTACGCCGCGCTGTTGGGCTCTACAGATGCAATTCCTGGGATATATCCTACATGGCTATGGTCGACATCTGCACACATAGATGACACAGGGGCATGTATACCTGTACTTGGCACTCTACAGAGGTAGGGTGGGGTGCCACATGGCCTGCATTATGGAGGGGCCTAGCCTACGGAACTCGCCCTGGCCTAGGGAAACCCACAGCCCTCCTCCCCCACCCAGACACCTTCACTGCGTGCAAAGTCCGCTGAATGATGTTGTACTCAGCCCCTTGTGTCTGCTGTGATGCCCTCAAGCGCCCATCCAACTCAGGGTAGGCCACCGCCAGGATCTGGAACATCAGCGGGGTCATGGTTCGACGGGCACCCCTCCCACATTGGGAGGCCATCCCCAGCTGAGCCTCAGCCCTCTTCTTGCTCCAGCAGCGAATGTCCTCCCATCTTTTCCGGCAGTGGGTGCTCCGTCTGTGGTGGACCCCCAGGGTCCGGACGTCCTTGGCGATGGCACGCCAAATATCCTTCTTCTGGTGGGCGCTGACCTACATGAAATGTTCAGGGGAAGAAGAGAAGTCATTACCAACTGCACCGTCGAAGTGAGTGGCCCCCCCTCCCTAGCCTTACCATGTGGCACATGCATTCACAGTCCTTCATGCACGCAGAACTGTGCCCCCTTCCTTCTTACAACCAGCCCTCCTCATACATGCATAGCCCATACAACGTGCTCCCTGTGTACTTACCTGTTGGTCTGGAGGACCGTAGAGTAGCGTGTACTGGGGGAGGACCCCGTCCACGAGCTTCTCCAACTCCTCTGCAGTGAAGGCAGGGGCGCTTTCCCCTGATGCATGAGCCATTGTCTCTTCCAGACCGAAGTCACAGCAGCACTTGCAGTGTAGGTCCTCTCCTGTCGAAGATCAGGTATCGAGTGATTAAACAGATAGAAAATGACGGTCACGTCCGCGGCGGTGCGTACCTTCACCGCCGGCGTACATCGTCATTGGCTCCTGGGACCCATAGGGTCCAATGTTAACCAATGCAGCATTGTGCCGCAGTCTCCGACCGCCTACTGTGACGGTGTACAACGCCAGCGCAGTTACCTCACATCCCATTGTCACACTTTAGAGGTCAGGCAGCTGCCATTTAAGGGGTCCACATGGCCTGATTCACAACTGCGTCACACAGACCTAGGCCTTGTCGCACAACACAAATACAGGCCAGATTCTGTGTATGAATGGTGTTCTATGTAGACTGTGGGTACATACCTCTAAGTTGTTTGACTATGAGGCCCATGGGCGGACTAGGAGGGTGATCGAACGCACCTTCGGCCTCCTGAAGGCCAGGTTCAGGTGCCTCCATATGACAGGTGGTTCCCTATTCTACTCACCAAGGAAGGTGTGCAAGATCATCATGGCCTGCTGTATGCTTCACAATCTGGCTTTGCGACGACAGGTGCCTTTTCTGCAGGAGGATGCTCCAGATGACGGTGTTGTGGCAGCTGTGGAGCCTGTGTACAGTGATGAGGAGGAAGCAGAGGAAGAAGACATTGACAACAGGGACTCAGTTATCCATCAATATTTCCAGTGACACAGAGGTGAGAACACATTCCTGGCTACTACAAGTACTTTCACACTTCTACCTCTATCCTGTCTGTCGATTTCAACCAGTATATGGTAACTGAGTTGTACATTTCCATTACGGTTTCACAGGTGTGGTTACCAACGTGTGTCATCTGCTTACATTCCTCATGGACTTGAGATGTGTGACATAGGTATGTTGACATTACATTTGAGAACGGATTTTGTCACTGTCATTGCTAATACACATTTTCGAAATCACAGACTGACTCCAGATTGTTTTGTGCTTCAAGGGTGTTTATTGCAGTGCTAAATATTGGAGGGGGGTTGTAAAATGGTGAGGGGTGATGGTGGAGAAATGTCCATGGCAGAGTCCAGTCTATTAGTCTCACAGGTGCATTGCCCATATGGGCATAGGAAGTGGAGCTGGGGCAGTTCCAATATGGACAGGGTTACAAAGTGGGACAGTAGGATGACAATCAGGGTGGTCTCATTTCTTGGCGGGGGTCTTGGCATCGTGCCCTGTCTTGTTCCTGGATCTCAGGGACCGTTTGCGGGGTGGTTCTCCGTCTGCAGGGGGTGGGGTGCTGGTGTGGTGGTCCTGTGGCGGGGCGTCCTGTCCACTAGCGCCGGCAGAGGTGGTGGGCAGTTCTTCATCCATGCTAGTGTAAGGGGCCCCTTAGAGTGCCACAGTGTCCCTCCTGGTGTTAAGTATCTCCTTCAGCACCCCTACGATGGTGCCCAGGGTGGTGCTGAAGGTTCTGAGTTCCTCCCTGAACCCCAAATACTGTTCCTCCTGCAGCCGCTGGGTCTCCTGAAACTTGGCCAGGACCGTTGCCATCGTCTCCTGGGAGTGGTGGTATGCTCCCATGATGGAGGAGAGGGCCTCGTGGAGAGTGGGTTCCCTAGGCCTGTCCGCCCCCTGTCGCACAGCAGCCCTCCCAGTTCCCCTGTGTTCCTGGGCCTCCGTCCCCTGGACCGTGTGCCCACTACCACTGCCCCCAGGTCCCTGTTGTTGTTGGCGTGGTGGGTTATCCTGGGTTCCCTGTAGTGGTGGACACACAGCTGATTGACGTGTCCTGGGGACGGAGGTATGGGCCCATTGGGTGGGTGCTATGCTGGTGTTACCAGAGGGTGGAAGGTCTGTGGTGGCCTGTGACTGGGTGTGGGGAACCGACTGTCCCGAGGCCCACGATGGTCCGGGCTGGTCATCTAGATCCAGTTGGACAGAGCTGCTGTCATCACTGTGGGCCTCTTCTGTGAGTGGGGTGGAGATGTCTGGACCCTCCTGTCTGGTGATGTTGGCTAGTGGTCCTGCAGGGGTGTAAAATCATGATTATGGCATCTGTGTGTGTCATGGTGTGCAATGGGAGGGTGACCATGTACCCCAGTGCTTGCACTCATGTGTGGGGGCTTGTGTGATGATGGTTGAGGGGGGTGTTATGGGTATGTGCAGTGGGCATGCTTTAGTGATGGGTGTCCATGCTTTGTTGTGTCATGCAGGGCTTGGTTTTGGGATGGGTGGTTTGTGTTAGTAGTACATATGTGAGGAGTTGGAGTGATAGGGGAGGGGGTGAGGGTGGGGGTCTGTGATAGCATGCAGGTAGGGTGGGGGATATGATAGTTAAGATTTGACTTACCAGAGTTCATTCCTCCACCGACTCCTGCGAGGCCCTCAGGATGCATAATAGTCAAGACCTGCTCCTCCCATGTTGTTAGTTGTGGGGGAGGAGGTGGGGGTCCGCCGCCAGTCTGCTGTACCGCGATGTTGTGTCTGGAGACCACGGAACACACCTTCCCCCGTAGGTCGTTCAACCTCTTCCTGATGTCGTCCCGATTTCTTGGGTGCTGTCCCACTGCGTTGACCCTGTTGATTATTCTTCGCCATAGCTCCATCTTCCTAGCTATGGAGATGTGCTGCACCTGTGACCCAAATAGCTGTGGCTCTACCCGTACGATTTCCTCCACCATGACCCTGAGCTCCTCCTCCGAGAACCTGGGGTGTCTTTGAGGTGATAAGTGTGGTGATATGTAGTGGTGTGTGGTGTTTTGTGCGTGGAAGTAGTGTGGGTGATGGTGTTGAGTGCCTGTGGCTGCTAGTTTGTGGATGGTGGTGTCTCTCTCTGTGCTTCTTTCAGATTTTCTGGTCGTAGGGGTTTGTGGGTGTGTGTTTTATATAGTATTGAGTGTGTGGGAGTGGTGTGTGTATGTGTATCAGGTGTATGCATTTCGAATTGTCCAATGTGGTGGTGTTTTGGAGATGTGTGTGTATTTTGAGCGCGGCGGTGTGTACCGCTAATGGAATACCGCGGTTGAAAGACTGCAGCGTGGATTCGTGGGTCGTGATAGCATGGGCGTATTTCTGTTGGCGTGACGGTGGAGGTTTTGTTTTCGCTAGTTTATCACTGACCTTTGGTGTGGCGGACTTGTGTGGGTGTCTGAATTTTGTCGGATTTCGGGATGTGTGTCATAATAGCTGTGGCGGATTTCCGCGACCACGGCGGTGTGTTGGCGGTCTTCTGCACGGCGGTAAGCGGCTTTTACCGCCAATGTTATAATGACCCCCTATGTCATTCCACTGAGTGGTATTCTAATGTATGCCAATACACTGTACCTCACTCCACTATATGCTCCTCCACTCTGCACCACTGCAGGCAATACCATTCCAATGTATGCCACTCCATTGTACATCACTGTACTGTATGCTATTCCATTGTATGTAACTCCACTCTAGTCCACTCCACTCTATGCTATTTCACTGTATGTCAGTTCACTATATGACAATGAAAGAGACGCTGAAATATACTCCAGGGGGGCAGAACACAAAGGCCTAGCTACACCTGAGGCAGGGGAGGAGCAGCGAAGTGCAGGTATGCATAAAATGCCTGCTATTTTCCCACAGGGCACTGAACGAGACTCCAGGGGGGCTAGAACTCAAAGGCCTGGCATCACCCAAAGCAGCAGAGGAACAGTGAAGCACCAAAATGTACATATGCCAATACACTGTACCTCACTCCACTGTATGCCCCTCCACTCTACGCCACTGCAGTCAATGCCATTCCAATGTACATCACTCAATTGTACAACACTGTACTTTATGCTATTCCATTGTACGTAACTCCATTCTAGTCCACTCTACTCTATGCTATTCCACTGTATTCCAGTTCACTATATGACTTTGAACAAGACTCTGAAAGAGACTCTGGGGGGCCAGGACTCAAAGGCCCGGCATCACTGAGGCAGGGGCGGAGCAGTGAAGCACCAGCATGTGCATCAAATCCCTGCCTTTTTCCCACAGCATGGAATGCTGTAAGGAGACTCCAGGGGGGCAGGAATCAAGGGTCAAGCATTACCTGAGGCAGGGGAGGAGCAGTGAGATGCTATCATGTGCTTAACATCTCTGTCTTTTTTCCGCAATGCAAGGCGCTGAAAGAGACTACAGGGAGAGGAAGACTCAAATGCCCAGCATCACCCGAAGCAAGGGAGAAGCAGAGAAATGCAGGTGTGCACATAAAAAACCTACTTTTTTCCAGCAGCACAGGACACTGGAATGTGCTTACATTTCTGCCTTCTTCTCACAGCATGGGATGGGCACACCCGTCTGTGGCCGGACGACACAGGTCAGAGCCCCCCATCGTGCACCTGGGCATCACTTTTTGTTCAAATTCCTGGAGCTTGCTAACAGAGATAGAACATATCTAAAGCCTTTTATTCCCCCGAAAACAGTCATCCAGAGAATGGGGAAAAAGAGACCTATCTATAAAAAAACGGCAAAGAGAAGGGCAAGGGATATTGTTTCATTGTCTCACCTCCCCCTCCCCCCCTTAGTACCTCTTACTCAACATCGGCAATGGGGCTGAAGGAGCACCATATTGACACAGTTAAAAAATTGTTAACGCCACCAAAAACCAATTAAACGCCAACATTTCCCATCCTGCTTCCTATCTTAAGCCAATACCCCTGGAGTTGGATACCGACCTAAGGGATCCATCATTGGTTTGTAATAAAGTACCCTGGAATGCCACGCTAACACCAACAATGCAAATAATTTAACTGCTGACACAACCCTTGTTAGCCCTGACATCTATTATCCCAGTGAGTACAAGCAGCCACCATCAAAGCAGAAGAGAAGGGATGGATAATTGCAGGGAGTTGCTATCCAAGAGCCAATCCCCAACACACTCATTGATATTGCTGAGTTTAAAGTGGAACTAAAGAATCTCTGAAAAACCTTTTTCAGCAGTGTGGGAGCATTAGGGAGGGACTTTTGATGGGTCGTTTTAGATCAGATCAAAGGTCTGTAATCCAAAGTTTAAGCCGCCCAATGATTTAAGAAAAATGCAGGCTGGTCAGATGACGTGGTTAATGATATACTCGCACAAGGAGTAGGTTGGATAGGCCACTCACCCAAATCAGTAAGGCGGAATGTGTTGTGGTCAATTTTAAAAAATACGGGCTGGTACATTCTTTGTTACATCACTTAGTTTACTTATCAACCTAACAAGACAAAATGAGTGCCCTTCCACTGGGTTTCTTTTACCAACCTCCTTTCTGCCTAAATTAACTAAACTAACTACCAAAAGATTTCACCAAGCCTAGTTCTTGCTCATTGAACAGTTTACTGCCCCTTTCCATAATTCTTATTCAATCTCTGTAAGAAGAAAACAACATCTGGAGAGTAGTAGTATACTCAGGCCCTGATCATAAGACCCCGGAGGAGGAGAGATAGGATCCCCAATTAGAATGCATTCAAAACCATCTCCCTGAATCAGAACATAACAACGTCCAGTGTTAGAATTCAAAAATAGACCCTATTAACTTCACTGCTAATGCGGAGAAGGGCATTTGCTTTCTTTTGTGGAACATTGCAGGCATTTGCCAGAAACACGAGGACTGGTCCCGAATGTTGTCTGACTTTGATGTGCTATGCTGCCAAGAGACCTGGGTGACCAAAATCTTTCATATGGATGGTTTCAAATCATTTTGTACCTCAGGGAAGGCTTCTACATCAGGCAGAGCAAAAGGGGTTCTTGTACCATTAATCTCACTCAAATACTCAAATATTAAAGCTGAGATCTTAGCTTCCACCCCTTATAAGCTACAACCCTTTTCAGATTTTGACTTTTTCTCTGTAAAGTTTTTATGATATGATGTTAATTAATTTTTATTTCAATTTTTTCACTCCACAAACTGTTACTATTATGGAAGAACTTGACTTTTTTTTCAGTTTATATTTATAGAAGCCTCAACCAAATTAACATGGCTAGATGTCTCCTAAGGGAAGACCGTGTTTGTGGAGTACTGATTTGCAAGGAGGGACTATTAGACACTTTTTACACACACCCTTTGGGAAGGCAATAAATGAAAGCATTGCCAATCACAACCTTTATTCTGCAATGGAATTCTTTAAAGATAGATTGGTTTACCCACCCACATTTACAGGTAAAGAAAGAGAAAGAGACATTGATTACATTGACCTTGTTTCACTTGTCACAGATTGTTACATCTTATCTGCCAGTGTTAGTGATAGTGAGCCTTGATTGGTTTATTTACTGTACCTTCCCACTAAGGGATTATTGGCTAAATGGAGCAGCCTAGACTCAACAAAATATTTTAAAGAATTATTGACTGGGAATAAGGAGGAGGTTAAATGCTGTCTTCCTGCAGAGGCAAAATCTCAGGAGATTTTAAACATTGGTAAAGTCATCTGTAGAATGATGTCCCATATGTTGGGAGTCAAACTGTCCAATAAGAAATTACCCTTCCAGAAATGGTTTAATTCCACCCGCAGAGCTGCCCTAAAAAACATCAAGCTTGCTACAAATATTATCACATGAAGCATTGAGGATATCAGAGCAGCTAGACAACTACATAAAACAACTATGATAAAGAAAGAATTATTTTATTATGATCAGTGTCCCTAAAAATCTTCAATCAAGAACATATCACAACAGCTGGACTGTGTATCTAAAGTTCAGAAATGTAACTACAGTGGGATTATTTTTTAATCCAATCATCAATGGGACGAGTTACTGACTCAAAGGGCACAAACATTTGCAGGGGCAATCTTTAAATTTGCCAACAAATTAGGCCATAAGGCTTTCAAGGAAATTGTATCATTATGCAGAAACAAATGCCTTTCGATTGGCTCATATGGAGCAGGAGTGTGGGATTACACACATCCAAGAAAACTGCAATAAATAGCAAATACATTTTTATGCACAGCTATTCCATCACCCATTTAAAATTAGAGCTCCCATTTCTAAAAGATTTGGTGAGAGTTGTACCACTACTCCTATGGACAAAGATCTGGCATACACCTGACACCTTATTTTCTCAATTGGTACTCAAGGATTGCTTGCGCCACGATAACTCAGACCTAATCCCATGGATATCTTATGTTAAGCAGGCTTTCCTTGAGCTATGAATTCCAAAGCTATGCCATCATCCAAACAATTCATTTTAGATTAAGCACTGTGCACTTTCTGACACCATTCCCACTGAAGGGTTTATGGTTTCCCTCATTACTCTGTTGCCCATGTGAATATATATCATCACAATCCACCTTTCATTTATTCTTTTTTGTAGTCTTTATAAAAACCCCAGAAGAGAATGTGTATACCCTATCCTGCGAACAAACCATTTCACATTTTACAAGTTAGATTTACATTATCTCCAGTGACTAGTGCAACAGCGTACCAGCCATGTAGTAATCAGTTAGATCAGATAGGCACTAATTATAGAGTAGAAATAAATATGCAAACTAGGGACTTCTTGCTACTAAACCCAGTCTCTATTTTTAAGGTTTTATGACAGCCCATTGTTTTTTGTCAGGGAATGTTTTTAGGCTATTCTATTAAATTCTATTTTTATCTTAGCTTATTTGTATATGCAGTATGGGCCAGATGTATGAAACTTTTTTGCATTCGCAAACGGTGCGAATCGCAAAAATCGGCCGTTTGCGAATGCAAAAACGGGGTCTGCGATGCATGAAAGGCATTCTCAGACCAAAAATAAGAAATCGCAAAAATTGCAATTTTTTGCGTTGCAACCTGGTTTTGCGAGTTGCATTTTGCGATTCGGTATTTCCAATAGGAAATTGCGAGGTGCAAAATGCGATTCGAAAAAATCCAAGTCGCAAATCGATGCATCAAAAAATTGCGATTTTTCACAGAATGGCATTTTGCACATGCAAAATACCACTAAGTGAAACCAGGTGGTAACTAGGTGCAACGTATATAAAGAGGCCTCAGACTCTTTTCCAAAATGGCTGCACTCTACGTCATGGTGAGGAGAATGAGGATCTTGGCAGGTTTGAGGAGAGGGAGGAGGAGAAAGGAGCGCATTTTCAGAGTGCGCATTACACTTTTTGACCAGACAGAGGAGGAAATATTTGAGAGGTATAGGTTGAACTCAGCCATGATACTTGATCTGATAGCTGAGCTACAACCCATACTGCAGCGCAGAACACATAGGACACATAGTATCCCCACCCATGTGCAGGTATTATGCTCCCTCCACCTACTCGCCTCAGGGAGCTATCAAGGGGTCATAGCAGCAGCTGGAGGGGTATCACAGAGCACCCTCTCTAGATTTTTCAGTGCATTTATTAACACCATGCTGAGCAGGATACACCAGTACATCAGATTCCCCCACACCCCACAGGATATACAGCAGACAAAAATCGATTTTTACCAGATAGCACAGTTCCCCCACGTCCTAGGTGCCATAGATGGTACACATGTTGCAATCTGTCCACCATCAGCCACCGAGTATGTGTAACGCTACCGTAAACACCAACATTCAATGAATATACAGGTGATATGCAATGCCTCATACATCATTACTGATCCTGTGGCCAGGTACCCAGGGAGCACACATGATTCGTACATCTTTCGCCATAGCGGCATTCACACAAGACTGCTAGCTGGGGAGTTTGGAGAAGGATATCTACTAGGTATTGTCCCTCTGTACAGTGGCGCATTGATGGCGTGCTGATGTCAGATGGCTCACTTACTCATCATACCCTCTGTCCCTTCCAGGAGACAGTGCCTACGCAGTGTGCACCTACATGATGACGCCCTATCTAAATCCTGCAACACCAGCAGAACAGAAATACAATGCAGCACACAGGGCGACCCGCAACATGGTGGAGCGCACCTTTGGACTGCTGAAGAGTCGCTTCCGGTGCCTCCACAAAAGTGGAGGGGCACTACAGTACAGCCCAGAGACGGCATGTAGAATAGTGGCTACTTGTGCAATCTTGCACAATATAGCTACCACCAGGGGCATACCTGTAGAAATATGTGATACTGAACCTGATGAGGATGATGATCCCATACCACCCCTACAGCCAGCAGACAGGACCAGTGCAGCAGAGGGAAGGTAAAGGCGTGCTGACATCACACACAACCATTTCAGATGTAAGTATGAATAAGACAAATGCACTTACAAATGTACCTGCAGTGAAGTAAATTTATTACCTTAATGTCAGGTAATGTTAGTCCAATGAATACCAACAAAAGTGAAAAAATAGAAACAATAGAAGTTCAGAGTAAAGCACTATTACTTCAAAGTGTACTCATTACCCCTCTGGCTGCTACAGTTACTTCTTGCGGCCACGCACACCACTCGGGTGCCCAGTTGCCTCACTGGCACCTCGATTGCCTTCCTCAGTGGCAGTGCTGTGTCTGGCACTGCGCCGTCTGGTGCCCATTGCGGGCACAGCTAGGCTGCTGAGGCTGGAAGTGTCCTCCGTGTCCCCCAGTCCAAGCTCGCTAGGTGTGGCTGACCTGTGTCCCATGATGTTGTCAATCACATTTGTGATTTGGACTAGTCCGTGAGCCACATGCCTGCTGCTGTGTGCTGCCTCCACCTGTGCAGCCACTGCACGATGTTAAATCTGTGAGGTTGAATTAGCTAGTCTAGTGACAGAGCGACAAAATCCCCCGAACATGTTCATGAAGCGTCGCTCCTGCCTGCGGTGGCTCACCCTGTCATGGCGCAGCTCCTGGCATAGTTCCCGCACAGCAGAAGTGAGCTCCCTTGTGTCCTGCGATGCCTGGACCTGTCCCTCATGCAGCTGTTCTACATTTGCATTCAGGCACTCCAGCTGGCGATGCAGGCCCCCCATGTTGGCATTATGTTGCTGCATCTGTTTTTGTAAAGCAGTGAACTTTTTATTCCGCAGGCGCTGCTGCTGCAACATAGCCGCTTCCAGGCAACCAAAGAAGGAGGTTCCCTCACCTGCCTCATACGCCTGTGCACCTGCATTTGTAGCCATCCTGCGGGGTGCTGTGGTCTGCTACGAACTGGCCTCCTGCATCTGGGTGCATCTGCCAGTTGGGGATGGTGTATGTGGCCCTTCCTGCTGCTCATCGGAGTCCTGACTGAGCTCTGCCAGTGGCAGTGCCCTGGGCCTGTGTCGGAGTGGCGCAATAGTCAGAGACCCACTCGTGTTGGAGTCTGAGGCTGGATGGATGTCAGTCTCCCCTAAGCTGGCACATGCTGTGGCTGCTGGGCATGGCCTACCTGCAACGACAATATGCAGCATGTCAGTTATGTTTGTTACAAGTAAGGGCGCACAATGGTAATAAAGGTACAGGTACTTCTCTTCACTGTGTTGTGGGTGTTGTGTTCTTCTGGGTGTGGCTCTACTTAATTACATTGTATGTGCTACTTTCAGCTCTGGGTTGTGGACTGCCACTCCCATAATGCATTGTTGTGCTGCGTCTAAGATGTGGAATGGACTACTTCTCACTATGTTTTACATTACTTGCTAATTCCTAAGGGGCTTTTGTGCATACACATATGGGGTTACAATTCAATATTGCACTTACCTTTGCTGGTACTTGGTGTGCCGGAGGTGTCTATCTCTGTGTCCCCACTGACTGCTTCAGGGAGGAGTGTGGACTCCACTAGGTCCTCTAAAGGGGTGGATGGTGACTCTGTGGGTGGACTGCCTCCTGTGCTCCTGGCCTCCTGCAGTCGTCTTGCCACCCTCTCCTTGGCACGGGACCGGAGGTCGTACCACCTCTTCTTAATTTCTTCGACTGATCGCTGTGCCACTCCAATAGTGCAGATCTTTGTTTGTATGTCTGCCCAGAGTCTCCTTTTCTCACTCTCCGGCACCTGGAGTGAGCTTTTGCCAAAAAGCCGGTCATGGCTCCTGACCTCCTCCTGTGTCAGCACCTCCAGCTCTTGCTCGCTAAATTTGAGCTTCTGCTTTTTTTCTCCCTTCTCCTTTCCTTGGGCTGAGGTGTCCATGGTTGTTCAGGTGTGCTGCCTCCTTCAGAGTGTTGCTCAGTGTGGCTGGGCTGACTCTCTCTGGATGCTGGTTTGGGTGTGGCACCTGAAACTGCCTGGGATGGCTCACTTCCTGCTTGTGATGTCATCAGACTCCTCCAGGTGTGCTTTCTCGCAATTTCTCGCAATTTGCGATTTTCAATTACCGAATCGCAATTTGCGAAAATGCAAATTGCGATTCGGTAAATGGGTCTTGCAAACCACTAATAGCGATTTTTAAGAAATCGCTAATTCCGAATCGCAATTATGGTACATGGCCTATTGCAACTCAGAAATAGCGATTTCTTAAAAATCTCTATTTGCGATTTGCAAAGCCATTTCTTCATACATCTGGCCCTAAATGTTTTCTGGATTATTTACTGTTTTAATTATTTTGTTTTTGTTGACTGATTTGATGTGATTTTCTTTTTATGGCAATTGGCAAATAAAAGCTCGTTGACTAACTGACACTATTTGTCACTCCATTGTACACTATTGCACTGTACACCACTCCACTCTACGCCACTCCACTGTATGCTACTCCATTCTACGCCACTCCAACTACACTGCACGCCACTCCAGACCACTCCACTGTGCTCCACTCAGGAACGCCATACGGTACTTAACAACAGTCTTCACCCCTCCACTGTACCACACTGTAGTTCACTGTGTTGCACTGCACTGTGCAACAATGCAATCCTGACATTATACGTGTACAGGACTCTACTTTAATTTATAGCACTTCACAACACTGTACGCCAGTCTACAACACTCTATACCAGTGGTTCACAACCTATTGACTTCTCTGGATCCCCACTTTATCAACCCTCAATGAAACATTATTGGAATCTGGGGACCTCCCCCCCCACTGAGTCATTATTGAAAGCTGTGGACCTAATCTGTTAAAAGTATAACATTTTCTAAGCATTTACGGACCCCCCTGAGGAGGCTTCGCGGACCCCCCAGGGTCCCTGGACCACAGGTTGGGAACCACTACTCTTCACAACTCCCACTATAACTCGTGCCTCCTTCACCCACTGTTTATACTGTTTTTTATTATCTCACATATAGCATTTAAAATAATAATATTTACAATAATAGTTATGAGATCACAAATCACATCTTTTGTGAGAATACAGTGCATGGTACAGTGGTGTGTTGTAGTCAGTGCAGTGCGATTAATCCAGCTAACTACAGTGGGTCCCGATTCACAAACAAACGTACGTGTAGCAAAGTTACAAATGCAGAGTCTTTCTACTTGTGGCACAATTTGCACACACATGGCAGAATCTCCATATGCGGCACTATAGAGAATGTGCCATATAGAGATTCAGCACTGAGTGTGAAGATTCCACCACGAGTGCAGAGACTACCATGAGTAGTACTAGAGCCGTAAGTCTTTTTGTGAATTAGGCCCACTGTGTACGGAGGTATGCGAGTTCTGCTAATATGAAGGTGTTCCGTTTAATATAAATTGAAGGTGTAATTTTTGTGCAGTTTAATTTTGATTTGTAGTTATATAACATGTGTTTGCACAGGAATTGAAATGTATTTCTTAACTCAATATGAGGGCCGATGAAGTTGTGGCAAAACTTTGCTTATTTGAAACACAATTGTAAGTACATCCTATGTGTCAGAGTATTTACTGAGTAAACATATGAGTGAATAAGTGAGTTATTGCGAGAATGCTGTGAGTGGATGCAGGTTGTGCATGAGAAAGTGAGTGAGAAGGCACACACAAGAGATAGGTGACTGAATGAGTGAACAAGTTATTTTTTTTTTTAAAAAGCTGACAGTGCAGTCTGAATTTCAGGTATCTGTGGAGTCGTCCCATAATAATAATGCAGGTATATCCTGTATTAATGGTTCCTATATTTCATGAAAATGCTGGTTGGAGTTCAGCGCACAGGCGCTGGGCATATAATTCAAGCAGTACCCTTAAGTGCTATTTAGAGCCCATTATAAACATGCATTCTATCCTTTTCAAAGGAGTGGACTTTTGCTTTATCAGAGGTCTAGATGAAACAGTAACAAGTAAAAAGTTGACACATGGCCTCAAACTCTTGACAATCACATTTCTACTGATTTATATTTCTTTCTCCACCCTATGCACCTTCTCCACTTTCTTCATCCTTTCTCTATAGATCTTCCTTGCCCCCTTTCCCACATTGCTGCAAACACTTCTTTCTCCTGACTTTCTACTTATTTTCTTCATACTTCTATTCTCCCAAACACGTTATTCTCCCTTAATACTCAGTTTCTATATTTTCCTTCCAATGTGTTTTACTCACTTGTCAAATTCTCCCTTCACAAACCTTTCTTTTGATATTTGATTTTAATCTCTCCTCCTCTCACTCATCCTTTCTCCCAGTTCTTCTCCTCCCTGCCCCTCCTTTTTCACACTCCAATGTTTTTAATATAATTTCCCCTCTCATTCTTACTTCCATATTTTTCCTTACTTCTCCTCTCACTCTTCCCATCCCAACTCATTTCACGTGATCACCTCAGGTTCTACACAGAGGGCCATATGCACAAAGCATTTTTGCTGTTGTAAACACCCCACTTACGATGGCAAAAATACTTTTCCAAATGTATAAACAACCAAATAGCATTTCTGCAGAATTGCAGTTTGCATGATGAAATCGCTATTTGGAAGGGGTCTGTTTAGGGCATCCCTTCCAAATTGCGATTTCCAGTGTTATTTGTCAAGGTCTTGCGACCAAAATGTGGTCACAAAACCTTGATATTTTTCCAACATTTCAAAGTTGGTGGTAATGCATTCGCAAATTAGAAGGAGTCTACCTGGGACCCCTTCCCCTTTGTGAATGTTGAAAAAAAAAAATTTAAGAGCAGGCAGTGGTCCCATCGATCACTTGATCTTAAAAAATGAAACTTTAAAGTTTTATTGGTTTCTTTTTAAACGTATCCCATTTTCCTTTAAAAGCAATCACTGACATGGTGGTCTGGTGACCCAGCAGGCCACCCTCCCTGTGATGGCAACTATTCCTAGTGGGTCGCAAATTGTGGCCTACTTCATTAATATTCATGAAGTAAGTTGTTTGCGACACACTAGAAATTGCAAGTATGAAACAAAAAGTTTCATATATAAGGAACAGCGATTTCCAAATAGCGATTGTGATAAAAGCGCTATTTGGAAATCCATATTTCTTCTGTTTGTACATCTTGCCGAAATTCCTACTGTGTTTATTATTCTCTGATATTCCCTTGTGTCTCTCTCCCTTATCATTCCTCTCCCTTCCTTTCTCCCATTTGCTTGCTTCTATAACTTCTCCATCTTTTTCCTCTTGTCTCCTCTGCTCTTTAGTCACTTTCCCATCCTACCTCCTCTTCCAAATGACAATAGAGCTACTATACTTGTGTGAAGAAGTATGATGCTGGAAACCATGTAGACTATTAGAGTAATGCAAAGGCCAGAAAGGGTACACTCAGTGGCTCACATGCTTCGGGTAAAAATAGTACTGGAGAAAGTTTAAGACTGGTAATTAAACAATGGCAGCAAATAGTGACTGGATGGGACTTACAGCCCTAATCTGCTACTAGGTTGTTATTGTGCACAATGAAATATCTCTATGAGTTTAGCCTAGCCCCTGCATCTCTTAGTGATGTTCTCCGAATCAAAGACCACACCAACCAAGTAACATGTTGTGTGGTTATTTCCTGCAATCTCTTTGCCCCATTTTAAAGATCTTGTGATGTAATTTAATGTGATGTCATTGTTATGCAAATTAACATGGCTAAAATCTGAAAACGTATACCATAGAATGTTGTAAAATACACTGCCTCATAGTGGGCTGCCTGCTGTGCCCATTGGTGTGCTACACGTGAATCAAGACAGTACATGGTTAGATCAAGAAAATGAGGGATTTTAAAGGGTATTGATGTGAATGAGCAGATATTATAAGTAATGCAAGTAATTTTCCCATAATTTGTTTTCTTGCTTTTACTGTTTCTGAAATGTTAATGTAAAATTCAATGGGTGTCAATTAGCTGAAAATGTATCAGTCATCACCTATGTTACAGACTCCGGTGCACCTTTAACCCTATTTTCTTTTTCCTGCTCTCACCCACTTATGGCTTTACTACTTTGCATCGCCTTCACCGTTTCCTCTTTGTACTCCCCTTATATTTTATCTTTTAGTGTCCCTTTCCCTTCAGAGCCTTTACATCGTTTACAAACCCTCTCTCACCATCTGTTAATGTAGATCTCTTGGAATTCAAATTTCTGTCTAAGATACTAGGGGCCAGATTTAGCAAGAATTTGTGTTGCCCTTGCGCCACACATGGAGGCGCAAGGGTGACCCAAAACCTAAGTGAAATTTATCAAGTTACACAAGGCCACCTTGCGTGGCCCTACATGGCTTGATAAATCTGGAGTAAGGGAAGACAGCTCACATCGCTGCCTTCTGTTACCTTGCCCTAAGGAAGCTTTTCATGGGTGGAGCATGGGTGTTTCCCAAACATCCACCCATGGAGTTTTACACATTCCCAGATTTACCATTAGTGGTAGACCTGGGAATGCTCAAAATGCTATGTCTCACCAGATGAGATGTAACGAGGAGAACTATCTTTATTTCTCTGTGTTTTTCCTCTATCTACATGTGCTGCATTCTGCAGCAGACATGGAAAGAAGAAAATGCCTCCGAGACACCTTTGTGCACAATAACAACCCCGCCTACAATGCAGGCACCCTTGGGCCATGACACAAGGGTCCCTGCATTGGCACTAAGCAGCCAAAAGAGCACCAGCACTAGGAAGGACAGGAATGCACCTTATAAGGTTAAATATGATACATTCCTGTTCGTTCCCTTTCACGCAGCACAGTTACATTGCTCTATGTGAAAAAATAAATATGGGCCTACCTTTACACTGTGCATTATAAGTATGCTTCTGTTCTCTTAACCCCTTGAAAGCCTAGAGGTGTAGAGGTTTCTGCCCCCCCCAGGGATATATATATATTTATTTTATGTTTTTATGTATGGGGAGCAACCCCTTAGGCAAGGGTCGCACCCCTGGGGGGCAAATTATATTTAGGCCATTTCACCCCCTTGGGGGCAGATCGGCCTATTTTTGTTAGGCCAATCTGCCCCCAAAGGGGGCAGAAACCACTAGACACCAGGGATTGGTGTGTGTGTATGTGTGTGTTTTGTTTGGGGGGGCAGCTCCTTGGGCACGGGTCACTCCCCATGGGGACACATTACTGTTGGCCATATCTGCCCCCCTTGGCCTATTTTTGGAAGGCCAACAGGGAAGATTTGTTTTTCAAAATAAGAGGGTGGGGTATGGCAATACCCCCACCCCAAATAAAAGGGGCCAAAGTTGTTCTGCCCACCAGTGGATTCCCCTAGGTGTCTAGTTTTAAAAAATATGCAGGCTTGGTAGGTTTCCCTAGGTGCCGGCTGAGCTAGAGGCCAAAATCCACAGCTAGGCATTTTTCAAAAAACAGCTCTGTTTTCTTTGGGAAAATGTGATTTGTCCAAGTCGTGTTTTGAGGCATTTCATCTCGCAGGCGCTAGGCCTATCCACACAAATGAGGTACCATTTTTATAGGGAGACTTGGGGGAACGCTGGGTGGAAGGAAATTTGTGGCTCCTCTCAGATTACAGAACTTTCTGTCACCGAAATGAGAGGAAAAAGTGTTTTTTGACAGAATTTTGAGGTTTGCAAAGGATTCTGGGTAACAGAACCTGGTGAGAGCTCAACAATCACCCCATCTTGGATTCCCCTAGGTGTCTAGTTTTTAAAAATGTGCAGGTTTGGTAGGTTTCCCTGGGTGCTGGCTGAGCTAAGGGCCAAAATCCACAGCTAGGCACTTTGCAAAAAACAGCTATTTTCTTTGGGAAAATGTGATGTGTCCATGTTGTGTTTTGGGGCATCTCCTGTTGCAGGTGCTAGGCCTACCCACACAAGTGAGGTACCATTTTTATCAGGAGACTTGGGGAAACGCTGGGTGGAAGGAAATTTGTGGCTCCTCTCAGATTCCAGAACTTTCTGTCACCGAAGTGTGAGGAAAAAGTGTTTTTTTGGCCAAATTTTGAGGTTTGCAAAGGATTCTGTGTAACAGAACCTGGTGAGAGCCCCACAAGTCACTCCATCTTGGATTCCCTAGTTTTAAAAAATGCGCAGGTTTGGTAGGTTCCCTAGGTGCCGACTGAGCTAGAGGCCAAAATCCACAGCTAGGCACTTTGCAAAAAACAGCTCTGTTTTCTTTGGGAAAATGTGATGTCTCCATGTTGTGTTTTGGGGAATTTCCTGTCGCAGGCGCTAGGCCTACCCACAGAAGTGAGGTACCATTTTTATCGGGAGACTTGGGGGAGCGTTGGGTGGAAGGAAATTTGTGGCTCCTCTGAGATTCTAGAACTTTCTGTTACCGAAATGTGAGGAAAAAGTTTTTTTTGGGCCACATTGTGAGATTTGCAAAGGATTATGGGTAACAGAACCTGGTGAGAGCCCCACAAGTCACCCCATCTTAGATTCCCCTAGGTGTCTAGTTTTAAAAAATGTGCAGGTTTGGTAGATTTCCCTAGGTGCCGGCTGAGCTAGAGGCCAAAATCTACAGCTAGGCACTTTGCAAAAAACATGTCCGATTTCAATGTAAAAATGTGATGTGTCCATGTTGCGTTTCCTGTCGCGAGCATTAGGCCTACCCACGCAAGTGAGGTACCATTTTTATTGGAAGTCTGGGGGGAACACAGAATAGCAAAACAAGTGTTATTGCCCCTTGTCTTTCTCTACATTTTTTCTTTTCAAATGTAAGACAGTGTGTAAAAAAGACATCTATTTGAGAAATGCCCTGTAATTCACGTGCTAGTATGGGCACCACGGTATTCAGAAATGAGCAAATAACCACTGCTTCTCAACACCTTATCTTGTGCCCATTCTGGAAATACAAAGGTTTTCTTGATACCTATTTTTCACTCTTTATATTTCAGCAAATGAATTGCTGTATACCGGGTATAGAATGAAAACCCACTGCAAGGTGCAGCTCATTTATTGGCTCTGGGTACCTAGGGTTCTTGATGAACCTACAAGCCCTATATATCCAAGCAACCAGATGAGTCCAGCAAGCGTAACTGTATATTGCTTTAAAAAATCTGACATTGCAGGAAGAAGTTATAGAGTAAAACATGGAGAAAAAATTGCTGTTTTTTTCACCTCAATTTCAATATTTTTTCATTTCAGCTGTTATTTCACTGCTAAATTCAGAATTTTGTCTACGTTTCAGAAATGTTTAGCTTTCCGGGTCACAGCAGTGGTTTCGCACCCATTTCTGTCCCCAACTGGAAGTAGACTGAAAGCACAAAAAATAGTAAAAATGGGGTATGTCCCAGTAAAATGCCAAAATTGTGTTGAAAATTTTGTTTTTCTGATTCAAGTCTGCCTGTTCCTGAAAGCTGGGAAGATGGTGATTTTAGCACTGCAAACCCTTTGTTGATGTAATTTTCAAGGAAAAACCACAAGCCTTCTGCAGCCCTTTTTTCCCATTTTTTTTAGAAAAACAAAATTTTCCCTGTATTTTGCCTAATTTCTTGTTCTCCTTCAGGGGCACCCGCGAAGTGTGCGTACCTCTAGAATCCCTAGGATGTTGGAAAAAAAGGACGAAATTTGGCATGTGCACAAAACGTTAAGAGGGCCTAAGCGCAAACTGCTTTAAACAGCCAAAAAAAGGCTTGGCACCTGAGGGGGAAAAAGCCATGGCAGCGCACGGGTTAATAAGCATTATTAGTACTAGTTCTATTTGCATTTATCATTTTTGTGTTCTGTTTTCCACAATTTTTTCACCATATTCTGACATCTACTTTAAAGCTGTGTGATGTCCTATGGGACTTCTCATCATATTATAACACTGTAAAAAATGTTTTAAAGAATGCAATCTTTGTAGCAGTTCTGTGTTTTAAGCATTTGCATCCTCTGTCACACCTTCATGCTTGGTGTCTGTTACCCTTTCTATTGTTTGTAGTTAGCCTCCCTGAGGAGGTGATGGTGCCTTCAGTACTATGTTTGCTTTTAAGTGACTGTAAGAAATTGGGGCACTGGTTGTTGTGGGAACTCTGTTCTGACAGCAACTTTAATTCTTGTCAGGGTGAAACTGAATCAAACCCAAAATTAACCTGTGCTCAACCCTCTGATAGCTTGACACAAAGCAGTCAGGCTCAACTTCGAGGCAATGTGTAAAGTATTTATGCAGCCTTTCAAACAGTAATAAAGTGAAAACACAGAAACATAGAATAAAATGTAATAAAGCATCTGAGACCAAAACTACAAAGATCCAATTAGTAGAACTGAAGATATACCATTTTAAAGATTTAATTAGAAATAGTGCATAAAACCATGAAGTGCCAACTGTGGTTATCTGGTCGCCCTGGACCGGGACAAAGTCATAAGTTCAGACCAGCTACAATGGAGCACAGACTGGCTACAGAGACCAAGGGGGTCATTCTGACCCTGGCGGTCATTGACCGCCAGGGCCAAACGACCGCGGGAGCACCGCCAACAGGCTGGCGGTGCTCCCTTGGGCATTCCCGCGGTCAGAAACGGAAAACCGGCGGTGTCCCGCCGGTTTTCCGCTGCCCTGGGGAATCCTCCATGGCGGCGCTGCACGCAGCGCCGCCATGGGGATTCCGACCCCCTTACCGCCAGCCTGGCTCTGGCGGTCTTGACCGCCAGAACCTGGCTGGCAGTAACAGGTGTCGTGGGGCCCCTGGGGGCCCATGCAGTGCCCATGCCACTGCAGTGGCATGGGCACTGCAGGGGCCCCCTAACAGGGCCCCACTAAGATTTTCAGTGTCTGCCTAGCAGACACTGAAAATCGCGACGGGTGCAACTGCACCCGTCGCACCCTTCCCACTCCGCCGGCTCCATTCGGAGCCGGCTTCCTCGTGGGAAGGGGTTTCCCGCTGGGCGGGCGGCCATCTGGCGGTCGCCCGCCCGCCCAGCGGGAAACTCAGAATAACCGCGGCGGTCTTCTGACCGCGCAGCGGTATTCTGGCGGCTCCCGCCGGCCCTGCGGTTACCGCGGCCGGCGGGAGTCAGAATGACCCCCCAAGTTAGGCCCACTAAACAAAGTACTTTAAATACTGATGCGCGATCTGAGAAATATTGCACAACAAGGCTTCGCATCATCCAGTGTCAGTTTCGAGGAGCAGCGAGGCCCACAATGCGAGGTCATATGTTGCGCTGCATTCCACTGCTTTTGTTCTGATGAGGTTGTGTGGTGAGTCTTTGTAAGGCTTTGTGTTGAGTTGCGTCAGTTCCGATGGGCTGGCAGCTGAGCAGAAATGCTTGGCAAAGCTTTGTGTCTCTTGGCATTGATCCTGTTGAGACTGGCAACTATGTGGCGAGTCTCTGCGGGAGTCTGAGCCACTCAGTTTCAGTTCCAATGAAGCTTGTAGCTATGCAGGGAGGCTTTCCGGTTTCTTCATGTCACTTCAAGCCTGATTTGGTGAAGACAACAGCTGGACTGTCAAGGCACCTCTAGCCCGGCTTCCAAAAATCCAGGACTGGAAGGGCACCACTTGAGAGGTGAGGACTCACAGTATTCAGAATCCAGGTACATGATTCAAGAGCATTAGAGCCTTTTCTGTCCCTGAGGTTCTGAGAAGGAGGCCAGCAAACTAGCCCTTGGAGTCACTGTGGTGATCTTGGGTTCAAGACACACGCCCAATCCTTCTGACTCAGGCAACAGGGCAGCAGAGTTGCAGTCCTTCTTGTAGCAGAGCAGCACAGCAGTCCTTCTTAGGCATCTTTCACAGGTCCAGATGTGTACTGAAGAGTTGGGTTTGAGGGTCCAATATTTATTCCTGGTGCCAGCTTTGAAGCAGGGAAAAGTTCTTGAGGCTTCCACCCTGAGAGGTGTTTGGCATTTTATTCCTCTCTGGCCTGGCCCCAGCTTGTCTGGAGGCACAAACGACTAATGTCAAGCCCTCTGTGACTGTTTTGAGACAGAGGGGGTCATTACAACCCTGGCGGACGGTGTTAAAGCGGTGGTAAGACCGCAAACAGGCCGGCGGACAAAAAAAGGGAATTATGACCCTGGCGGAAACTGCCAACAAAGAAAGCCACTTTAACACACCGCCCGCCACGGCGGTACAGACAAGCAGCGCGGCGGTCACCGCCAACAGACAGGCGGGAGACAATGTACCGCCCATAGTATCAGAACACACCAATCCGCCACCTTTTCCGGGGTGGATTCACTGCGGATAAAAACACGGCGGAAACAGCTTTTGCTATGGGAAAATGCTCACCTGAACACACTCCACGAGGAACGATGACTCCATGGAGCCGGAACTCCAAATACTACCTGCCCTTGTCTTTCTGCTCCTCTACGACCAACAGCGACGTAGTCGCCGAAGATACCGGTGAGTACTGCACCTACGACACGGGGAGGCAAAAGTTAGGGGGACACCCACCAAACACCCCCACCCTCGCATATCACAACATACACACCAATGCAGTCAAAAATATCACATGAACAACCCACATTCCCCCCGGAAGAATGCAAAGACAAAGCGAATTGCGGTCAAACATTGTAATCTGCCAATATACATGTCATACAAAAATATACTGATATATATCTCGAAATCTGTCATAATTATATATACAATACAAGAAGTAGTGCAGATATGTACACAACAATGTCCATGCACCAACAGTCCAAAAATGCATAGGCGAGGCCCACAATAGATACCTGACCAAAATCCAAGAGAACACTGCCGGGGCATCAGATAGAAACACTACAGGCACCTCAGGGGGAAGGGAAGGGGGTGGCACCTCAGCCACATGAATGCGAAGCCAGATCCACGACAGGGCTCCATGCCCATTGATGTATCCTGGGGAGTGCAAAGCCACAGTCTCTCAAGTCTCTACAGTGGGTGGGTTGCCCACTGTGCCATCCTGGGGAGTGCAAAGCCACAGTCTCTCAAGTCTCTACAGTGGGTGGCTTGCCCACTGTGCCACCCTGGGGAGTGCAAAGCCACAGTCTCTCAAGTCCCTACAGTGGGTGGGTTGCCCACTGTGCCATCCTGGGGAGTGCAAAGCCACAGTCTCTCAAGTAGATGCAGTTCTCTATTGGTACTGGGTGGGACTGGTGCCCAGACTGGATGAGTCTCCCCGTGAAAGTTCCTGTCCTGTCACTGTCCCAGCTGCACATGGGATAAGGATGCCTGATGTGGCGGCCTATTCATACCTACACCGTCTTTGCTATGTTCAGCGGTGCTTTGCCATGGCGGTCTTTGCCCTGTTCAGTGGTGCTTTGCCATGGCGGTCTGTGCCCTGTTCAGCGGTGCTTTGCCATGGCGGTTCAGGACTGTTCAGCGGTGCTTTGACATGGCGGTCTTCGCCCTGTTCAGCGGTGCTTTGCCATGGCGGTTCAGGACTGTTCAGCGGTGCTTTGGCATGGCGGTCTTTGCCCTGTTCAGCGGTGCTTTGCCATGGCGGTTCAGGACTGTTCATCAGTGCTTTGACATGGCGGTTCTGATACTGACATTGGTGTGTGGCATGACGATCTCCACACTGGAGATTGGTGTGTGGCATGACGATCTCCACACTGGAGATTGGTGTGTGGCATGATGATCTCTACACTGGAAATTGGTGTGTGGCATGACGATCTCCACACTGGACATTGGTGTGTGGCATGATGTTCCATCATTGCCCAGCGGGGCTGTGGCATCCTGGCCCCTCCTGGACTGTGACTCCGGTGGTGGTCTCTGGACCAGTGACGATACTTGGGCACTCCTGGGCTGTGACTCTGGCGGTGGTCTCTGGACCAGTGACGATACTTGGGCCCTCCTGGGCACTGACTCCGGCAGTGGTCTCCTGACCAGTAATGATACTTGGGCCCTCCTGGGCTGTGACTCTGGCGGTGGTCTCTGGACCAGTGACGATACTTGGGCCCTCCTGGGCACTGACTCCGGCGGTGGTCTCCTGACCAGTAACGATACTTGGGCCCTCCTGGGCTGTGACTCCGGCGGTGGTCTCCTGACCAGTAACGATACTTGGGCCCTCCTGGGCTGTGACTCCGGCGGTGGTCTCCTGACCAGTAACGATACTTGTGCCCTCCTGGGCTGTGACTCTGGCGGTGGTTTCCTGACCAGTAACGATACTTGGGCCCTCCTGGGCTGTGACTCCGGCGGTGGTCTCCTGACCAGTAACGACGGTGCTGGCGGTTGTGTCTGGACCACCGGAAATGATGGCGCACTTCTCCGCTGTGACACTCACAACAGGCTGGGGAGACTTCCTCTGGACCTTCCCCACCTTTTTTGGAGTTACAGCTGACTCACCAATCGCCTCCGATCCCATTTCAGTTGTAGTCCCACCAGGAGTCTTGACACGGTCCCGTCGTCCACTCTCCAATTTCAGAGCCTTTACAGGGGGTGGGCTGACAGTGCCTTGGCTCCGGGTCCTACTGCCTGCCCTGGTGGACGGTGCACTCCAAAAACCTGGAACACGCACCACTGGTACTGGAGGCTTTTTGGGTGAGGCGCTACGACGGGACTGATGAATTGGAGGGGGGGGTGGGGCCAAAAAGGTCAATTTGAAATAGGGACAGTTTCTGACGGACACTGGGATGGGTAGTTGGAGGGGGTCTGGGAGTGGAGGAAGAGGAGGTGGTTGTAGGAGGTGTCACTTTAGGTGTTTTGGGTGCAGGTGCAGGTACAGGAGGCTGTTGTGAGGTGGATGGATGTTGGGTGAGTGATTGCCGGCGTTTGTGTACTTTGGGAGGGGGCGTCACAGACACACTGGGAGAGGTCACAGGGGACGTGTAAATGGCAGTGGGGGGTGGTGAGTGCAGGTGAGCGGTTTGTGGTGCTGGGTGTCCTGGTGCGAGTCCTAGTGCCTGTAGATGTGGTGCATGCAGGTGTGTGTGTAGACGAGACTGGGAGGGAGGAGGGAGAAGAGGAGGAGTGGGACACAGTGGAGACAGTGGATGTTGCTGTGTCTGTATGGGTGTGATGCTTGTGTGAGTGCCTGTGGTGTGTGTGGTGCCTATGTTTGCTTGAGCTACTTTTGGGTGTTGACTTGTGTGCATGCTGGTCTGTAGGTGTGCTTGGAATGGGCTGGGGTACAGGGGATTGGGTCTGGGTGGAGGAAGTTGGAGGGGGGAGGCTGGACACAGGGACAATGGCTGCCATCAGTGCTGAGGCCAGAGATTGCAGGGTTCACTGAAGGACAGCCTGACCAGAATGAATGCCCTCCAGGAATGCATTATCGTGTTGCAACTCTCGTTCTACACCCTGGATGGCATTCACAATGGTAGACTACCCAACAGTGAGTGACCTGAGGAGGTCAATGGCCTCCTCACTGAGGGCAGCAGGGGTGACAGGGGCAGGGTCTGAGGTGCCTGGGGCGAAGGTGATGCCCACCCTCCTGGGTGAGCGGGCACGGGGCGAACGCTGAGGGGCTGCTGGGAGGGCGGTGCTGGTAGGGGAGGTGGCAGCTGTACCTGTAGAAGTGGGGCGCACAGATGGTGCCGCCACCACAGGGGAGCTCACATCGGCGGACGAGTCAGTATCGCTGGTTGGTGATCCTGTGGCCGACGTGAAGCTCCCCTCGCCCTCCGTCCCACTGGTGCATTCAGAGTCTGTGCTGTGGCCCTCCATGGCCATGTGGGATGCAGCTCCCTCGTGCTCCGGTGCCACTGTACCTCCGCCTGATGATGCTGATGTACAAAAGGACAGGGAGAGCAGGAAAAGGGGGGGAGACAGAAGAAAGAGAGTTTTAGTGCATGGCATACCGCTACCGTTGGCGGACAAGACAGACGCAGCAGCCCCATGCATTACGCCGTGCTCCTGCCCTCTGCACATGCAATTTCTGGGATATGGCCTACATGGCAATGGTAGAAATCTGCGCACATGGATGGCAAAGGGGCAACTATACATCAACTTGCCACTGTTCTGACCTGGGGTAGAGTGCCACATGGCCTACATTACGGAGGGGCCTTGCCTACCTAACTCGCCCTGGCCTAGGGACACCCACAGCCCACCTCCCCCACCCAGACACCTCCACCTCACGCAAAGTCCACAGAATGAGGTTGTACTCACCCCCTTGTGTCTGCTGTGATGTCCTTAAGCGCCCATCCAACTCCGGGTAGGCCACCGCCAGGATCTGGAACATCAGGGGGGTCATGGTGCGACGGGCAACCCTCCCACGTTGGGAGGCCATCCCCAGCTGAGCCTCTGCCGTCTTCTTGCTGCAGCGGCGAATGTCCTCCCATCTCTTACGGCAGTGGGTGCCCCGTCTCTGGTGGGCCCCCAGGGTCCGGACTTCCTTGGCGATGGCACGCCAAATGTCCCTCTTCTGGTGGGCGCTGACCTACATGACATGCACAAGGAAAGAGGAACAGTCATTACCTACTGCACCGTCAATGTGAGTGGCCCCCTCCCTACTCTGGCCATGTGGCCCATTCATTCCCATGCATTTATGTTCTATGAACTCTGCACCCTTCTCTCTTCCAACCAGCCCTCTCCACCCAGGCATAGCCCATCCAACGTGCTCCCTGTGTACTGACCTGTTGGTCTGGAGGATCGTAGAGTAGCATGTACTGGGGGAGGACCCCATCCACAAGTTTCTCCAACTCCTATGCAGTGAAGGCAGGGGCCCTTTCCCCAGACGCAGCAGCCATCGTCGCTTCAAGACCGAGGTCACAGCAGCACTAGCAGTGTAGGTCCTCTCCTGTCGAAGGTCAGGTATCTAGTGATTGAAGAGATAGAAAATGGCGGTGACGTCCGCGGCGGGCGCATCATCCCCGCCGGCGCACCTGTTCATTGGCTCCTGGGACCCATAGGGTCCAATGTTAACCAATGCAGCATTGCGCCGCGCTCTACGACCGCCTACCGCGACGGTGTCCAACGCCAGCGCAGTTACCCCACAATTCCATTGTCCCATTTTAGAGGTCAGGCAGCCGCCATTTCAGGGACCCACATGGCTTCATTTACTACTGCGTCACACATAGCTAGGCCTATAATCAACACACATACAGGAAGGGGTTTTGTGAGTGGTGTAGTCTTGTGTGTAACTGTGGGTACATACCTGGAGGAATAGTGACTGGTTCTTCGCTGTTGTCCTTCTTAGGCACCGTCAGCTGGGACATATGAGAAGATGGCGGAATCCTCCGGTGTACCGACCGCTGGTTGACCTGTTGACAATGGAGGAAAGACATTTGATCGTGACCTACCGGTTTGACCGTGCCACAATCCAGGAACTATGTACCCAGTTGGAGCCAGACCTGATGTCACCAATCCGCCATCCGACTGGAATCCCCCCTGACGTGCAGGTGCTGTCAGTGCTCCATTTCCTTGCAAGTGGGTCATTTCAGACTACTGTGGCCATGGCATCAGAGATGTCCCAGCCTATGTTTTCCAACGTTTTGTCCAGAGTGTTGTCTGCCCTGCTGAAACACGTAAGGAGATACACCATTTTCCCTGAGGTGGAGGATTTGCCTACAGTTAAAGGTGACTTCTATGCCCTTGGACATATCCCCAACATCATAGGTGCTATTGATGGGACCCATGTAGCTCTGGTCCCCCCCCAGAGGAGTGAACAGGTGTACAGGAACAGGAAGAGTTATCATTCCATGAATGTCCAGATGGTCTGTTTGGCAGACCAGTACATCTCGCAGGTAAATGCTATGTTCCCTGGCTCTGTGCATGACGCCTACATCCTGCGGAATAGCAGCATCCCTGATATGATGGGTCAACTCCAGAGGCACCGTGTATGGCTATTGGGGGACTCTGGTTACCCCATCCTTTCGTGGCTATTGACCCCAGTGAGGAATCCCAGGACCAGGGCAGAGGAACGGTACAATGAGGCCCATGGGCGGAATAGGAGGGTGATCGAAGGCACCTTCGGCCTCCTGAAGGCCAGGTTCAGGTGCCTCCATATGACAGGTGGGTCCCTATTCTACTCACCGAAGAAGGTGTGTGACATCATCATCGCCTGCTCCATGCTCCATAATTTGGCATTGCGACGCCAGGTGCCTTTTCTGCAGGAGGATGATCCAGATGACGGTGTTGTAGCAGCTGTGGAGCCTGTGGACAGTGATGAGGATGAATCTGAGGAAGACGAAAACGACAACAGGGAGTCAGTCATACAGCAATATTTCCAGTGAGACACAGGTGAGTACATTTTCAGGTTTAACATTACATTAACTTTCACACGTCTACCTCTATCCTGTACCTACATTTCACTCACTATTTGTTAATTGAGTTGTCCCCTTCCATTTCAGTTTCACAAATGTGGTAACCTACGTGTCAACAGCTTGCACCCTTGAAAGGCTTGTGATGTGTGACATTGGTATGTTGGCCTTCCAATGGGTAACCCTTTTTGACACTGTAATTGACAATACAAAGTTCAAAATCATAAACTGACTCCAGTTTTATTAGTGTTTCAAGGGTGTTTATTTAAGTGCAGAAAAATGAAGGGGGGTTGTGAAATCGGGATGGGTTATGGTGGAAGAATGTCCATGGCAGAGTCCAGTCTATTAGTCTCACAGGTGCATTGCACATCTGGCCATTGGAAGTGGAGCTGGGGCAGTTCCAATCTGGACAGGGTAACAAAGTGGGACAGTGGGGGGACAATCAGGGTAGTCTTATTTCCTGGCGGGGGTCTTGCCATCTTGCTGTGTCCTGTTCCTGGATCTCAGGGACCGCTTTCGTGGTGGTTGTCCGTCTGCAGGGGGTGGGGTGCTGGTGTGGTGGTCCTGTGGCTGGGCGTCCGGTCCCCTAGCGCCGGCGGAGGTGGTGGGCATTTCATCGTCGTGGCTAGTGTCAGGGGCCCCTTGGAGTGCCACGGTGTCCCTCAAAGTCTTTTGAATGTCCGTCAGCACCCCTACAATGGTGCCCAGGGCGGAGGCGATGGTCCTGAGCTCCTCCCTGAACCCCAAATACTGCTCCTCCTGCAGACGCAGGGTCTCCTGCAACTTGTCCAGGACCGTTGCCATCGTCTCCTGGGAGTGGTGGTATGCTCCCATGATGGAGGAGAGAGCCTCGTTGAGAGTAGGTTCCCTTGGCCTGTCCTCCCTCTGTCGCACAGCAGCCCTCCCAGTTCCCTTGTGTTTCAGTGCCTCCGTCCCCTGGACCGTGTGCCCACTACCACTGCCCCCAGGTCCCTGTTGTTGTTGGGGTGGTGGGTTAGCCTGGGTGCCCTGTAGTGGTGGACACACCGCTGATTGACCTCTCCTGGGTAGGGAGGTATGGGCCCGCTGGGTGGGTGCTGTGCTGGTGTTACCAGAGGGTGGATGTTCGGTGTTGGGCTGTGGCTGGGCAAGGGGAACCGACTGTCCTGAGGCCCACGATGGTCCGGGCTGGTCATCAAGATCCAGTAGGGCAGAGCTGCTGTCGTCACTGTGGGCCTCTTCTGGGGGTGGAGTGGTGTTGTCTGGACCCTCTGGTGTGGTGATGTTCCTTCGGGTTCCTGCGGGGGTATAAGTACATGATTATTGCATGTGTGTGTTTCATGGTGTGCAATGGTTGGGTGTGCGTGTACCCCAGTGCAGGCATTCCTGTGTGGGGGCTTGTGTGCTGATGGTTGGGGGGTGTTCTGGGTATGTGCAGTGGGCATGCTTTAGTGATGGGTATCCATGCTTAGTTGTGTCATGCAGGTCTTGGGGTTGGGATGGGTGGTTGGTGTTATGGGTACATTAGTGAGGAGTTAGGGTGATAGGGGAGGGTGTGAGGGTGGGGGTGTGTGATTGAATGCAGGTAAGGGGGGGGATATGATAGTTAAGATTTGACTTACCAGGGTCCGTTCCTCCAACGACTCCTGCGAGGCCCTCAGGATGCAAGATGGTCAAGACTTGCTCCTCCCATGTTGTTAGTTGTGGGGGAGGAGGTGGGGGTCCGCCGCCAGTCCGCTGTACCGCGATGTGGTACCTGGATACCGTTGAACGCACCTTCCCCCGTAGGTCGTTCAACCTCTTCCTGATGTCCTCCCTATTTCTTGGGTGCTGTCCCACAGTGTTGACCCTGTCCACTGTTCTTTGCCATAGCTCCATCTTCCTGGCTATGGATGTGTGCTGTACCTGTGAGCGAAATAGCTGTGGCTCTACCCGTAGGATTTCCTCCACCATGACCCTGAGCTCCTCCTCAGAGAAGCGGGGGTGTCTTTGGCGTGACATGGGGTGGTGTGGGTGAGGTGTGGGGTGGTGAATGTATTGATGAGTGTGGTGAGTGTAGTGGTATGTGGTGTTTTGTGCGTGGATGTTGTGTGGGTGATGGTGTAGTGTGCCTCTGTGTGATGGGGTTCTCTATTCTGTGCTGTCTCTCTATGGCGTTCTCTCTAATTATTGGTCGTAGGGGTTTGTGGGTGATGTGGGTGTGTGTTTTATATTGTGTTGAATGTGTGGGAGTGTTGTTTGTATGTGTGTCAGGTGTGTGTATTTGTAATTGTCCAATGTGGCGGTGTTTTGGAGCTGTGTGTGTATTTTGAGCGCGGCGGGGTGTACCGTCAATGGAATACCGCGGTTGAAACACTGCCACGTGGATTCGTGGGTCGTAATGGCATGGGCGTGTTTCTGTTGGCGTGGAGGTGGAGGATTTGTTTCCGCATGTTTATCGCTGACCTTTGGTGTGGCAGTGTTGTGTGGGTGTCTGAATTTCGGCGGATTCCGTGATGTGTGTCATAATAGCTGTGGCGGGCTCCCGCCGCCGCCGCGGTGTGTTGGCGGTCTTCTGCACGGCAGTAAGCGCCTTTTACCGCCAATGTTGTAATGACCCCCAGAGTCTTTGTGATGTGCAAGTGTGGTAGGTTACACTCTGCTCCCCTATCAAGCCAGAGATTGTCCATTCCACAAATACCTACTCCCCCTTTGCCTTACTGTCTGGGACTAATACACAAAGACCATCAGCCAGCTATTCCCTTTCCTGTGACACAGGATACAGTAGGCATTTTCTTATTCTAACCAAATTGTTAGGACAAGAAAATGCCAAATTTCTAAGAGTGTTATTTTCAGGATTGTGACTTAAAATCCAACTTTTCCATTAAAGAGGGTTTTTTAAAGTACAATTCCTTAGACACCAAACTTGAGATTTCTACCTGCTCCAAATGGTAAATTATCATTTAGTATACATAATAAGGTAACCCAATATTATCCTATGGGAGAGGCAGGGTTTTCAGTAGTGAAAAACTAATTTAAGAGTTTTTCACTACCAGGACATGTAAAAGTTAAAAATACATCTCCAACTTTTTAAATACACTGCACCTGGCTATATGGGCTGTCTAGGGCCTATCATAAGGGTGACTTATATATATTAAAAAGGATGGTCCAGACCTTGCAAAAGGTTCATTTTGCAAGATCAGAATGGCAGTTGAATTCGGACATGCAGTCTGCAATTGCAGGCCTAAGACATGCCTAAAAGGGCTACTTATGTGGGTGGAACAATGAGTGCTGCAGGCCCACTAGTAGCATTTAATTTACAGGCCCTGGGTATGTGTAGTACCACTTTACTAGTGACTTACAAGTAAATTAAATGTGCTAATTCGGTGCAAGTCAATTTTACTATATTTAAAGGAGAGAACACAATCACTTTAGCAATTGTTAGTAGTAGTAAAGTGCGCAGAGTCCTAACAGCCAACAAAAATGGGTTCAGAAAACGGAAGGGTGAAGGCAAAAAATTTGAGGATGACCCTGCCTAGAGGGCCAAGTCCTACACTGAAAATGTCTACTGTTTTTATAATCTTGTTTAGAATTTGTGTTCTGAGGCAATGGCACTGTTTCTTCTTTACAGTGTTTACAATGGCAGCTTCAAGGTGCACATTTTTGAATGTTTGTGGAGCAGATCCCTTTTTTTTCATACTCATTTGTTTTCTGTGGCCTGTGATGTAATCTCATATAGTGTGTATTCAAGGGAATCAAACCTATTACACCTATAATTGCATTGTGATCAAGTCATCATCGCATACTCCTACCAATCAAATCGTCAAATCTTTACAGAGTAATCCCATTGCATAATAACACCGTGACATCACTGATGCCTATATGTTATCCAAACTTTAGAAGTTATTAGGAATAATTTCTAAATCGCCAAAGCCCTATATGTTACAGCAGTGGTTCCCAACCTTTAGACTTCTGTGGAGCCCCACTATATCATTATTGGAGCCCAGAGACCCCCACTAAATCTGTAATAGAAACCAGGGACCCTCTACTGAGTAATTACTGAAAGTTGGGGACCTAATATGTTAATATTGAATTTTCTAAGCAGTCGAGTACCCCCTGAGGAAGCTTTGTGGACCCCCAGGGGTCTGCGGGTCACAGGTTGGGAACCACTGTGCTAGAGTACCCATAACCCATTGCATAGCACTGCCCCAATCTGACCCTAACACTAATTCTAACTGTAATTCTAAATCCCACATCTTATTTCTTTTTAAAGCCCCACCTTAACCATAACAGTTACCCAACTACTAATATTAAATACCTGATTTTGCCTAAAACTAATCCTAGAACTGACGCTAAAACTCATTTTAAAGCTATGGATTGGGCTCATTGACATGGGTAGGGCTAAGCGTAATGTTAAGTCAAGTGTATGGTTATGTTAGGGTGAGGTTTAGGTTTTGGCACTATGACATAATTGTCATGGTAAGACTGGGCAAAGATGACAATGTGAGGATGAAAATGTCATTGTTGTAGATGAAGATGTAGATGTAGATGTAGTGCACCATTCTTTGCCATCTCTCCGAGAACTTCAAGCATTAGGCACTATAGTAAGTGATTCAGGGTTGTATTGCTTTCACAAAACACTAATTCTCAATCTGGAAATCCTTTATCTATGGCAGTTGCAAGAAATGTGATAAAAAACATGGGTTAATAGTCTACCAGTTCTATGAAATCGTTTCACCTAAACTGTTAAATCACGATTCTAAGAAGAATGGCAGTCACCATTTGGAACAAGCCATTGGACAAAATGTGTCTTTTTTAACTTGCTTATTGCATGTTTTCTTAATGGTGTAAATTCCATTAATCTTTCAAATGGGTTCTTAGTTGTGTATTACCATTTTTCCCTTGAACCCCTTCTCATGTCCACATACTGCCTTCAAATGCACTTTTCTTTATTTAACTGTATTTTTCTCTCTCCTAGATACTTACTCATTCCCTGCTCATCGTCCTCCTTCTACCCTTGTTCTTTTGGGGGAAGAAAAAACTCCTCCTTCACTCTTTTTTAAAATTATTGTATTCCTCGCATTCTCAGGGCCTTTTTTGTGTGAAACTCGGTCCATACTATGATTCTACCTATTGATCCTTTCCCCACATAACTCTCTTCCCCTTGGTCTCTTGATCCCTATTTTTCGTTTCAAGATCAAAATTGTTTCCTACCAGGGATTCACTATGCAGTCTCTATTCTTTATTAAAAATATAAAAATATTTAGTAAAATATTATTTGTGTACCTCTTTTGGTTATTTCTGTTATTTTTGATCAAACTCTATTTCTGTTATTTTTCACTAAACCAGTTATTTGCTTTCTCGGTAATGAGCTTCTATAGTTTTATTTGTCTCTCAATTTACATTCCAAAATTACTAATATCATCCGGCTTGCCTTAATGTGGCACACTGCAGAAAGGAAAAGCTAATCAGCATGTGTTCACATTTTGCAGGTAAAAGCTTAATTATACCATGACAGTGAGAATAAGTTTGGCTTCATAACATGTTGTTTGGAGAAATTGCACTAATAACCCCATATTGTCACATTCATTTATACAGTGCAATTGGCAACTTTTATGTCATTATCACAATGCAGTGAAATGAATTGGAAAAACAACCCTGTTTAATGCCACTTAGTCTGCATGTTACATTGACTTCTCACAGGGAAGCAGCTCTGCTAATAGTGAGAATTCGTATTCAATGTGAGCTCACCTTATTTTTGCACGAGTTTAAAAACTTTCCCCCTGGCTTTGGTAAAATAACATTTTTTAAACAAATACATAGAAAAAACAAAACGCAGTGGCATAAATCAGGTAGACTGACCGTAAAATGCTATTTTAGATAGAAATGGTGAACTTCTGTATACCTTTTCAAAAGCGTGACTTGACGGCTATGATCTGTGAGGCCCAAACAACTACAACGCACAAGAGCTTTCAAGGGTTTCTGACAAAGATACCATTACCACAAAGGTGAAAGTTACTTTAAAAATGAGATTTGCTCTTGTGGTCCCAGATTTAGCTCCTTTAATATCTTAACACTATTTTCTGCCTTTTCCTGTAATGCACAGTCCATAAGGTAAACATTATAGTATAAGTGTGGCAGCATTATTTTCAACATGATAAAAGTACTTTACACTCCAAGCCGTACGTGGACAATTATAAAGTGGCCTGACCCCCACTGATGAGACACATTCAAATATGAAAGTATTCTTTGATGGAATACTATTCATACTGCGAGAGACATCTTCGAGATGATGCACCCTTGATTTAAATCTGCTTTCTTAAGCTTGTTCAATTCAGGTCTAAACAGCTTTGAATGCATACATCATGTTCAGACAGCTGTGTCTGACAGGCAAACAGCTTACCATGAAGTGGAGTCATAAGCTCTAAAGCACTCTTATCACCATATGTCTCGCTTTGCACTGTCTTCAGGGACTCATAGGTGCCATCTGTTTTTGCTCTTTCTGAAGTTCATGTTTTATGAAATTTGTATCCATCATGCTGATGTAGTCTAGAGTGACTGACTGTGTAAATGGTTTTCCCAAATCTGTGAAAATGGTTTCCCCAAATCTACTTATAACTAAGGGCTTGCTTAATGTACCAGCATTGGAATCACTATTTGTTAATCGCTATTACCAAACTCACAAAAGGGCTAGCTTGCCCATTAGAGATTCGTAGTGTGTTGCAAATAGACCTATCTCATGAATATTAATAAGGATGGTACGTATTTGTGACCCCCAAGGATATGTTGCCCTCACAGTATGAATGTAAGGGCGCATTTTGGTTGCAAAACATTTGTCCATACCAAGCAAATCGGTATTTGAAAGAGATGCCCCAAACACGCCCCATCCAAATACTGATTGGCAAACCCAAACTGCGATTCTTTAAGAAGTTCATAAATATTCTGTGGACACTGAGGCCCATATTTATACTTTTTGCGCAAAACTGCGCCGGCGCAGTTTTGCGTAAAAAATAATACCGCCGGCTAACACCATTTTGGTGTGCCGTGCAGGCGTCATATTTATACTTTAACTAACGGCGGCGCAAACCACAGGTGGGAGTTATTATTTTTGACGCACACCGCAGCGTCAAGTCGTAAAGCAAAATTACATTAACGCGGCGGAAATGACTGTGGGTCGATTTACGACCCCGCAAACCGGATATGCGCCTTTTTTTTTACGCAATAGCATCAAAAAAACCTGCAAACACTGCCATTTCACCAGAGGAGAGCCAAAATGGATCCCAGATGCCACTACAGACCCCAGGAAGATGACAGCAGACCAGGAACCAGCCAGGATGACCCACACAAGTAGGACACTTTTAAGAAGAAAAGAAAGTGTCGCTTTAGTGCAGAGGAGCAGGAAATTCTGGTTAAAGAGGTGACAGAACACCAGCACCAACTGTTTGTCACCTCAAAGTTGCCAATCAGTAGGAGAGAGGCTATATGGCAACAAATTGTCAACAAGATTAACAGTGTGGCTGAAGTACGCAGAATAGTCATCGAGTGCAAGAAACGCTGGCATGACTGCAAGCGCAGGACCAAGGAAAAGATGGCCAGGAACAGGAAGGCAGCACTGAAGACTGGAGGGGGGAGTCCAGCACACCAGGAGGCCCTGGACCACATGGAGGAGATGGTCACAGCCGTCATCCCTGAGGAGATCATCACAGGGATTCAAGGACAGGACAGCGCAGACTACCAGGAGACAACGCACATGCAGGGTAAGTCGCATGGGGAATTAAAATGCACTAATGTCAACTGTGAGCGGGGGGGGATACCGATCACTAAATGCATGGAAGTCATCTAATACATGGAGTGGCATGGGTAAAGGGGCACGGCATGGGGGCATGGCCCGTTCTGAGAAGGCCTGGGGCACGCCATTACACAACACCAACAACAGTCCCATGGGGGCATGCTGTCATGCCAACGATGGAGCAAAGGGAAAGCCACGCCAGGAGGGAAGGCCACAACGTCAAACTGGCATCCCGGCACACGTCAGCCACCATACCCCCTACATTAACAAGGGCCCTATTAACAACCTCTAGCCATACCGACAACTGGAATGTAACTGCGACAACAAGTTGCCACTACCACCTCTGCTCTGTGTGCAGCTCAAGTAGCCAATGGCAGTAACCTCCCCATGGATCATACACACCTAAATTAGGGGGTGAGGATGACAACTGCAACAATCCCCAGAAACAAGACAAAGGCCCCAGTACTCTCAAATGTCAATGCCCATAGTTGTCGCAAACATCAGCCAATGTAAACAACAATAGGAGCTACACAGCACTAAGGACACACCCATGCTGCATATGTCAGGGTCCATCCTGTGCCTGGGTAACAATGCAACATCCCAAATGTCATACTGCTCAGACAACAGCATTGAGGGGGGACACATGTAACTGGTCACTGAAATACACCTGCACAGTCAGAGGAGGAACTAGGACACTGATACGATTATCAGGGCAATCCAATGTAACACACCTTCCCCAACATCAGCAGGACACATTACCAATGTCAACATCCATATCGGATCATAACATTGCCATGCATAGGATATGCCACATGTCAATTACATTTAAGTGGATGTGAAAGATCAGAGATTGGGGCAGGTCCAGATTGTTAAGTGTGCTGCCAGGGCCATCAGTACACCCACAGCCAGTGAAAG